>NC_140581.1:124504733-125085374 GCF_964204655.1 Triturus cristatus
CCGAATCTGAGGAGGGCTCTGTGGGTTTGCCACCCCCAGGGTTGTATCGCTGTCCTTCTGGGTGGGACCCCATGCACTGGCAGGATGTCCTCCGGATGTACAGTCCCTGCGTTTTGGTGGCAGGATTAACCTCATGCCGTCCCCCACAGATGACCTGTGGTCGCCATCTTGAATGGCCACAATGGCTAGTGCGGCTTTTGCAAGGGCGGTTCGCAGGGCTACAGACATTTTACAAATGCAGCCACCCTCAGTCTGTCTGCACTCTGATCCATTGCTGGATTTACTCCACCAGGGCACTTTGGAA
Source organism: Triturus cristatus (assembly GCF_964204655.1). Lineage (NCBI taxonomy): Eukaryota > Metazoa > Chordata > Amphibia > Caudata > Salamandridae > Triturus > Triturus cristatus. Next base: position 124,505,038 of record NC_140581.1, read on the forward strand.
GTGTAGCCCTTGTTACCTTTTGGCGAGGAGTCGTACAACGTTCTTCTGGGGACTTGGGCGAGGCCTTCTTCGGGGGACCCTGTGGATCATGCTATTGCACTTCGCCCTGCTCCAGAAGACAGTCTGTTTGTTCCTCCACCCTAGGGCTCAAGGGCTGGTTATTCAGGCAGCTTCGGTCTCGTTGCCTTCTGCGCCTCCTCCGTTACTCCCTGCCTCTTGGGAATCTCAATGGTTGGAATCGTGTGGCCGTCTTGTATTTGCGTCCACCTGTGCAGGCCTCCGATCCCTGAACATGTCATGCGTGTTTGCACAGGCTTTTCTGCCCTTTGGGACTCGGTTGAGCACCTCCTTCCCTCTCTTCTGGAGGGTCCTCGGGCTGACCTGGAAAAGTTGCCTCGTGATGGCCGGCACGTGGCACAATTTTCCATTCGGTCGGCCATGGACACCACTGATTCGGTGGGTCGAGCTATGACCTGGTCAGTTGCTCTGCACCGCCATGCCTGGCTGCCCGATGGCTGTTTCTCTGCCAACGTCCCGGAGCGTCTTTGGGATTTACCCTTTGATGGGGTCACCCTGTTCGACAGACATGCTGACTCAGCAGTTCAAAGTCTCATGTCTGGGTTTCCATGAATTCCATGGTGTGTAGTCCTTGTTGTGGACTTTGCCTTTTAGTTGCAGTATTGTCACTGCTTTTTCTTGTGTTCCGTCTCTGGGTTCAATATGTTATTACCCAGACGGACTGTGCAGCTTTTCACAGTCTTGTCTTTCTTTGTTGAAGCTGGCCAGCTGTTTCTGCATTTTCTTTTAGTCCTCTGTCTACGAGCTCGGCTCAAGAGGTGTCCCTTGTTTTTATAGGGATGTGCCATACCCTATGTGGGGTACTTGTTGGCTATTGTATAGCTGCTCTTCCTGGCACAGGGGTTTCCATGGCTCCTGAGGAGTTTTCTTAGGATACCTCTCTTTGGTCAATGCTCATCGTGCTGTTGTAGGAAATCCCCTCTGGTGAGACCCGCGAGGTTTGTGCGGTTCTCTCCTCGGGTTCTGTGTTGGTCTACGGTTGGTCCATAGCTTCTTCCTGTCTCTGAGGCTTTTGCCTAAGGGCAGTGGAGTTTTCGCCAGCTTCTGCTGCGTGTTCCCTTGTACCCTATTTCCTTATGCACTTCCAATATTTTGTTGCACTGGATTGAATGCTTGTTGATTGGCGAAGTCAGGCCGCGCCCCACTAACGGAGGAGTTGCGTGTTGTTGCGTGCCGTGGCGAGGCGTGGTTGGGGAGGTAGGCGGAGCTGGACGTTGGCCGCACGGCTGGGTTGGGCTGAGCAGCGGGTTACCGTTACCGAGCCGCGTGTAAGCGAGAGAGCCGCTTCCTTTCTCCCTCCCTCTGGGTCCCGGTGGTGCAGGCAGCTGGGATCTTCGAGGTACGCAGGCGGCGACAGCAGCAGCGGCACGCCTGAGGAGCTTGGTAAGTCGGCGGAACCGGGAGTGTGGTAGAGGAGGCTTGAGGGTCCTCTCTACTGAAGGTGGGGTGTGTTGGGAGCTTTCGGCAGGTTAGCTGGCGTGGCGAAAGCCTTAGGCCTAAGCCTTGACCCACCCCCCCCCCCCCACCCCGGAGCCGCACGGTCTCACGGCGTGCTGCCCGACGCTTGATGCTTGATGCTGCTTGCCTAGATTTTGCCCAGACCTCCTTGTATTCCCAGTGCCTGCTTCCCCGAGCCTGCTCCCCTCTGCCCTTTTGCTCTCACAGCCTTCCTTGCTCTTTTGCTACCCTTAGTGCCTGCGGCCCGTCCATTCTCCCCTGCTGTCCCCTCCTACTTGCCTGGTTGTGGGCGTGCAGGGGCACGGGGCAGCTCTGTCCAGCTCTGGGGCTGCTCCCTCCGCTCTCCCCCCTCCCCCTGTGAAGCCGCCTAGCGCCCGACGCTTTCGCGCTGTCTTACTGCGGCCACTGACTGGTGAGCCCTACTGCCAGTCTCATTACCAGTGCGACCCCCCCCCTTAAGGAGAATAACACAGAGGTGAGGTCTGGCTTGGACTCCTGGTCTCTTGACTGAGTGGTGCGGCGGGCGGGCGGCCGCGGGCTGGTGGTTAGGGGTAGGGTTACATAAATAAGCGGGGGGTGCCACGACAAAGGTGCCAACAAAAGCTGGCGTAGATCTTACCGAAGGGTCAAAAAGCAAAGTAAAACACGACATCTGTCAATAGTCTTGGCAGTTTCTGCAATACAAATCAAATCTGTAAGATAGCACAGAACATAACATAAACACAGGACAATATTCACAATATCCACACTATCCGGTTGTCGGAGACAGCATTGTTGGAACCATTGGACCACCAGTCCTCCGGTGTTCCAACGGTTTGGAGGAGCGGCTCTGGTGGATTCCCGGTGGACTCCTGGCAAGAGCATTTGTTCTACTCGACCTTTAACAAGTATTCAATTTATATAAGCCATGAGATCTGGGAACGTTAGGAAAACTGCAGTGGCTCCCAAAAGGAGGAAACCTAAACAGATGTCATCCGACGAGGAGCCCGAACAAGGTAGCCGTGGGTCCCCAAGGGCTTGCAACGATACAGTAAATGTGGCAAAACTGAGGCCAAATAGTAACGATAATAACAGTCTTGGTCGCAACGGCAAGGGTAAGGGTCCATTAAATACTTCGAAAACCTTGAAGCTGCTGGACTATTTTAAAAAAATTCCACCTATGGCAAACTCCTTCATATTCGCAACCGCTGGAGGAAACCAATCTTGGAGCATCGGACCAAATGGCCGAAACAATTACGCTCTCTTTACAACCTCCACCCCCACAACAGCCGCAGAAGAATACGTCCAGTAAAATCTTGGCTCAACTTCCGGAAGTTTTTATTTTTGGATCCGTACAAAAAGATGTAACCCCAACTCAGCCAGAGGGGATAACTTTAAAACAAAACCTTCAACACGATTACTCTTTACAATCGCAATCAGGTCAATTTCCCCCACTAACGGTTATGAGCAAGCAAGAAGTATCTTTGTTGCACACTCTAACGTTGAGCCCATTACAAAACTCAGGCACCCTTACAGACCAAGCTCAGAATATAGAATCATTAGCACCACAGTCATGTCAAGACCTTGACGTATTAAAGGAACCCACAATGGCTCTTCATAGCCACCTAATTTTTCCTCAAATTCATGTGCAAAATACCCTCTCTTGCAATAAAAATTCACGATCAGTTGAATCGTTTCAACCTATAAGTACACCAAAGGACCATCTGGATGCGTCAAGTCTTCAGCACATTGCATTTACACCAAAAACAGCATTAATGACACCATCACCACAATCGCCTAAAAAACCAGTTCCAGATGACCAGTTTTTAGCGGACTTGTCATTTTTCTTCAAAAATACCCAAAATTCTCCTAAACATATTCCAAACGTAAAGCCCAAACTAGAGGACCCTACAGCAATTGGTGTCTGGCCTCAACTTCTCCAAACCTTCCAACAAACAGTTAATGCATTAAATTACCATTCTGATAAATTGGATGCGCAGATAGACCTTTTGAATACCCTAGCACTGTTCACAGCAGGTATTGACAATAAATTGGACAAACTGAACAACTTAATAATAGGAGCGCAATCTTCTGCAAAGCTTGTCCAGGCGGTCCGTTGCTGTTCCCCAATCATAGACTCCCTTTCGTCGCTTCCAGCCTTCCTATCAAATGTCATAGATGAAGTCAAGTTGTTGAAGGGAGGCAATTCATTAACAACTCTTTGCCCACAATCGCAAACATTGCCAAATATGTCTCAAAAACAAGCTAACCCCTGGATTACAACAAAACAAGGCTCCCAGCTGAGGGAGGAAATAGTTCCCTTCCCAAAACAGCTAAATGAGCAGTCAATATTTGACCGACCCCAAACCGGAACAACGGGCCTCGACCTGACTGAAGCAACGATCAAAAAAGCTTGGTCTCCAAGTGGGCGTACAAATTGCGCAGCCCACATTGAGCAAGAGACAGTGGCTAGCTCAGCAGCCCAGATATCCTTGATCTCGGAAGCACAGCCAGCTCCTTTACCACCTTGTAGCAAAAGAGAGCGCAAACGCCAGCGCAAAAACAGAAATAAAACAAGGACTAAAACAACAGCTGCTACAACAAACTTTTTTTCCTCTTTTAGCAATAGCTTCTAACAAAAAAGTTCTTAGTGAATCTGACGTATCACCACCCTTAGCAAACCCAAGCGTAATTGAACAGAAAGGGGACCTATCCGAAACTGTCATCCAACGGACTCTGAGTAGCAACCAAGACTCAACTAAGCCAGCCACGGGAATAGTGATTGACGATTTCAGTACTGCTAAAGAAAAGCTAAGGGTGAAATTCAACGAACCAAGCGTATCGGAGCCCACATCCGTGGGAATAGCAATAGAAGACCTTAATACAGCTAAACAAAAGCTAAGGGTGAAAAGTAACGATCTAAGCCTGTCAGAGCTTACAGCGATCGCAACTAATCCCAAATCAGTGCCTGCTTCGATTTTACCCCGGTCAGACAAGCTAATGACTAGTTCAAATTTAACAAAAACAATCTACAATCATAAACCACTTCTGCCTATTAATAGTCAGTCTTTGAGGAAGGACCCTCAACACCAGCCTCTACAGGAGCAGGATCTCGACGCAGGCCCGTCACTTAATAGCATCAATAAGTTAATTCAAAGTTCACGCAGTAAAAAGGACAAATGCGATTTAAAACTTTCTCATATTATTCTAGCTTCAGTCTATAAATCAAAAGGCAGGCAAGATATTCTCAATAGATCTAATATAATTAAATTAGTGGATGGCACCCCGGGGTTTGCAGGCCTGGTCACGGATGACATAGAATCTATCGTATTCCTTCCACCAAGAGGTACACAACCATCTGAGGTAACACTGGTAGCATTCAAGTCGGCCTATTGGGCAGGGGTATTTTTGGATCACACGGCTATCCTGCGGGATTGGGGCATTTGAGTTTATCCATATTCCATCCCAGGGTACCCCCCAGCATTATTAAACCAGCAAACGCCACCTAAAAGAGCCGGAACTCTACAACCTGAGCCCCATCCTAGACCATACTCGATTCTAAAAAATGCGTCAGGATCTGAAGTATGTGACAATCTGACTTCAAATGTGGTCTCTAACGACGATTTACATTAAGGCCAGAGTTGGCTCCCAGCTATCTTATCATCAAAAAGATCAGAATGACCACAAGGTACAGAGACTATTGGTCAAACTTTCAAACTTCTGGAAAATACAAGCACTCAAGCATCCCTATCGGCAATGGGGCATAACCCGCAAGCAGATCCCATCTTCTTAATTTGCTCCTGGAACATCAGCGGACTTCAACAGAAAATTAGGAACTCAGATACTTACTCCTTCATTTGTAAGCATGCTGTAATAGCTCTGCAGGAAACTTGGGCTTCACAAGGCTGCCCCGTCACTGGCTATATCGATCTATGGAAACCAGCACTGAGGGACAGCAGGTACGGTCACTCAAAAGGTGGCATGTCAATATATATATCAATTAATCTAAAACGCCCAATAACACAATTAAAACTGGATGAAGACTGACTGCTTGGGGTCAAAATTAATTCATGGCGGGTGCAACGCTCACTCATTTTTTTTTAAACGTGTATATCAACCCAAATACACGCACAAAACAATTACATCTGGTACGACTAACGGAAATTATGAGCGACTTAGCCGTGGAGTACCCTGATTCAGACTGTATTGTTACTGGGGATTTTAATACCAATCTATTCCAGGGGCAACTAACAGAAACTGAGGGGCCCTTTTTATTCTCCCTGAATGAGTCAGAGTCACAAACTAAACCGGCAAATCAAGCCCACTGTGGCTTGGGACACCTCTGTGTGATGCGTTTTTATAGCGCAGGCTACCTGGTTATAAATGGAAGGTCGGAGGGTGATACTCCCCCTAATTGGACTTGGACAAATGGAAATAAACGTTCCTATCTGGATTATTCCATCTGCAATTCAGCTCTGCTCCAATGCCTGGTCAGTTTTTGCATTCACCCACGAACCGAAAGTGATCATCGGCCTCAGGTCATAGCTTTCAAAACAAACCCGGTGAAGCATAAATCTGCACCCTCAACTAGCAGGGGAATATACTCCGAAAACCTTAAGCGCCTCAGATGGAGCGAAGACATCAGTCCGCAGATCTTATATATAAGCATGGAGCTGATAAGAGGTGGAATTCACCAGGAAGCTTCCCTGATAGTGACATGGACGATGCTCTGCTTACATCTGATTAATCTTTTTCCAAAAAAACAGCAATCTTGAAGGAGATCTCTGCCGTGCCAGTTCGCGCTTTCACACCAGTCGAAGCTACTTAAGAAAGCTAGAAACAATGCCTTACGACTGCTGGTAAAAGCTCCAGGGAATAGCGAATGTTTAAAACAGTATCAAGTAGCCCAAAAGTCATTTAGGCTGGCGATCACTAAAGACAAACGGACACATGATAACCAATTCTGGTGCAAGTTAGTGTGTGAGAGTAAGAGCCGAAACTCCCGAAAATTCTGGGCCCTAATCAACCAGTCCAGTTCAAGCACATTGAGTTTTGGATCTGCTAACATCCAATAATCAGATTGGGTTACCTTCCTTACCGACCATTTTAGACATTCAGAATGCATAGGTGCTACAGGAGGCAGTCCCGCAAGAGAGAAAGTAACAGATTATAACAATAAGCAGAGCAATCTTACAGAGTGCTTACACACCGATAATGAGGATCTTCATTTGTCACCAGAAAGGGTCGCCACTGCTGTGTCAAGAGCTAGATCAGATGGAGCTCCGGGCCCAAATGGCCTCCCACAGAATTTGTTTAAATCTGACGTGGCTCTCTGGTCAGGCCCATTGTCAAATCTCTTTAACTTTGCTCTGAGAACTGCAACAATCCCAGACTCATGGCGGGGTGCAATAATCCAACCTATTTATAAATCTGGTTCCCGTGCCTCCCCCAATAATTATAGACTTATTGCACTGCTGGACATTGAGGCGAAACACTATGCGGGTCTCCTGCTGGAGGAGTTGAGGATATGGGCAAAGGCACACAAATTGATACCAATTAACCAAACAGGCTTTATTGTCAATTCCGGGACGATGACCAATCTATTAGCACTGTCAACTATCGTCGACAAAGCACTCTCCACATCTAGATCGGTGTTCTGTTGTTTTGTCGACTTTAAAGCAGCGTTTGATAGGGCTCGAGGGCTGCTTTATGGGAAAAGCTGAGGAAATGGGGGATCCCTGACAAACTTTTGGAGGAAATCATACAACTTTACTCCAGAACTTGGGTTAGGGTGAAGTTGGGGTCCGGCACGCATCTCTCCCGGAAAATCTCGACATCAAGAGGTGTGAAGCAGGGATGCGTGCTGGCCCCCATGCTTTTTAATCTGCTTATAGCGGATTTGTCAACCTCATTGGACGATACTAATAGTCACCCCCCAAAGGTAGGAGGAATGGCATTAAGTAATCTCTAATATGCCGACGACCTGGTTCTCTTTAGCCTCACCAGGGTCGGGCTGCAAAGGCTCCTTGATAAACTGCACACCTATACGACCATGAACCAACTAGAGGTTAACTTAAAGAAAACACAAGTTGTCCCATTTGGTCGGAAACGGCGCATTGTTGGAGGATGGTCATATAATAATATAAGCCTCGCCGTAGGTCACTCGTATAAGTACCTAGGTGTCCATTTGGACTCTAGGGGTAATCTTACTAAACACCGTAACGAGATCACAGTTAAAGCTATAACCCTTGCGGTGTCATTAGCAAAACTCTTGAAAAATATCTCTGGTCCAACTCTTTTACCACTCTTAGAAGTTCTGAGAGCAAAAATCGGCCCTACTCTATCATACGGCATAGAGATATTCAGGGGCAAGTTGAATACTGCCTTAAATCAACATACGACCAAAATTTATAAAAAGGTACTCCATCTGCCAAACTCCGCATCTCCAGCTCAGGTAAGATTAGAGCTGGGGATATTGAATTATGATGTTTCTAATATTGGTACATATTTAAATCTCTGCCATAAATTGAGGCAAGCGGACTCAGGCACACTAGAATCCTTGGTCAGGTTGGAAATCACCCAGAAAAACCCTGGAGGTACGTTTGGTTGTCTTTTCAAGGACTATATCCATCAAATGTCGGCGAGTGAGCTATGGGCCCTCAACCCCAGTCGGGTAGTATTTAAACTGGCATCAAAAAATGTGTGAGAATGAGTTCTCTCATAATGGATAAGGCACTCTTTACCAAACGTAGTCATGCTTGGGCCTTTGTAAATTCATACAGACGGCTAGCCCCTGCCACTTATTTGTCTTGCACATATTCACTGTATTTAAAACGTAGCTTTATGGCAATCAGAATGGGTGACTGGCGTTTCTTGTAAGATCTGCCCCCCTGGCGACGTATGGCGGAAAATGTAATCTGTAGAGGGTGCGGCAAGACAGCCGAAACTCTGCTACATGTGGTTTGTCTTTGTCCAGCTTTTAATTCCCAACGCAGGTGCAAACTCAAAGTAGAGTGGAATAGGATGGGTGTTCGGACATGTAGGCAAGCCATTATTGTGGCTCTGAACCCTGAAAACAAAGACTTAAACCTGGGTTTAATAACTTTTAATCAACAAGTATATCGTAATTTTATGCAAAACAGGCCTTGATAATAAAAATGTTAGGGAAGAAGAAATGAAATGATTATCATGCTCTGCAATGTGATAGGTCAATACATTTAATCCCATTCCACAGAACACTGCCTTGTTTTTAATATGTATGTTGTATTTTTATAGTCAGCGTAACATATAATATTGTATCGTATTTTAAAACAGTTGGGTTTTTTAATGTGAATTCTGTCATTTCATTTAAAGATATCTGTGTTATATCTAAATAAAGATTATTATTATCGTATGCACTTCCCTGTCGGGGACTACGGTCCCTTTGCTTATTACGCACAAGGGTTTAGGTCCTTCCGCTCCTGGCCTCTGCGGGTGTTTTCTGCTTCACTGTGACCTAGTGGTCCAGGGCTGTCACTCTTAATCCGAGGTCTGTGATCCACTCCAGGTGTTTCACTGGTTGTGAGTTACCAATCATACCTAAAGGCCCTGTTTTCTTTTGAGTACGTTACGGTGCAAGTATTTTTCGTTAGGGTACTCTTTGCCACTATACAATGTCTGTATGGGACTGTATCTCCCTTTTTCTGACAGACCTCTGTCTGTGTGTTTCTCACTCCGTCCTTGTGAGTGTAGTGGTCAGTGTTCCTGCCTGTCTCATTGGGGGGCTACGGTTCCGTCCCCGTCAGGGGGGATGTTGTCACTTTTAGGTGTTTTTTGACACTGTTGGGTCCTGCTATGCTTCACACCGGTGCCGTTGGTACCGATTGTGCAACTTCCCTTTTATCAAGGGCATGCTCTTTGAGCTTCCCCCTTGTTTTTCACTTCTTGATTTTTTTATACATATACTTATTTGCCTTAGGTATATACATAGATATATGTGTATATATATTTATATATATATATCATGAGTTATATACACAGTGAGAGTGTATGCATACTAGGTTTCCTTGCCCTAGTGTCGGGGTTTTAGCCCCGGTTTCGCTCTCTCTCATATGTAAAAGTGCACTCTGTGTTCCCTGCTTTTGCCGGTTTCCCTTCACCCTTTGTACCTCTGGGTACTGTTTGGGTGGTTGACTACCTGATGATGCACCTGCCTCTCTTTGCCAACCCATGCATGCTTTTGGTAATCCCCTTCCTTGGGCTTTTGCATAACTGTGGTGTGGTTCTCACAGTACACTCGGTCTCCTTGTGTGTATCCTATTGTTTACATACCTGTATCTCCTTGTAGTCATGACTCTGTATATCTCTGCATAGTGACATCTGTCCCCTCACATTTCATTTTTTGGCATCCACTATGGTGTATGTTCAGTGGGTATTCTCTAACGATGGCATTCTATCTTGTTCCCTTTTTCTGGGACTCTGTCTCTGGCGGATCCATTGGATCCTGTGCTCAGTTTAACTTATTTTTGTAGACGTTTCTACCCCCTTCTTCCATTACGCACTGCCCTGTATGGGTCTGTGTCTCCTTTCGTCTGTCTGGACGAGGGCGCACTTTGACAGATGGTGCTGCCTTTGCCTCCTCTCGTTCAGGCTCCCTTAGGAGGCTTCATGGGTCTGGTGTCAGCCGCATTGGCACTGCTGTTCCCACTGTGATTAGTCAATGTTATTGACGGATAAGTTCTGGAACTTGGTGGGTTTCAGTCGCAGACCCTCCTCCAATGGGGTATGGCTTTGGTATCCATTCTAAGTTAAGGAATCTGCGGCTAGATGTCTCTGTCAGAGGACAGTGTTACTTACCTTCGTTAATGATGTATCTGGTAGAGACACAGTCTAGCTGCAGATTCCTTAACGCCCACCCATCCGCCACGTTCTGCGAGGACCTTTCCAGGTGGGGTTCTACCACCTTGCCTCCTTACGGGTGGCCTTGGTCTTCCTGAGGGGTGCTCTAGTTCACCTACCTCAGGCAGGGTGTCTCATGCTGTTTTGGGCACATTGGGTCTCCGCCCATTCTCGTTCTTGGTTGGCTAGGTTGTGTGCTTTTCATTGCTCCTCTACCCTGGTTCTCTGGTGTGGAGATTCTCATGTTTTCCTATTCTCTCTCCGCCTTCTCTGTTTCTCCCGATTTATTTGGGGTCTCCTTGTCTATGCCGCAGTCGATTGGGTTGAGATTCTGTTTGACTATGCTTCAGTTCATAGGTCACTGTGGGTGGTTTGGTAGACATTCTATGTTGTTCACTTCTGGTCACTTGCCATGAGTCATGTTGTTCCAGTCCTGTGGTCCTTTACAGTTACATCTGTGGTTACAGACAGTTTTTCATACGGTTTCATCCTGTGGCTGCAAACTGTCCTTCGTTTGTCATGCCATTCGGTTCCACTGCCATTGCCTCTGAGGGGGAGCACGGCTCTTCTCCTTGATGGGACTATTGCTGGGGCGAATGCTCTGTTCGCTCCCTTCAGTCCCTTCAAGAGTTGAGTACTTTTTCAAACAGGGTTGTTTCTCACCCAATGATTTCTTATTTTTGTTTCAAGGGTTTTGTTCTTTTTTAACACACTCTTCCTATACTCTCACAGTTTTTTGCCATGGCTCCGCGTTGTGGCGCGAAAAAGTTTCACTGTAGAAAACGGACGTCAGCATGCCGGGGGGGTCTTATATGGCTCCATTGACGTCACTTCAGTGGACGGTGTCTGGAACCCCCATTAACAAGGAGAATAATGTTATGTATCCATACAGGTGTATTCTTCCTTATAATACAGTGTATTAAATTCATGTCAACACTATAGTAACTTCGACTGGGTTTGCCTGTATTTCTAACAGAAAATCCCCACATCTTTAATTTTTCTTACCTTTTATTTATTAAAAAAAAAAGGTTATAATAATGCTCGTAAATAACAGCAATTCCCCACCTTCTTATTCCTTTTTCAGCCCCAATTTGTACGGTTTTATTTGGATTCCTCATTGGTAGTGGACTAATCTTGGTCCTTAATATCTCAATAGTCAAACCGGCGTTCACTCAACCTCTACGGGTCCATTTACTATGAATACACAGAATGGAAGAGCAGAAGCAGTTCCATAACCTTCATTTCTTGCCCCCATAGTTTAAACCCCTTTATAACAAAAGAGCCTGACCCTTTTCATTTTGAGCATGACCGACCATAAAGTTCTCTTACCTGAACTTTCGGACTCCGTGCGGCATCTGTGTGGCTTGCCTTTTCATTTAAGTTTACCTTCTGGAACCATTAGTTTGGCGTTTTATATCCCCGCCTGTTGCACTTGCGTCAGCATGGGTGACTATTTCCTGTTAACCCATGTGATATTGGCGGAGATCGACTACCTTCCTCTTTGAAGGTTCCGCCATATTTAAATGTGTTATATATCTGTGACTAGGCTACCAAACAACCATTATAAATCTTACCAAAGGGTCCATTGAGTACTCGCACTGACAGTTGTACATATCTTTTGGTTATAATAACTCGACGGTATGTTCCAATAGTGTGCAGCTTTTTAATATAGAGGCTTTTTAGATCACAAATAATGAAAAAGGTGTTTGCAAGTATTTTGGTTTTTGTCATACCAGAAGATTATGACGCAGTAATGCAAGGAAAATGTGTGACTATAGTCACATTTTAAGGTTTGCGTAGCATTGTGAGTAAAATAAAGTTGTTGGGATCCATAGGAGGCACACCACCCAGTACTCTCCATTTTTTTTGTTTTTTGTTTTACAAAAATATCTAAAGGTAGTACATTTTCCCTGGACACAGCCCAAACCTTAGCACAGAAAGACAGATAAAACAAATATGACTGCCTATCCATCTGTTCCTCAAGTACACACACATACTGGTTTGATTTGGCATGAGGGTGAGTGAAAGGTTAAAAATGTATATTTTATTAACAAGAGATTTCACAAAAAGAAAATGCACTGTTAATATTTAAAAGGTTAAGAACCTGAACCAATGACTCTCCGCTTGTGAGCTGTAAAGCCATGGCAAGGCACCAACCTCTTTACAGGCCATTCACATACATTTCATACTTGCCACACATGTCACACCACCAGCTGCGGCACCAGCACATTACAACACTCACATCAACAGACAATGTACACCAGGCAGAGAAAGACAGAAAAGACCAATATTACTTCAAAACAAACTATTCCTTAAATACACACACATACTGGTTGGATTTGGCATGAGGGTTAGTAAAGGTTCAGGGCATAACATTTCATTAAAGAGATTTTGCAAAAACGGAATGCATTGTTAATAATTAAAAGGTTAAAAACCTGAATAAGTGACTCGCAGCTGTAAAGCCACGTCAATGTGCACCAACCTCTTTACTGGCCATTCACACACCTTTCATACATGACACACAAGACCATTCACACCACCAGCCGCGGGCCCAGCACATTACAACATTCACATCAGCAGACAGCACCATTCAAGTGCCCATCACTTTCATACACCCACATTACTGTCACAGCAATCACACCGGCTGATGGTTGACATAGTGTGTGCAGTGGCATTTGGCTAGCAGTGTGTGTGCAGTGGCATTTGGCTAGCAGTGTGTGTAATGACTAGCAGCAAATCACTACTCACACACTGCCATCCAAGCGCCAGTCCACGCTCACCGCCATCCAAGCGCCAGTCCACGCTCACCGCCATCCAAGCGCCAGTCCCCACACACCGCTAGCCAAGCGCCAGTCCACGCACACTGCCAGCCAAGTGCCTACTCAGTCGTCAATTGTTTTTGAAAGAAAGAAAACACAAATTGGAACTAGATACAAAACTATAACTACAAATACAACAGCGGTAACTAAAGTCATCATTCTAATGCCAACCGTGCAACTGAACAACAAATATAAAACCATACAGACCAGGCAGTACATTATTAGACTCACCGTTGCTCCCAAAAACTCTTTTGAGTGTTATTCAATGTGAAACATGTGGGCACACACAGTCCAGGATTAGGACAATCAGCACAGTGCATACAACTCTCCTTCCACATACCTCTCCGCAAACACTCTACATCTCTTACAGGGATTGTTTTTTGGGGCGTGCGAGGAATTAGATATGGGAAAGTGGTGATCTTTCAATCTAGCTACATCCTCCACCTCTCCAACTCATGGGACACTTACCTGTTCCACTACAACAAGGCTGCCTATCACAGACTCCTGAAACTGACAAAGTCATCTTGACGCTGGAGAACACTACTTGAACACAACAAAAGCATTAAAAGATGATAAATTGAAAAGATGGATGGCCAACTTCTTATACCAAATGTAAGCCTTAAGAACAACATTGTAAGGTTCCAACCTCTGATCTACTCTATCGACGCCACCCATGTGCTTATTGTAGTCTACAATGCACATGCACGGGGGCGTGGCTACCCGCCAAACATGGCTGTCTCAATGTGAGCGAGCTCAGCTCCCGGACCAGTAAATCCTGCCATAACTCTATTTCATCGGATTCCATCTGTGCCGCTGACACCGGACGCGGGCCTGCGCGATACATAAAGCGTGGATTGCCTGCAGATTACATTGCTTGGGGCCCTCTGTACCGCCGAGCAGGAAGCAGAGCCCGGACCCTGGGCAGAGGCCGTAAGTGCTGCTGAGTGTGCTGCGGAGTCTGGAAGCCGCTGTGATAGTGCTATGCAGTGAACAGGACACACTGCAAGGACAGGAAAACACAGCAGTGTTGCCTAGTCTCCCCCGGCAAACACAGTCTGCTGCTTGCAGTGGCCTGGGACCCGCCACTTGACCTCTAGCCATTCTGCCGCTTCTTCTGGAGTGTCAAAGAATTGTGTTTTTTGGTCATGAATGACTCAGTCCGGCCAGGAATAGCAGGACGTATTTTATATCCAGTACTCTGATCGTTTTTTTGACATTCTGGTACAGGGAGCGTGTTTGTTGCACTAGCATAGTGTAATCTGGGTAGAACGACACTTGTTGATTCTCATATTGAATTTGAGTCCGTTCCCTTACCTTCTGTGGCAGCATGTCCCTAGCTCTAAAGTTCAATATTATGGCAATCCGAGGACTGGATGAGGCCCCAGCTGTCGGTCTGCCAGTGGGGATTCTGTGTGCCCTTTCTACGCAAAAGAAATCCAATAAGCCCTCCGGGGCTACATGCTCCCTAAACCATTGTTCCATGAATTTTGCAGCATTTTGGTCTCCACTGCGCTCTGGTAGGCCACTAACTCGGACATTATTCCGTCGGGTTCTCCCCTCCGCGTCTTCCACTCTGTCCTGGAGCCCGGTTACCTGACGTAGTTGCGCGATCCGCTAAGGCAAGAAAGATACGATCTTGTCGGAGATCCTAAACAACTTGTCAGAGACGGACTGTCATTCTTTATAATGTGAATGTCACCCAACAGATTCCTCTTGTGTGTATGTCTCTAAAAGGACTCTCCACGGATTTATCTCTCGTGTATGAGTGTGAGTATTAATGATGTGGCTTGACAGGTGAGAATGAAATGTTGGTTTAGTGTGGGGTTATTTGTACATTTATCTATTGTATTCTGATTTTAGAGTTGACATGTTGGTTACCTTGCCTCACACACCGCTACAGATGAAGACATTGGTAGAATTTGGCTCAATGTAAATCTAACCAATTGTTTAAGTAGCATGCCACTGTTCAAGTGTTGATATCAAATGTTTCAAATCCTGTATGGTCATTGTACACATTATTGCAGAGATCTTGTTGGTATCTTGATAACGGTTTGTCTAATTTTTTCATGTGGATGTGTAGACAATGATGAATTTCTCAATGGATATTAGTAAAATCATAAAATACATTAAAAAAAGTACAAACTATTTTTATATGAAAAAACTAACAAAAATATTGAATATTTGAATTAGTTTTGTTGTATGACACGGATATTGGGGTTGCTGCTGCTAATGAGCCTCAGGAGGCCATAATAAAAAGCAATATAGGTCAGCTTAGAGGTCTTTCTTTCTATTTTTGCTGTCTCTTCCTCCTCCTGGACCTGAAAGTAACCAGGGGGTACCTTTTTCTTTTTGTGACATCCGGCTGGGTAACTCCACGCATGTATTATCTGCATATGCAGATGATATATTCCTTTATGACAATGACCTGACCCATGCCCAAGCACCGACACCAGAGATTTTTTTCACACTTTGCACAAATATCAGGTCTCACTATAAGTGAGACAAAATCTCAAGCCTTTTTCTTCTGCCCTGGTAAATGTCCAAATGCGATCCAGTTTGCGCGGCTTTCCCTCTCGGTGGCACATTACACCTTCAGGTACCTAGGCATCCCCATTTATTGAAGCTAGCAAGACCTGATAGATGGTAACCTAAACAAAACCATTAGGGCACTTAGATCACAGACTATATTCTGGACCTCATTGCTGCTATCTGTGATGGGACAAGTGGCGATCTCGAAAATGGCGGTTCTCCCGCGGCTGCTATACTTCTTTACAAAATTGCTGGTAGTAATCCCCACTCCTGTACTTAAATCATTAGACACATTACTATTGGATTTGATATGGGGAAATGGCCATCGCAGAGTGGGGCTGCCCAAGTTGCAACTAGACACAGACAATGGTGGTCTGGGTGCACCTGATCTCCGTGCATACTGCTATGCGAGCCAACTTCAATGGCTGTCGTACTGGCTTGCAGGTCGTAACCTGCACGAAATAGGATACACGCCTCGAGATATTGACAAAGGTATTCTAAATATGTTACTGCTACCACGGTCTGCAATACCTCTGGGTGCCCCGACACTCCTACGTATTGCGCTTACCTATTGGAAGAAGACCCTACACTACACACGCAGATGCCCCCCATATGCAGATAACACACCATTATTGGGTATCCCCACACCTACCAGCAATAATCACTAAAAAGAGAATCCTTGCTTGGTCTGAGGGAGGGGGGTCACCACAGTGGGAGTGCTGTTCGACAACGGTACCTTAATGGACCACAAGAATTTCACCAGCCGAAATGGGGTACCAGGAAATCTATACCTAACACGCTGCAATTTTCCATTGTATAATAAAACACTGGGCCCCACTTAGGGTGGAACCCTCAACACACCAATTGGTGCGAGCAATGTATCTAATGGGGGAAGGACGCCACCTTACGAAATGGTTGTATAGAGGCATTAGGGCACTTACAGGGATTCTCCTTACAGACACACGCACTAAGTGAGCCACGGACCTTGAGAAAGACCTAACTGATAAAGAATGGAATATTTTAGTGGAATACCCCAAAAAAAAGTATCCCGCAATGCCAAATTCAAATGATATTGCATAGGGCATACCTCACCCCACACTGACTACAGCGAATGTTTCCGAATACACAACACCACTGCCCCAGATGTAAGACGGCTGAAGCAGATATACTGCGCATACTATGGCTATGCACTGTATTCAGAATTCTCGAAAATAGTAATCTCAAACATTAACATGGCGACCGGTTTATCAGTACCAGACACAGCTAGCAGCTGCCTGTTTGGTATGACTCTGCATTCAAAAACATGTAAAGTGCAACTTCGCTTCACCGATCTAGCAATAGTTAAAGCCAAACGCTCCATAACAATGAGATGGGAATCGGCAAAACCCCCAACAATTTACACTTGGAACAGGGAGGTGGTGAGGTGTGGTAGTGCAGAAAGGGCTGCTATCCGGCAAGAAGAGGCCCAAGGATTACGTAAAACATTAATCTCGATGGTCTGGGACCTAATAATGGAAGCATTTGAGGCGCTCGAACCTGCACCTGTCCCTGCAGCACAGGAAGTGTAGACTTGGTTACTAGGCCAGTCCCCCCCCCACCCGCTCAAAGCAAACTCTAGCATAGTTCTGCTGAACAAAGTTACCAAATACATACTGTCTCTAGGTGTGTTGGGGACTGGTATGGGTTGTAACCTATTGACATTATGTGATGGGGTAAGGCCAGCAGAGTTGGGTGGGAGGGCTGGGTCAAATTACGTTGTTCTTTTTCCTTCTTTGTAATACTGTTAATACAGCCATATAGGCAATTGGAAATCTGACTACAGTTCCAATTGAGTTGGCTGTTACTGGTACAATATGCTATAAGTTATGTTTAGTGACACAAACTGTAAACCCTAAGCATCCTATAATTGTACCTATACGGCATATCTGAAAGAGACGTTAGTGATAGATTCCTTACCTTAGAATATCCCCAGGCGTCAGACTGGATTCGGAAAGTTTATTTGTAGCAGTACCCCAGCGCGTCTGTAGGTGGCGTCGTGCGGTTCCGCGTCCGTCACTGGCGTAGTAAGCACCGAGATGACGTCACAGAGACTACTTAGGCGCCACACATGCGCGCTGACATCAGTTCTTTCTTTTTCCGCGCCAGCAAGTGCAGATCCGGATAGAGCACGTACCTTAGTCACTTTTTGACTACTCTTTTGAGATTTTTTGTCTCCTCTTTTACTCCTGGTGCACATAGGGATGCCTGGCTTTTAGTCTTGTGGGGCCTGCCATCGCAACATGTCGGTGACAGACCCCCATGATGTTTGCCTCTACTGCCGGGAGACAGACCATGACTATCGGTCCTGCAGGGACTGTCAAGCCATGGCCCGAAGGCCTTGAGGGAGCGTCGCCGTAAGCTGCTAGAGGTCCGGCACTCGTCCCAACTCCACTCCAGGTCCAAGGACCGTTCCGGGACCGCTCGGGGGGCCGCAGTCGTCGCTCCTCGGGCTCCAAGTCTTCGCCCTCGGAATCCGGTAAGCGACGTCATAAAAAGAAGTCAAAGAAGCGTGTTAGCTCTCCGACGTCCCCCCGTCGATCCTCGGATGCAGACAAGGGCGACAGGGGTTCTGCCCCAGCGGCTCCCTTGGAGCCTGGGAGTCCTGCGGCCTACCCGCCTTACCCGGATCAGTTGGCGACTCCCAAACAGGTGCAAGAGTTTCTTGCCACCATGTACCTTCTTTTTAGGCCTCGGGCTCCCGCCGGCACGCCTTCGGGCCCCCGCCGGCACGCCTTCGGGCCCCGCGGTCCCGTGTCCAGATCCTGTTGGCCCATCGGCGCCTCCGGCAGATCCAGCTTCGGCGCCACAGGATCCTACGCCGTTGGCTCTGGCACCGGCGCCACGAGGTCCAGCGTTGCCGGCTCCGGCGCCGCAGTGGGTGCCGTTCGTTCCACCCTTACCCCGGTTCCAGGCCCAATTCGTTCTTACCTGGGATCCACATTGGGAGACGGCTGTTTCCGACGCCATATGTCCCTTCTACGGCTCTGCCGCCGTGACCGGTTCCTTCAGCAACGGAGGTGGAGGATGACTGGGAGGGGTCCGAGGACCACTGGGTGGACGATCTGGAGGATGCCAGCAAACTGTCTCTTCTGACCCGGGGTTTGCCTCTCCCCCACCTGCGATGGAGGAGGGCGCTTCCTACACGATGGTGCTCCGTCGGGCTGCTGAGGTCCTCAACCTCGTTCTTCCTACGGTGGCCCTTAAAACTAACCTCCTCACCGAGGTGCTCCAGCTTCCCTTCAATGACGCCCTCACCGTCTTGTTGTACAAAAGGGGGTGGTGATGGACGGAGCAGCAGAACCAATCAAACACTCACACCCAGTCAACAGATCTGGGTTTGATCCATCACCGTTCTTTAGCCCACTCTGCCACCCCAGTTCAGACATGGCCATATGCAAATCAGTCTGACCCTGTGCCTCATGGGAAAAGTCCAGCCCGACCTGCCAAGCCATGCCTTCCCTGGACCGGAAACTAGCTTCCTAGGACCGGTTTCTGGCATTTCAGCCGTCTTCAGCCAGGCTTGCTTGAATCCAGTGGCAAAGTGAGCCAGGGACTCAACGTCTGAGCATACCCTGCCAACTTATGGCGAACAAAGCGGTACAAAAGGGGGTGGTGATGGACGGATCCAGGGAAGGCATGGCTTGGCAGTTCGGGCTGGACTGTTCCCATGAGGCACAGGGTCAGACTGATTTGCATATGGCCATATCTGAACTGGGGTGGCGGAGTGGGCTAAAGAACAGTGATGGATCAAACTCAGATCTGTTGACTGGGTGTGAGTGTTTGATTGGTTCTGATGCTCCGTCCATCACCACCCCCTTTTGTACCGCTTTGTTGCCATAAGTTGGCAGGGTATGCTCAGAAGTGAGTCCCTTGCTCACTTTGCCACTGGATTCAAGCAAGCCTGGCTGAAGACGGCTGTAATGCCAGAAACCGGTCCTAGAAAGCTTGTCTCCGGCCCAGGGAAGGCATGGCTTGGCAGTTCAGGCTGGACTGTTACCATGAGGCACAGGGTCAGACTGATTTGCATATGGCCTTGTCTGAACTGGGGTGGCAGACTGGGCTAAAGAACGGTGATGGATCAAACCCAGATCTGTTGACTGGGTGTGAGTGTTTGATTGGTTCTGATGCTCCGTCCATAACCACCCCCTTTTGTGCCACTCACCGTCTTGTTGGCCACTTGGTCGCGACTGGCTACGGGGGCCCCTGTGGATAAGAATGTCGCCAGGCGTCGCCGCCCGTCGCCTTTTGACCCAGCGTTTCTGACCACTCATCCCACGCCTGAGAGTCTGGTCATCCAGGCCTAGACGTCGCAGAATGCTTTTCCTACGGCTCCGCCGGATAAGAACTCTAAGAAGCTGGAACAGTTCGGTAAGCGGTTGTTCTTTTCGGCCAGCTTGGGGCTGCGGTCGGTAAACACCGCCTGCGATGTCCAGAGCTCGCTCATGGATATGCCCTTTGATGGCACTCACCTGTTTGGCGATAAGGCTGACAGTGCACTGGAGCGTTTTAAGGAGTCGCGGGCCACGGCCAAGTCCTTGGATCTTTCCACGAAGAGCTCAGCCACTCCTGGTTTTCGTTCCTTTTGTGGCCAAGGCAGGGGCGCCCAGGCTCGTTCCTTCAGCAAGTCTGTGCAGAACCAGCCTCCGCGAGGACGCGGTTTCTGCAGGAGCAGCTCTGGGAATCAACGTGGGGGTCAGTCCACCTCCATTGCTTCTACCTCTGAACCTTCCTAATCCGAGCTTTGTGGAGCACCCCACGCCGGTGGGTGGCAGGATCTGCCACCACCTCCCCCACTGGCACGATATCACATCAGACGAGTGGGTGTTTCAGATCCTCCGCAGGGGTTACTCCCTTCCCTTTCAGTCCTCCCCTCCAGCCATGCCACCTCGGTGCCACCGCATGTCGGGGGATCACTTGGTACTTCTCCAGCAGGAAGTCACGGCCCTCTTGGCCATGGGGGCAATTGAGTGCGTTCCTGGGCCGGAAGTAGGGAGTGGTTGTTATTCCCAAAACTTTCTGGTTCCGAAGAAGGACAAAGGGGGCCTGCTCCCCATCTTGGACCTCCAGAACGTCAGTCGCTTCCTCCGGAAGGAGACGTTCAAAATGCTGAGACTGGCTCAGGTCTTGACTGCCCTCGGCCCTGGAGACTGGATGGTAGCTTTGGACTTGCAGGACGCATATTTTCACATCCCCGTCCTGCCGGCCCACCGGCGTTACCGGAGGTTCACGGTAGGCCCGGAGCATTTTCACTTTGCTGTGCTCCCCTTTGACCTTACCAGCACCCCTCGGGTGTTCACGAAAGTGATGGCGGTGGTCGCAGCTCATCTGCGCAGGTCAGGGGTGTCAGTCTTCCCCTACCTCGACGACTGGTTGTTGAAGGCAGGCTCGCCCCAGGCAGTCGTCAACCACCTCCAGACTACGGCTGACCTCCTGCATTTGCTGGGGTTCTCCGTCAACGTGCCGAAGTCGCACCCGAGTCCCTCTCGGAGGCTCCCCTTCATTGGAGCGGTTCTGGATTCAACGCTGTTTCGGGTTTCTCCTCCCGAGCAGCGAGTCTGGAATATTCAAGCTATGATTCTGATCTTTCAGCCTCTGTCCCGGGTTTGTCAGGATGACCCTCCGGCTTCCGGGCCTGATGGCCTCCTGCATCATGCTGGTGACACATGCCGGATGGCATATGTGGGCTCTGCAGTGGGACCTGAAGCTCCAGTGGGCACAACATCAGGGCAACCTGCCGATCATGTCCAGATCTCGGAGGGCACTGCACAGCAGTTGCAGTGGTGGCTCTCGAATCGCGACAATCTGGTCAATGGCAGATCCCTCCTAGGATGGGGAGGTCACGTGGGAGAGGCGTGGAGATCAGAGGCTGTGGTCTCCGGCGGAGTCCCGGCTCCATATCAATCTGTTGGAGCTTCGGGCTATCCGACTTGCACTGAAGGCATTCCTTCCCTCTGTCCGGGAAAGTGTGGTGCAGGTGTACACGGACAACACCACCGCCATGTGGTATTGCAACAAACAGGGCAGGGTGTGGTCCTGGACCCTATGTCAGGAGGCTCTGCGCCTCTGAACATGCCTGGAACATCAAGGCATCACCTTGGTGGTCCAACACCTGGCAGGTTCTCTGAACGCCAGGGCGGGTGAACTCAGCCGCCGGTGCTTGATGGATCACGTATGGCGTCTGAACTCGGACGTGGTGCAAGGTCTCTTTCTGCAGTGGGGAGAGCCTTGGTTAGATCTATTCGCCACTGTAGAGAACGCGCGATGTCATCAGTTCTGCGCAATGGAATTTCCAAGGAGGCACTCGCTCGGCGAAGCTTTTCGCCGCGAGTGGAGCTACGGTCTATTGTACGCCTTTCCGCCTATACCACTTCTGCCCAGAGTGCTGAAGAAGATCCGGCGCGACCGGGCCCAAGTCATCCTTGTGGCTCTGGATTGGGCACGAAGATACTGGTATCCCGAGCTACTGAGCATGGCGATCGATCCCCCAATCCGTCTACCTCTTCGGATCTTCTGTCGCAGCATCAGGGGACGGTCCTCCACCCAAACGTGTCCAGCCTCCACCTCGATGCGTGGAGATTGAGCGGCGACAGTTGACAGATTTCGATCTTCCTCCCGAAGTCTGTGATGTCATTTTAGCAGCCAGGCTTCCCTTCACTAAAACGGTATACGCCTGCAGGTGGAACAAGTTTGCGGCATGGTGCACAGCAAAGGCTGTGGATCCCCTTTCTGCCCCTCTTTCTGAAATTCTTCTGTTCCTTCTTTCTTTGGCCCACCAGGGCTCTGCTCTGGGCACTATCAAAGGTTATCTTTCGGCCATCTCTGCGTTCTTGAGGCTTCCAGATCAGCCTTCTCTCTTTAAACCCCCGGTTGTTAACCCTTTCCTAAAAGGCATTACGCACACGTTTCCTCCCGTACCGTTCATCATGCCTCAATGAGACTTGAATCTCATTTTGACCTATCTGATGCGCTCCTTTCGAGCCCCTTCATACCTGTACTTTGCGTCTTCTTACTCTTAAGACTGCTTTCTTGGTCGCTATCACCTTTGCCAGAAGAGTAAGTGAGCTCCAGTCTCTTTCTTCCAAACCCCCTTTCCTTTCTGATCTGGACCAGGTGGTGTTAAGGACCCGTCCTTCTTTTTTGCCAAAGGTGGTCACGCCCTCCCACATCGGGCAGACCATCACTTTGCCTACCTTCTTTCCACCTCCACATCCTTCAAGGGAGGAAGAGCGGCTCCACCGTCTGGACCCAAAACGTGCGCTCGCTTTTTATCTAAAGCATACACAGCTGTTCCGGGTGGATGACCAGCTCTTTGTTGGCTACGTGGGCGCCAAGAAAGGTCGGGCTGTGCACAAACGGACCATCTCTCGGTGGGTCGTTCTGTGCATCAAAGCATGTTACTCCTTGGCTAATAAGGAGCCTCCTGTGGGGCTGTGTGCTCATTCTACCACGGCAGCTGCAGCCACTACTGCCTTGGGACGTGGCGTCCCTTTGCAGGACATTTGTCAGGCAGCTACGAGGGCCTCGCTGCACACGTTTACCAAGCATTACTGCCTTGACAGTTGGGTCCAGAGAGACTGCTTTTTTGGCCGTTCTGTTCTCCGTGACTCTCTGGTGTAATCTATTCGCAGACCCACCACCGGGGTTGGGATTGCTGGGGTCTCTATTCTAAGGTATAAGGAATCTATCACTAACGTGTCTCTTTCAGATGCACAAGTTACTACTTGTGTAACAATGTATCTGTAAGAGACATTAGTTAGTGCTAGATTCCTTACCGCCCAACCCATCTTCCCCGTTCTGCGAACTGATTCTAGGGTTATGGTCCGCCCCCTTTCAGGGCCCTAGTTTCGTGGCACCAGTGGTAAGTTTCTTGCATGGCTCTGCGTTCCTGGCGCGGAAAGTCGTGTACAAAACTGACGTCAGTGCGCATGGGTGGTGCCTAAGTAGTCCTCTTCCTCCCTTCTCTTGACCTATGTCTAATTTACAGTTATCTTAGGTACTTCTATACAGGCATGCTAATATAATGTCCTGAAGATGATCCACGCATTGCTCACTTGGATCGAAACGTCGTCAACACCTTAAAACGCCTCATGCACTAAATATGATGTCATTATTAACTGTGTAGAGACGTTACTTGTGATTTGTTTCTTAAAATTCATACAACTTGTCAAAACAAACAGTAAGCGTTGCCTGAGCCTCGCTTAAATGTTCTTCCTATTTTATGTTTGTGTAGTAGGATGCAGGCTTGTGTCCCACTTTTCAGTATTTGTGTTTGTTTATATCCCAAAAACTTGCTGATAAATTAAATATTGAACCTCTGTCCGGCTGGATAAGTTAACCAATACAGCACTGATTGGGTCTGTATTCATTTGTTACTTCCTATCCCTACCTCCCTAGGGACCATTGTAGCACAAAATAATTGATTTCCGAGGTCCCTGGCTGACTTTACTTGGGTCCCCTTGTTGTTTGAAAAAAATGTTTAGCGCAACCGCTGGGTTGCAAGGGCTTGAAACCTGATTCCCCTTTTCTGAAGTGGGTCATTTTCCGTATTCCGACTACCCTGTACTTTGCTTGTTTTCCCTTGAATCCCACTCCCACCTGCTATGTCTGACAATGCACCACTATACACAGATGATTACATTAAAAAGATCCTAGAGGGCCCCTCACTCTTCAATAGCTCAGATGAAGCCCCTAGTAGCACTAACACTACACTCGCTGAGGATTTAGAAAAACAATAAAAGAAATTTGTCTCCCTTGAATTAATGATGCGTATGCTTACTGAGTATCTCAAAGCAAATATATTTCCCGTTGGCCTACAGGTTAAGAATATCCCCGGTGTATTCACTGATAACCCCAAATATATTACTTATTTCAGCTACGTAGGCACAACGTGCCCCAGACACTGGATGGTGCTGGGGATTGACATTGCTACAGAAGAACTTAAAAAGCTCACTGTAATAATCAACGATATCGAGAAACAGATTAAAGAGAACAACTTACCCGAAGCCACAAAGCTATTAAAACAAATCCAAAAAACTGTGGACGAGTTCCACAGACTTGAACAAAATAAAAAATCCAACAAAGTAAAGAAGGATTTAAAATCGCTCTCTCAGGAACGAGCCTACCCTTACTTGAATAAAGACTTCTATACGAGCAGGGCCTAAAACAATCCCCAAAACTCCAGACCCTGTGTTCGTTTTAATAGAAGGAACAATTTGGTTGGTTTCTCGGACACCTCAGCAGAGTCCTCAGACAGCTCTGACGCAGGAGAGGGCACCAGTACCAATTTAAGAAACCCCAACACCCATTTTTTAGGGCGAGGCCAATCAGAACCACCAAAGCAAGGGCGTGTCAAACAACAACCGCGATGGCAGAACCCCCCCCCCGAGGGGAACGCCAGACATGCCAGAAATTCTACCAGTGGTAGCGTCAATAATGGAAACCAACAACCCTAACAACAACCTTACCATTCCCATTTTCAATCTCTACACACACCTACTGTCCGACCATGAATTGTCAATATTGAGTAAAGGACTCTCATGTCCCCACTTCCTACCCCAATTTTCTTGATTTACAAACGGAACTACTACGCTTCTTCCGCAAGATAAGATTACACAGTTATTTTTTGCAGAACCCTTGCCCCACTAATACCTCTAACACACCATTACGTCCTCAATCACCTTCTCACCTTCCTCTAATATGATCCCCAGTGAGATGATCACTTTGGAGAAACTGGTCCTTAAAGAGGCTAGGGAGCTTGAAAATACACACCAATACATTCCCTACAACATCACTAGAGCAGAAAAGACTGCCATCACTACCCTACGCCAGAATGAAAACCTTGTGATTAAACCGGCCGACAAGGGCGGAGGCATAGTACTCCAAGAGATTACCACATATAGGGATGAAATCAACCACCAGTTGACTAATACAGACCATTATTGCAAATTACCTACCAACCCCACTAAAGAACTCCAAACTTTGATTCTGCAGGTTACCAATGTTGGCCTAGAGCAGGGCTTCCTTAGGAAACATGAACATAGTTATCTCAATATCAAATCATTACGGACCCCAGTGATTTACACCTTGCCCAAGGTGCACAAAAATCTGGATAGACCTCCTGGCCGCCCTATTGTCTCAGGCTGTGGGTCTATTTTAGAGCCTCTTGGCCAATATGTAGATTTTTTCATTAGAGACTTTGTACCACTCACTGACTGTTACATACTTGACAGCATGTCAATGATAAATATGGTTGAGAACCACCCATTTGACCCCACAATTGATACTCTGTGCACACTGGACGTCGAGTCCCTGTACACTAATATTCCTCGGACTCTCTACTACTACTGTTGGAAACTGTCCTTAACAAACACGAACGACCCCATCCAGTTCCCACTGACTTCATACTTCAACTCCTAGAGATTTGTCTAACCAGGAATTTTTTCGTATTCGAGGACCAAGTTTACCAACAGGTTAAAGGAACTTCAATGGGGGCAGTTTTGGCCCCAAATCTAGCTTTACTGTATATGGACTCCTTGGAGGTGAACCACATTCTGTCCGCCACCAACCCCTTCCATACTGGTATTAAACAGTGGAAGAGGTATATAGACGACATTTTCATGATTTGGCAGGACACTGAACAAACCCTAGAGCCTTTCCTACACTGGCTTAACAATAGTGGCGGCTTAAAATTCACATTAACACAGGATAAACAATCGATCCCATTCCTTGACCTAAACATCACACATAGAGAGGGTGTACTCTTCACCATTCTATTCCGCAAACCCACAGAACGCAACACCCTATTACGGTATGACAGCCATCACCCCAGGGCGTTACGTGACTCACTACCGTATTCCCAGTTCCTACGAATTAGAAGGAATTGCTTCTTGAAGGAAGATTACTTCTACGAGGCAAAGCTACTACGCAACAAACTTAGCAGTAGAGGTTATCCCCGGAGATTGGTCCGTAATGCCATGAAACGTGCTTGGTACTGCCCACGTGAGGTCCTGCTTGAAACCAAAACAAGACCATGCCAAAATAGTTTGGTCTGTGTCATTACCTTCTCCCCAGTCTCTAACCCTGTACGTAAATCCATTCTAAAACACTGGAATGTACTAAATGCGGGCACTCTGAATCTAGAACGCCCCATGTTTGCATTTAGGAAAAGCAAAAATATCAAAGATCACCTGGTCCGTGCAGCCTTACCCATCAAAAAACCTCCCAGTACCTTCAATGATCACTGGGGCTCCAACCCCTCACAGGACACGCAAAATGTGGAAATTGTACTGCATGTGATTTTACAATTGAAGGCAAAGAGTTTTGTTTTGAGAATATCCGTTGTGAATTAAAAACATTTACCAACTGTAACACATGCAATGTTGTATATGCGAGCCTTTGTCCTTGCAAAAGAATCTATATCGGAGAGACTACCCAAAAAACACGCATTCGCATCTGCCAACACCGGAGCAGAATACGATGCAAGACACCCAATGCACCTCTGGTGGAACATTACACTGAAAATGGCCATTCCGTGGATGATATTCGCTGGACTATTATAACTGTGGTCAAACTCCCGCCAAGGGGAGGTGACATTGGCAAACTTCTAAACAAAGAACAACTCAAATGGATCTTGAAAACCAACAGTTTACATACAGGGTTGAATCGCCTTGAGGACTGGACCAGTCTTATCTAAATTCAAGGACTGAACTTGGTCTGCCCCCTCGCAGATTTTTTCATGTAATTCTGTTTTATAGGTTTTTAGCCTACAATTTTGTTGAAAAGGTTTATAGCCATTATTACTTTGTCACGGAATTGTCACCCATTCTTCTTTTCTGTCCTCCCACCCGCCTTCACCCTTTCTTCATCGC
Organism: Triturus cristatus; assembly: GCF_964204655.1. Taxonomy (NCBI): domain Eukaryota; kingdom Metazoa; phylum Chordata; class Amphibia; order Caudata; family Salamandridae; genus Triturus; species Triturus cristatus. The sequence continues at coordinate 124,532,684 of NC_140581.1, forward strand.
ACTCAATTAAAGTCTTCCTACACTCACTCTGTGGAACTCACCCCACTCCAATGTGGCCACCGTTTCCATCTTCCAGGCCCTTCTTCACTTTCTGATAAACTTCCATCACATGACTCTACCGACCTATCAGGGCACTTCTCTCACTACTTGAAGCAGAGCCTTAGTCACCTTTCCCTCTGCTATCCCGGATGCTGACCCCCTGAGCGGCACGGCATATTCATCGGCTATTGGTAAGCACGCCTCCACAGCGCTCTTTTAGCTCCTCAATTCCCAGTTGCTGTCAGCTGAATTGACCCCCTGTCAATTCCTTCCAGGTCATTACGCCGTCCAAGCACACGCCTGTGGCTCCACTCCTGTGAATCCCTCCAATTTCTTTACTTGAGGTGAGTCCCTGTCCTGTGCATCCGCCACACTACATGACCTCTCTCTGGTACAAACTAGCGCTGCCATTGCGAAGTCGTATTACACGCAGCCCCTCCTGAAGTGCCCCTTGATCCTCGACCTGCCAGTTACGCATATCTGCTACGGCCGGTAAGCATCATCGCACACACTTTCTTCCTCGCACTCCCGCTTCCTCACTGCCGCTAATTCTGGGTACTCCCCCACTCCCGTAGGAGCCCCTACCGAGCCCGGACGTTCCCGCATCCGGTGTTGTCATACCCACAGTCTCGTGGCAGGCCCTTCGGACTCCCCCAAGTTAGGATCTTTCTGTGCCTATCTTCTTTCATCCTCTACCACGGCAATCCCGTCCGCTGCGCACGGTGGTTACTCTGAGCCCCTATCCTCTTGCTGCTACATTCCCTTGTCTGCCAAGCACGGCGGTCATCCTAGAGTTCCTACCTTTTCACTACGGCATCCGCTTGTCCTTTTTAAATCACGCAGTCACTGCGCTGTGTTTTTATGCTTTAAATATGGTCTAATACCCACAACAGAACCTTTCTCCTCACTCACTGCGACGTTCTTGATCCATTTCTCTCTTTTTCTCCTCCACGTATCCACTGCGCCACAATTTTCTTGTTTATTAAAATGCTAGTGTACTACCATAAAAGCTCATACTGCTGAATGTATTGATACCTTAACGACATGACACGATTGTTTTAACCAAGCGTTAAATGTATGCAGTCACGCTAACCCCAAGACTTAGCTCACTCAGTCACTTACTCCTTCTCACTGCACCACATGATTCATTATTACCACTGTTTTTTACCAATGCGTCTTGATAATTCTTTGAAGCTAAACATTTTTGTTCAGACTAGCTTGTGTTCTCTCGAGGCTGTATACCGATGATATACACAGCCCCCTAATTTCCTCCTTATGTCTTCTTCCTCCCGTCTCTTGACCGCTGTCTAATTTACAGTTATCTTAGGCACTTATATACAGGCATGCTAATATAATGTCCTGAAGATGTGCCACGCATTGCTCACTTGGATCGAAACGTCGTCGACACCTTAATACGCCTCATGCACTAAATACGATGTCATTATTAACTGTGTAGAGCCGTTACTTGCGATTTGTTTCTTAAAATTCATACTCCTTGTCAAAACAAACAGTAAGCGTTGCCTGAGCCTCGCTTAAATGTTCTCCCTATTTTAAGTTTGTATGTTTGTGTAGTAGGATGCAGGCTTGTGTCCCACTTTTCAGTATTTGTGTTCGTTTATATTAAAAAAACTTGCTGATAAAATAAATATTGAACCTCTGTCCGGCTGGATAAGTTAAGCAATACAGCACTGATTGGGTCTGTATTCATTCATTGTATTCTTCCTATCCCTACCTCCCTAGGGACCATTGTAGCACAAAATAATTGATTCCCGAGGTCCCTGGCTGACTTTACTTGGGTCCCCTTGTTTGAAAAGAGTTAAACAATTGCACAGCAGTGTAGAAGTTAACTAGATACAAATGGTGACCTTTGTTAAAATGTCCTCTAGCAAGTTCCCACACAATTTTCTCTGAAACTCCTAAAGTGGACGGTCAGCCAGTGGGGTCAATAGTGGAATCCCAACCAGTGTACACCCGGAAATTATAGACCTATCCTGTCCTACTCTGACATCATATACATCTTAATTCTATAATGTGCCCTCTTGCTAGGAATGTACTGCCTAAAAATCAAATGGCCCTTGAACAGGACCAAAGACTCATATCTCATCCAGATTTGTGGGAGGCCACCGGGTAGCTCTAGAGCAGGGCCTAAGTCTGGCACTGTTGTCCCTCAAATACTGTTCAGCATACAAATGAGTCTGCTCAACAATCTCAGCCAAAAATACATCATTCATAAACAACTGAAAAAAAATATCTGAAAGAGAAAATTAGTTATGGATTTTTTCCTCAGCAGTCCCTCTGCGCGTCGATAAGTGGCATCGGTCAACTCCGCGTTCATCGTTGGCGTCGTGGTCTCCGGAATGACATTGCGGTATCTACTTAGACGCCGCCCTCGCACGCTGCCGTCAGTTCATTCTTTTTTGGCGCAAGCGGAGATCCGGAGAGAGCAGTACCTCGAGTCACTTTTTTACTCTCTTTTTGCGACTTTTGTCGACTTCTTTTGCCGAGTCTTTCGACTCCTGTTGCACAGGGATGTCATCACGGTGGACCAGCTTCAAGCCTTGTCGCTGCTGCCACAAGCTCATGTCAGTGACGGACCCCCATATTGTGTGCCTTAGGTGCCTGAAGCGCGACCACGACCCGAAGTCGTGATCCGACTGCCGCTGGGCCATGGCCCCAAAGTCTTTGTGGGAACGGTCCCGAAAGTTTCTGGAGACCCGGCAGCTGACTCCTCGCGGCTCGAAATCCCGGTCGAGAGGGAGGTCATGTGACCTGTCGCGGAGCCATCACCACCACCACCACCACCACCACTCCTCATCGAAGTCTTTGTCTTCGGGTAAGTCAAAGCACAAGAAGGCGGCGAAGAAGCATCGTCGCTGTTCGCGTTCTCCGCCCGCAGAGACTGTTGGATCGACTCCTGCCTACCCTCACTTTCCGGGACCCGGAGCGACCCCTGCCCAGCTTCAAAGTTTTACGAAGCCTTACACTCTATCTTTGGGCAGCCAGACTCTGCTGGCGCGCCTCTGGACCCCGCGGCCTTGGATGGGGGCTCTAGGCCTTCGATGTCCACAGCTTCGGCTCCGGTGCCGCAGGGCCCCCAAGGATCCAGGCTTGGATCCGGATCGGTGCCAGTTGACCTTGTGACACCTCCTCCAGTGCCGAATCCAGTGACAACAAACCTGCCTCCTCTGACGCCGGTTGTGTCCCCAGCCGGTGTCGACCCCGGCCTCCCCTCTATGAGGACACGGTGCCAGACCAACGTCGTCCTACGTCTGTACTAGCGACAACTGGTATTTTTGTACCCCTGTTGTCCCGTGATGTTTCTTACCGCCCTGAGTAGGTCAAAGGAGAGTTTGAGGAGGACTGGGAGGGGTCTGTGGACCTTCTTGTTGACCAGTTAGAGGAACCGGACTGGAGAGAGGAGTTGGGTGAGGCCAGTGGTCTGGATACCTCCCCAGTAGTTGAAATGCTATCTCCCCCCTACCATGGCTATGGAGGAGGGTGCATTGTATGCAGTGGTGTTTCGTAGGGCATCCGAGGCCCTAAACCTTAAAATTTCTATGGTGGTTGTCAGGACCAACCCGACAGCGGTGCTTCAACCGCCAGCAGCCACCTCGGAGCCCTTGCTGCAGTTCAATGAGGCCCTTACGATATAATTTTGGGCACTTGGTCCAAGCCCAACACAGAGACTCCTATGGACAGGATGATCGCTTGATGCCACTGCCCGTCTCCGGGCGAGTCAATTTTCCTCTCTTCCCTTCCTACCCCTGAGAGCTTGGTAGGCAAGCCTCAACGTCCAAGGTCGCATTCCCTAGCGCACCACCTGATAGGGGAAGATGTTTTCTTACTCCAGCTTCAGACTACGGTCGGTGAACACCGCATGTCTATTGGGCCGTTACTCCCACTCAGTGTGGATCTTGGTTGCGCAAGGGCTGCCACAGTGCCTGGAGGAGGCCTGGGCCGTGCTCTTCCGTGCTGTTGCTTAAGGGAGAGAAGCAGCAAAGTTCACCATCTGGTTTGGGCTGGACACCGCCGACTCACTGGGCAGGATGATTTCCACGTCGGTAGCATTGACACGCTGCGCCTGGTTGAGGTCCTCTGGCTTTTTGGGGGATGTCCAAGTAAAACTTTTGAACATGACCTTTGATGGCCGTCGCCTGTTTAGCGACAAGGCAGACAACGCGCTTGAGCGCTTTAAGGATTATAGGGCTACAGCCAGATCCTTAGGCCTCGCTACCACCTCCCGCCCAGCGCAGTCTGCTTTTCGCCCCTTTTGTGGCTACGGAAGGGGTGCCCCGCCACGTTCCGCCCAGAACCACAGGCCTGCGCAAGCTGTCCGGCCTCAGCGTGGCTCGGGACGTGGATCCCACCGCCGTGGGTCGAAGGGCCAGCCGGCCAGTCGGCCAGTCCACCAGCGCCCCCCTCTGCAGCAGCTTCTAAACCCTCCTAGTCCGACCTTTCAGGCCTATCAATTGCCAGTGGGTGGCCGGATTCGCCATCACCTTCCCCACTGGCTCACCATCACGTCGGACAAGTGGGTTTTGCAGATAGTCTGAAGGGGCTACTCCCTCCCCTTCGAGACTACCCCTCCATTTATGCCACCTCAATTCCATTGCATGTCGAAGGATCACCTGGCCCTTCACCAACAGGAAGTCACGGCTCTCCTGGCCAAAGGAGCCATCAATTCCGTTCCTGCCCCAGAAGTCGGTTGTGGTTGTTATTCCCACTACTTTCTGGTGCCCTAGGAAGACAAGGACCTGCGTTCTATCTTGGATCTCAGGGACGTCAACCGCTTCCTCCGGAAGGAGAAGTTCAAGATGTTGACACTGGCTCAGGTCCTATCAGCTCTCAACCTTGGAGACTGGATGGTAGCGTTGGACTTGCAGGACGCTTATTTTCACATTGCCTGCCCACTCATGTTACCTGCGATTCACAGTAGGCCACAATCACTTTCAGTTTACTGTGCTCCCCTTTTGCCTTACCAGTGTCCCTTGGGTGTTCACGAAAGTGATGACGGTGGTCATCACTTTCGTGAACCACCACCTCCGCTCCTTGGCTTCCCTATGAATCCCTACTATGGGCAACAAGCACCTTGGAATCCCATGTACCAAATGCCCCCACCTATGTACCACTACAATCAACAACAACAACCTTTTTTAGGAAGAGGCCGGGGCAGGGCAAGAGGCAGAAGACGAGACGGAGCATTCAAGCAAGTCCAGTGGCAAGACCCCCCGGCCCCACAGCAACAAGACCGGATGGAACTGAGATCCAGGAAGAACAACAGGACCTAGTGGTCAATCTATCCTCTAGAGTACTCACCCCGACGGAAAAGAAAGTACTAAACAGAGGTCTGGGTTTTGTTCCAACCCCACAACTGGATCGATTCCTTCTGCACAAAGAACTTCATAACTTCTTTCGGAAGATACGACTGCGAGCGTACTTTCAAGACAAGCCATCCGAGGAAACTACGGATACAGGCCTGCGTCCTCCCTCAACTTTCACCCCACATGATGGCATCACCCCGAATGAGATTTTAACTTTTGAGCAAGCAGTATCAAAAGAAGTGGAGAATGTCACCAGACCAACACAGTTTAATAACCTCTCAACAGTCGAGAGGACAGCATTGAAAGCCCTTAACAAAGATTTAACCATCACAATCAAAGCAGCAGATAAGGGAGGTGCGATTGTCATCATGGACACACCAGATTACGATCAGGAATGCCTACGACAACTCTCCCAAGTCAAATACTATACCAAGATTGATGGAGATCCGACTGGAAGGCTGATGACCAAGATTAAGTCCATCGTAGAATCAGCCGAAACACAAGGCTGGATTACCAGGAATGAAGCACAATTTCTGGTGAACACTCAACCCAGAACTCCTGCCTTTTACACCTTACCAAAAATTCATAAGGGAGTTAATCCACCCCCCGGTCGCCCTATAGTCTCGGGCATAGGGTCACTACTGGAACCCCTCAGCAAGTTTTGTGACCATTTCCTTCGCCCATTGGTCCAACGGATACCCTCATATCTGAAAGACAGTAGGGACGTCCTCAATCTATTGGCTGATACTACCATGAGTGGAGAGATCGATCTCATGATGACATTGGATGTAGAAGCTCTCTACACGAATATTCCCCAAATGGAGACACTGAGGGTTATTGAAGAGCTCCTTCTGAAAGAAGAGTGGACATCACACACCCCAGTCTCCTTCATTATGGAATGTGCCACCATCGCCATGTGTGAAAACTACTTCATATTCAAAGACCAATACTTCCACCAGACCCAAGGAACTTCTATGGGCAGCACCTTTGCGCCGAGCTTGGCATGCCTCTACGTCGCAGAATTTGAAAGCCTCAATGTTGAAAAGACCAACCCCTATTCCAATAACATCATTCTTTGGAGGCGTTATATTGACGACATCCTGATCATGTGGAAAGGAGATCTAGAAACTTGTGACAACTTTTTCACTTGGGTGAATTCTCTGGACCCCTATTTGAATTTCACCAGATCGGTTTCTCCAACCGAAATACATTTCCTGGACTTGACAATCACATTGCACAATGGGACCCTATCGACCCACACTTACAGAAAACCAACGGACCGGAATAGTCTGTTACAGTATGAAAGTCACCACCCTAAGACCCTCAGGGATAATCTCCCCTTCGGCCAATTCCTACGCCTCCGAAGGAACTGCGACAAGACCATTGACTATAAGAAGGAGGCCTCCATCCTTAGCAACCATCTAAAGGCACGCAACTATCCCACCACCATCATCAACAAATCTAACAAAAGAGCTCTCAACAACAACCGGGAGGCATTGTTAGAACCAATAATGAAGGAGACGGAGGACATCATAACCTGTGTTACTACTTACACACCAGAATCCAACAAAATACAAAGAATCATCACGAAAAATTGGAAGATCTTGACCACAGGTACTTTATCTTTACCTAAACCAAGATTTGCTAATAAACGTACTAGTAACCTCAGAGACATCTTGGTACATACACGCCCGAAAACCACTAAAACAACAGCTCAAGGTACCCTTTGGAGTTCCACTCCAGTCAGGGGCCACTACCCATGTGGAGATTGCGGAGTATGTAACCTGACCAAGGCAACAAAAGAACTCACCCTAGAGGCAGGCAAAGTCTGGACGCAAAAAAACCACACGAACTGCAACTCTAGGAACTGTGTCTACATGATCACATGCCCGTGCAACCTACGTTACATAGGCATGACCACACGTCCAGTAAAAACAAGGATCATGGAGCATCGGAGCAATATACGATGCGGGAGAACCACCACAAAGATGAGTACCCACTTCATTACCAATCAACATGGAGCTAACGAATTACACTGGACAGTACTTGAAAATAACCCTGCTTGGTCCAGTCAAAAACTCTTCGAAACTGAACAAAGATGGATTTTCCGCCTTTCCACACACAGACAAGGTCTTAACGATGATATCCCTTGGACAGAAGTTAATCCCACAGCAAAATGATAAATTCAATTTCCACGTCTAATTAGATTTGAACGTCCGCTCCAATCCTTACTTGTTAATCTACACGACCCTGAGGTCTAGATCGTTGATGTCCACAACTATGTACCATGTTTTTATCAGGACCCCTTTGCAAACAAGAATATGTCGCTCTTTAATAGCAGTCTCCGCCTACTTACAATCCCTGTGATCGGCACCTCAAATTCCATTCAGGGTCAGGCATCTCGTCTCGTGACAAAATGGCGGCCAAATCTCACGAGATTTAGATCGCCGGTCTAAAGTTCATAACCCGGATCCTACCGCCTACGGTAACACCAAGGTGAGATGGAGACGAGCAGGTTCTAAGACGATCCGACGTCTCGTTCAGGGTAAGTCTGACTCCCTTCCCCTCCCTTTCCCCCCCCGAGACACGAGTGCATGCAGCCCAGCCGCAGCATGTCGGCCCGCTATCTCTCGGCACGGTCACGGCCACATACCCTGAGACCGTAACTCTGTTTTATGTTCCACGAAAGTCCGTCAAGATCCTCGGTTCACATCACCTACGGGCTCGGGATCGTATGAGCACTACGAGACTCTCTCCCGGGCACGGCACATCAGTGCCTTCACTTCTAACCCGTCCGCGGCGATTCTGCCAAAACCTCGGTTCCCATTATTACGGGCTCCGGTTCTTCATGAGCACAATTAGACCTTGACTTTCTCCATGGCACGGCACACCAGTGCCTTCACTTTTAACCCGTCCGCGGCGAGTCTACCAAACCCAAACCCCCCCCCCCCCCCTTCCGGTATCACGCCCAGTCCGGGTTTTCGATAACGTTGTCAGACCACTTCACGAGCACGGCCAGTAAGTTCTCACCCCGCCGGCACGACACACACTGTCGATACCAAGCGGGACCCGCTTTACACTCACCTCTCCCTCACTGGATCTTTTAGTTATCTCTGCACCGGTCTTCCCACTCACGCTGGCACGAACGTGGCACCAGGGGTTTGTGGGTTGCCGTCGCTTGTCCGTTAGTGAACCAATTTGCAACCATGCATGTTATTTTCTATATAACCCCCCATTATCGACAGATCAGTATGTTCTGAGGGGAGCATTTTTTGATAAAGTTTTTTTGTTCAAATTACTACTGTACAATGGTTATTGATGATATATATTATAATGAACAATCCAACAGTTTTTTCTTCCTGTATCAGTATATACATGTATGTTTTATTCAGCATTTTCTCCGCTGACAGTATCATGTTGTAGGCTTGATGTCTCCTTTACTCCCTGTCATATAGTACACCCGCTCAATTGGTCGGGTCGTCTTCCCTCATTTATGAGGCTCCACATCCTACCTTGAGGAGGTAAGATTATTTTCTCGTCCTTGACAACGTTACCCCCCTTAACTGTTTGGCCCTACCACATTTGTGTCACTTCAGTCATGTCATGCTGTGAACTCTTTCATGCCATGTTCCTTTTAATTGTTTTCCTAGCGTTTGTTCTTTTATTATCCCCTTGTTATTAATAGATACCGGCCTCATTTGGCCTAATCTGGATGATATATTGTCTCTTGTCTGGATGAGATCTTGTTTTCTGTCTCAGCTGATTAGATCACAGTCATGAATTCTGACGGCATCCATATCCCTTTCTTTTCTCCTTGGCCTTATCTACACAGGAAGAATACCCTTAGGATAACCCCAAGTTGAGGATTCTATCCTTCTGAAAGGGTACCTTCCACCCATGACTGTTAACTAAGCGGTCATGGTATTCCGGTCCTGAAGAAGTGTCGCTTGACTTTGAAGCACATGACACGAAACATGTTGACCTGACTTAGTCCACCAATGGCTACTAGAATACCTTAATTATCATACGTAGCCTCACTGTTTTTAACAAAGTCCCATCCTTGACCATTTAATAAAGTGAACTATAAAGGTTAGGGGCCTTTTTTAACAATCACAATCTACACCTTCACCAAACAATGTTTTTCTTATAGCCCCACACACCGCACTCACCATACGGCGTTCACAGATCAAAAGACCTCCGATAAAGATGCCACCAGGCCCGTCGGACATTGCAGCGCCGGTCCGACGAGGAGCGCCCAATGATGAAGCATGACACCCTAACAGGTGTGTGAGGGCATTACGATCTGGATTTGCAGATCCCCCCGGATACCATTTGTAATAGTGTAGTAGGTCATTATAACCCTCTACCCAGGCCCATAGAGAGGAACTGTTCCCCCTTTTTGATATTAATCTATGACGGTGGTCGCACCTCATCTGCACAGATCACAGGTTCAAGTCTTCCCCTATCTCGATGACTGGCTTTTGAAGGCGTGCTCGCCCCAGGCTGTCGTCACCCACCTCCAGACTACTGCTGACCTTCTGCATTTGCTTAGGTACACCATCAATGTGCCGAAGTCATACCTGATCCCCCTCAGAAGCTCCTTTTCATCTGAGCGGTTCTGGACACAGGGCAGTTTTGGGTTTATCCTCCCGAGCAGCAAGTCTGGGATATTCGGTCTATGATTCCAATCTTTCAGCCTCTATCCCGGGTTTCGGTCAGAATTATCCTGAGGCTACTGAGACTCATGGCCTCCTGCATCCTGCTGGTGGACTATGCCAAGTGGCATATGCGGAATCTGCAGTGGGACCTAAAGTTCCAGTGGGCACAGCATCAGGGGAATCTTTCCGATTGCGCCCAGATCTCGGAGGGCACTGCACAACAGTTGCAGTGGAGGATAACGCACCGAGATTGAGTCAACGGTAGATCCCTCTTCCTTCCCCAACTGGAATTCACAGTGGTGACAGATGCATCACTGCTGGGGTGGGGCAGCCACGTGGGAGAGGTAGAGATCAGAGGCCTCCGGTTTCCGTCGGAGTCCGGGCTCCATATCAACCTTTTGGAGCATCGGGCGATTCGTCTTGCACTTAAAGTATTTCTTCCCTCTGTCCGAGTAAGAGTAGTGCAGGTATTCACGGACAACGGTAGTGGTCCTTCCCAAGCCGGGAAAGGACCCTGGAGAGTGTGCCTCATACTGCCTCATCTCTTTGCTTAACGTGGACCTGAAGATCTTCACTAGCATTTTGGTGTCCCGACTCACCCTCCCATATGCAAGGCCTGGTGGACCCGGACAAGTCGGGCTTCATCCCGGACCACAACTGCGGAGATCGGACTTGTTGGCTATGTCACCTACTGGACAAGACCCCACGCACCCAGACCCCGGCGATACTCCGATCTGTGAATGCTGAGAAGGCATTCAACCAAGTCCATTGGCCTTATTTGCAACAGGTCCTCTGTCGATTTGGACTAGGGGAGAGATTCAGGAATTGGGTGAAAAGTGTCTATCATGGCCCTCCGGCCCGCATCCGGGTTAATGGGGTGGTTTCCCATCCTTTCCAGATGGGGCGCGGCACGAGGCAGGGGTGTCCCCTTCCCCTCTCCTCTTAGCGCTTTATATGGAGCCGTTTGCCGAAAGGATCCGCCAGCTCCCTACGGTGCAGACGACGTGCTCCTTTTTTTAACCCGCCCGTTGCTATCTCTTTTCTAAAAATGGCGCACTATTGGTACTATACCCCGGCACGTGTTGCCCAGTGGAGGCCGCGCAGCAGAGATCTTTGTTGGCGCAATGCGGACAGAAGGGCACACTATCCCACATCCTATGGCACTGCCCTAAGATACAGGCATACTGGGAATCGATATTGCCCTTGGTTGACCACATATATCAGACCGAACTCCCCAGATTTCCTAGCTACATTCTGCTGGGACTTTCCAACCCTCTCACATACCCTCTCCAGTCCTGCAGGGGTAGGGCAATCACTCTGGCTCTAGGAGCAGCTAAACAGGTTCTCCTAGCAGAATGGGGCACGGTCGACATCCTGACTAAATTAGACTGGCTGTGGGAGGTGGTAGGGATGGAGAGAATCACTGTGAGAATTAATCGCACAGTGCCCAAATTTGATAAGACCTGGGGGTCCACAGTGGCATACCTATCCTCTGAGTTTGGGGAGCTTACTTGCCCTCGGTACTTACGGGTCCTGCGATTTCCTACTTTTACTCCCTCCCAACCGCCCCCACCCCCCCCCCCCCCCCCTTCCCACAGACACGCCAACTCTCCCAGAGGCGACCCTTCCTAGATCCCTACCAAGTCATATTATCTCAAGCTGCGAGTGGAAGCCTGTCTCTTCTCTCTCCTACTCTTCTAAGTTTCCCTTCTGTCTTCCTTTACTCTTTCCCCTCTCCTTTCTTTAAAAATGTTGAAAGTTGACAATGCTCCTCGCCAGCTGGTGGTTGTAGGTGGGTGTACTGTTATCGCTGGCATCATATTCAATAAAAACGATTTAAACCATATAGAGGAAGAGCGGTTCCCTCGCCTGGATTTAAAATGTGTGCTTTCGGGCTATCTGGATCGCACAAAACAATTCCGGGTGGATGACCAGCTCTTTGTTGGCTATGTGGGCGCCAAGAAAGGTCGGGCCGTGCATAAACGAACCATCTCCAGATGGGTCGTTCTTTACATCCAGATCTGCTTTTCCGTCGCGAAAAAGTAACCTCCTGTGGGGTTGCGTGCCGATTCCACCAGGGTGACTGCAGCCACTACTCCTTTGGGATATGGAGTCCCCCTTCTTGACATCTGCCGGCAGCTGCTTGGGCTTCACTGCACACGTTTACCAAACACTACTGCCTGGACAGCCAAGTCCGGAGAGACTGCTTTTCCGGCCGATCAGTTCTCCAGGACTTTGTGGTGTGAACTTGGTTTGCAGACCCACCACCAGGGTTGGTATTGCTTGGGTATCTATTCTAAGGTGAGGAATCCATACCTAATTGCCTCTTTCAGATGAACAAGTTACTTGCCTTCGGTAACGATATATCTGTAAGAGACATAGATTAATTATGGATTCCTCACCACCCCACCCATCCTCCCTGTTCTGCGAAGTGACTTCTCGGGTGAGAGACTCCCTTTCAGGGCCCTGGTTTTCGTGCACCAGTGGTCAGTGTCTTGCATGGCTCTGCTCTTGTAGTTGGAATGTCGTGCAAAGAACTGATGTCAGTGCTCGAGGGCGGCGTCTAAGTAGATACCGTGAGTCGCGACACCACCTATTGATTCGCAGAGTTACAGCTGAGGAAAAAATTCTTTGGATCCAGTCTGACGCCTAGGGGTAATTCTAAGGTGAGGAATCCATAACTAATATATGTCTCTAACAGATGTATCATTACCGAAGATAAGTAACTTGTTAATATACGCAAAAGAATTTCACTCTACAACCTACATCACCACTAAAGGCAGGCAACACCAGTTGCACCATGTATGGATCAACCCATTGTCCAGCACTTTCCAATGGGAAGCCTTTCAGCTGCACTATCGACACAGCAGTGTCCTCCTCTAAAACGGGCACTTCATCCACATTGAGAGTAGCTTCATCCGCACTGAGAGTAGTTTCATCATCAGATGATTCCTCGTGGACAGAAAACTCCTGGCAAGAATCTTGCACTTCATCCCCTCCCTCAGACACACTGTCAGTCTCATAATCCTGGTCAGAGAAAGATTTAAAAGCATACCAACCACCTGCTAAGCAGTAATTCTGTGGCTAGCCATAATCCTTACTAATAAAGGTAACTGGTTAGACAAGTCAACAACAACCACTTTGTAAAATAAGTAATGAACAAAATGTGGCTTTATCACACCTATATACTCCGAATTGATACCACTCATTTGTCAGGAGCAGCTAGACTCACCCCCACCTACTCTGCACAGACACAGCAAGGACCAACAATATCCCCCTAAAAAATAAAAGAATATTACACATAAGACAATACAAAACACATCACAAAGAATTGCACGCTAAGAACACAAACTAAATATGCTGCTATTATAACACGACTTACTCAAATTCATTCATGCATGACAATAATAATCATTTTTTAGTTAAAACAAAAAAAAAACTACGCAACCTGCAGATCAACCACTGTCGAACCCGCAAACAAGACTCAAAAGCTTTGCACTAGAATAAAAAAGAAGAAATAAAACATCACAATCACATATACAAATAATGCACCAGTCCATACACAATCCACCAGCCAAGCTGGAGGGCAAAGAGGGGCGGGCAGGTGGGCTTAAAACCATAAGGCATATCTTCCCCCAAGGCGAGCAGAAACGGCCACAATATTCACCCCCGGAAAAGGGGAGCGGCTCTTGCCCAAGGAGCCACTATCCAACACTTAAAAAATCCTGGTGTCTACTGGCTGCTGCCCCCCTTGAGGACCAATGGGCTTAAAAACATATGGCCAATCGGCCCCTTAAGTTGGAAGAAACAGCCACAATATTCACTCCGTAAAGGTGAGCAACACTTACCAAAGCAGTCGCTCCCCAACAACATTTTTAAAAAAAACCCTGGTGTCTAGTGGTTTCTGCCCCCCTTGGGGACTAATGGGCTTAAAAAATGGCCTCAATAATCACCCCATAAAGGTGAGAGACTGTGACTGCGCATGGTGTAATTAGAAAAGGATGACGAACGGACTCTACTATATAGATATGTACCACTTTTCTTTTTGAGTAGTTAGTAGTTTTAGGTCCTGTAGAAATGCCACAATAATTTTTGACAAAATAGGGCATGGAGAGTCTGGTATCCAGAGCTTCTGAAAATGAGCATCTATCCTCCGATTAGGCGACCCCTCCGGGAGGATCTTCTGTCGCAGCAGCAAGGGAGGGTTCTGCACCCGAACCTGTCAAGTCTTCGCCTCCATACGTGAAGATTGAGGGGCGTCAGTTGATGGCTTTTGACCTTCCTCCCGAAGTACGCAACATTATTTTGTCAGCCATGTGGTCCTCCACTAAGACTGTATACGCCTGCAGTTGGCAGAAATGTGTATTATACTGTTCAGAAAGGTCTATTGACCCTCTTTCTGCTGTTCTTTTTATTTTTACCCTTCCCCAGCAGGGCTCAGTGTTGGGTACTCTCAAAGGTTATCTTTCTGCTCTATCTGGTTTTTGCAGCTGCCAAACCATCCCTCTCTCTTTAGGTCTCCAATTGTAAATAGGTTTTTGAAGGGGCTTGCGCACATGTTTCTGCCCACGCCCTCTGTCATGCCGCAGTGGGACCTTAATATGGCCCTAATTTTTTTGTGTGTGCTCCCTTAGGACCTTTACACAACTGTCTCCTCCGGCTGCTCACCATCAAGACAGTCTTTCTGGTGGCGATAAAATCTGCCTGGAAGGTGAGTGAGTTGCAGGCACTATCTTGTACGCCTCCCTACATGATGTCCTTTGCAGATAAAGTGGTGCTTCATTCTTGCCGAAGGTGGTGACCCCATTTAATCTGGGTCAGTCTATCACTCTGCCCACCTTCTTTGTTCTCCCGCATCCCTCTAAGGAAGAGGAGCACCTCCACAAAAAGAGCGTTGACTGCACAAAAGAGTTCCGGGTGGACAACTTACTTTTTGTATTGTACGTTGGAGCTAAGAAGTGCAGAAATGGACCATTTCTCGCTGGGTCGTTCTCTGCATTAAAATCTTCTATGCCCTAGCTAAGAAGCGGCCCCCTCAGTTAAGAGCCCATTCCACCAGGGGAAAGGCTGTGACTATAGCCTTGGCTCAGGGTGTTCCAGTGTTGGACATCTATCAGGCAGCAACGTGGTCAACTTTGCACATGTTTGCCAAGCATTACTGCCTGGACTGTCAGGTCTGCTGGAACGGGCATTTTGCTTGTTCGGTCCTGCAGGACTTCTTAGTGTGAGGAATTGGTCCTCAACCCACCACCGGGAGGGTATGGCTTGGGTATCTAATTCAAAGGTAAGGAATCTGCAGCTAGAAGCCTCTATCATATGAACAAGATACTTACTTTCGGTGGCTCTTTATCTGGTAGAGACTTTATCTAGCTGCAGATTCTTCACAGGTACACCCATGTTTCCCCACTTTGTGGACTGATTTTGGTATGCTAGGATTACTCCCCTTTTCAGGGCCCTAGTTTTGCACACTTTTTTGTCAGTTACTTTGTGGCTCTGCACTTCTGGTGTTGGGGAAAAAAAATACTGACTTCCGTGTGCCTGGGCGGCACCTATATTGGTGACTGCGACATAACTGACGCGAACGACGCCGATGACTTCACACGGAGCCGAAAAGTACCACCCGATGGCGCGCAAGAGGTATTGCTCGATCAAAAGTTTCTGGATCCAGCCTGATGGCTGGGAAATTCAAACATAAGGAATTTGCACCTAGATTGTCTCTACCAGATAATATGCTACCGAAGCTAAGTAACTTGTTTATTGTGACTCAACTTTGGGTTAAATCCTGACGTTAGCCTATGTGATTCTTGTCAAATGATTTAATGTGTATTTAAATAGTAAATGTGTGAAATAATACAGCCATTCTACTGCCTATAACGTAACTTACTGCAGTGCTGCCAAGCAAAGCATTTTTTACAGAAATACTTAAGATACAAAAACTTCAAAAAATATATTGACTACCATAGACCAATAAATGAAACATCAGGTTCGAGGCATATGAGCTGCAGATTATACACTGTGCATAGATCGCCATCTGGTGTTGGGCCCGGATGTTTGCAGTTTGTTTTTCTTCTTGGAAAGTCTTTGGAAGTCACGAGGTTGGTGACTCCTCCTTTGGTTCGTATTGCGCATGGGCTTCGGCTCCATCCTCAGATTGTTTTTTTCCGCCATCGGGCTCGGATGTAATACTTCGCGCTCCGGTTCCGAACTTTTCCAGTTCAACGATCGACGCAAAATCCTCGCTCATCGAGATTCTTCAGATAACAAGTCATCTTAATCACCTTCTCTTCGACACTTCTTCGATTCCAGTCGTCGACGACGGCCTTCGGGCCTATCCCGGCTCTGGTCTCGGCTGATGGAAAGAACTCCCTTCAAGAAGTGCCCTCGATGGGGGTCCAAATTCCTCCACACCGATCTTCATGAGGTGTGCAACCTCTGCCTCTCCTCTGAACACGAGGCTCGAGACTGTCCCGCCTGCAAGTCTTTTAGGTCGAAAAAGACTATTCGAGATCGAAGGGCCAGACGCAACATGGCGCACTCCTCGACCTCCGCTCCAGTCGACATCTTCGGGGACGTCGTCGAAGCTCCGGGACAGCAGCACATCGAAGAAGATAACGACGACCTCGTCAGTGCTTCCGAGGCCGACGACTCAGATGTGGAGGACATCACCCCGGCGCAGAGGGTCGTCAGTACTATACCGCCTCCCATACCCGCGCCGATACCCAAAAAGGCTTCGGTCACGCCTTCGCCTTCGAGCCTAGGCAAGACCAAGGACACTGCTTCTAACACCCCACCTTCGGGCCCGGAAAAGAAGCCTATTAAGCCTTCCGGCAGCTCGGGCTCGAGCCAGCCTACCAGCGGTGCCGAAAAATACCCTTCGGCACGAAGAAAAAATCGGCCTCCACCTCCACACCGAGGTTAGCACCAAAGCCCTCGGTGTCGAAACCCGCCCTCCCGGTGCCGACCAAACATCATAAGGCCCTCCGCGCCGACACTCCCGTGCCGAAGCCTCTCTCGGCACCAAACAAAAAATCGGAGGTCCCAAAAAAGCACGGCACAGACAAACCTAAAAAGCGGTCGGCCCCGAAAACCTCGGCGCCGACCGAACAACCAGTGTCGCACGAACTGTTCACACCGGATCCTCTGCAAAAGACACTTAACAAGGATCCAAAAACTGGACATTTGACTCTGTCTTCAAAAAAGAGACATTTGGACAAACGAGCTCCACCTGCAAAGAGGAAGGACACTGCTACCTCCCCTTTCAGAGTGCCTTCCCCACCTCCTCCACCCCTTCCACCCTCCCCACCTCCACCTTCTCCTCTCCTGCCTCATCGCTCTCCGACCCTGTCTCCAGACCATGATGATCAAGGGGACCCTTACTACGATCTAGCAGATGTGCCACAAGACCCCACCCTTACTGGATCCCCAGACCCATGGGATGACTATAACAATCCGGACATCCCAGATGTCCCACAGGATGACCTTTACCCATCTAGGCCATCCCCACCAGAAGACTCGTTAGGTTTTCACCACCTACTACAGAGGGCGGCACATTACCACGGGGTAGAGCTACATACTGACCCAGTGGAGGAAGATTTTCTTCTAGACATCTTCGATACTGCACATAGGTCTACTGCTATACTACCTATGCTAAAAGGAGTAATCAAACATGCACCAGAGGTTTTTAAAGACCCAGTCAGAGCTAGGGTCCTAAACCCACGTATAGAGAAAAAATATAAAGCCGCCCCCACAGATCCTGCATACATTAAAGGCCCTGCACCACTGGATTCCTTAGTGGTATCTACAGCTAGGAAGAGATCGAATTCTCAGGTGTCAGGCGAAGCACCACCACCTGACAGAGTCCAAGCTCCTAGACGCGTCAGGGAAGCGCACTGCGTCACAAGCCGCCAATATATGGCGTATCGCCAACACTCAAGCGCTATTGGCCAGATACGACAGAGTGCATTATGATGAGCTAGAAACCATCATGCACCATCTCCCTGGAAAAATACAGAAATCGGGCTAATGAATTAATCCAAGAGGGGAAAACTATAACTAATACCTCTATACGCTGTGCCCTAGATGCAGCAGATACAGCCTCCAGAGCCATAAACACCAGCGTCCTCCTCCGTCGCCACGCCTGGCTAAGAGTTTCAGGTTTTAAACCTGAGGTTTCAACCACCTGTAGGAGAGTAGGGTCTGCTTTCTATGTTCACCCCCACTTTTTGCTTTTGCTTTACTGGTTTTCGACTTGGATGTGGCTGTGGGCCTGCTAATCAGACCCACATTCCTGCTGTTCTCTCTCTAAATTAATACTATGTACTTTAGGTGCATAACCCAATTGGCTAGGATCACCTTATTGGCCCCTGTACAGTGTACCTTAGGTACCCAGGGCATAGGTGTACCCTAGGCCTACCAGGGGCTGCAGTATGTATTATGCCACCTCTGGCCTGGCCTTCCATTATGACACAACTGGCAGATCACTCAGCTGGGGCAAGGTCGTGTAATCACTCCTTGCTTAGGTGTAGTATTCCTATACCTACCTTATATATAGACACATGTGTACCTATCAGCCACTCCTATGGCAGGCCTTAACAATCCTGGAGGCAGAGTGCTTGGTAACATGTGAGATGGTGCTCTAGCATGAGCTGAGCCGGTCTGCAGCTTTCGGAACCATGTCCTTATAGCTGTTCTATGATATAGCCTACCATATACTCTTAAAGTGCCTTATAATCTTAAACGGTTATGGTAACTATGGTTTGGCTTTATCAAAACATGTCGTGTAAGGTGTCTAACACTTTGGAATACTACCCCCACACCATTTCTGGGGATGAGGATATTATCCCTCCCTTCTAGAGGGAGAAGACATGTTGAAACCTACTTACCCGGTTAAAGTTAACCAGAGCCCCAGCATCACAAAATGGATGCTGCTGCCACGACACACAAGTCTGACCTCCTGCTGCTGGGAGCGATCCCGGCACGGGAGGCTTGGACAATAGGTTTCCTGCCTTGGGAGGTGCGAGCACCACCCCAGACAGGCCTTAGTGTATTGGGGCAGGGAGGGATGAAAGAAACTAGACACTGCCTTGGGCACACAAGGTGTCCCATGCATAGTCCAGTTCAAACCGGTGCTGGGGCACTCCAGCCCCAGTCCTGGCGCGAAAATGGACAAAGGGAAGGGGGTGTAACCACCCCCTTCCCAGGTCCCACCCATAAGGCGTGACCTAGCAGGCAACCCAGCCCCCCAGATTAGTATAAGAGTGGTAGCTGGGCCCCAGGAGATTAGATTATCCTGAACCTGCAACTTGAACAGAAACTCTGGACCTTCGACGAAAGAAGAAGACTGAAGAATCTCCCTTGTGGCCAAGGAGTGGTCACCCTGTGCAAACAGGGACCATCAAGAGACTTACCCTTTACTTTGCTGAAGTTCTACGAGGGACCGTCTGCAGAGCACGACCAGAGCCTTGACTTCCAGACTTCTCCGACCTTGATCCACATCCACAGCCGAGCTGAGATCCGTGGAGGCGACGAGAGACGTGGGACCGGCTACCTGGGAAAAGTGGCTAGTATCTTTCAGCGCAGCTTCTGAGGCACCCTCGAAGTTGTGCACCGTGGATTGAGAAGCCCCAACCCCAAGCACCATCTGCACCGAAGATCAGCCCCCCACACTCCACGAGTCCTGCGTGGGGCCCTTCTGCATTTTCCTGCTTGCGTCTGTCTGGTTACTTGCCCGTTGGCTAGTAACCTCCGTGACGACACACCTTTAACTTTCCTCTGCTGGTTTGGCTCCTCCAGACTGGCTCCTGCTCCTCTGCGAAAGAGAAGCACCCCAGACCTTCCTGGTCTGCACCAGAAGCAAGTCCTCCATTCTTCGTGGGTTCCGCTTGCCAAGGCTTGGTGAGTCCTAGTTCGACTTCGAAGCCGCCGACAGCAAGTGCCTTCGTGGGACAGCTCACCTCCTGGTCCTGGTCGTCCTCGACGTCTCCTGGTACCCGTGGCTGCTGCGACAAGCTTCACCTCTTCACCTGCAAACTCCCGACATCGCCTGGTTCCTTCCTGGCTCCACGTGGTCACTGGCTAGTGACCCAGACTCTGTCCCCTCTGCTTGCATGTATCCTTCCTTCTTGATCCCAGCCTTGGGATCCACCGGACACTCTTCACTGACTGCCTGTCAGCATCTTTCCTTCAGGCATCCATAGGAGTCGATGACGAAACCTGACGCAACTTCACACCTATGCACCCGCAGCCCGTGGGCTAGGTAACTTGGGTACTCCGGTGTTCATCAGGGTATTGACTATCCTAGTGTCTAGTTCTCAAGTCTCGACTTCCTAGTTACTCCAGAAGTGTCCTAAATCTTATTAATCCTAAACTGTACTATTTCTATCGATTATACGCATTACGCGCAAGTGTTTCCACTCTGCACCTGTATCCCGTGGGCCTCCCACTTCCTAACCTTTGGTAGTATAGTGTAGCCCCAGCGATTCCGATTGCCTAGGCCTATCCTATTTACGTGACAGTGGTCCTTATACCACTTACTTAGTATATGGTTTGCGTGGCCCCTAGGGCCTAACTGTATTACTTACCTGTGTGACTTAATGTATGCTTGAATAAGACTGTGTTGTACTTACCTCGAATCTCATAAAGAGTGCTGAGGGTTTGACTAGAATAAATACACTTTATTTTATATATATATCTGTTGTGGTGTCCTTTCATTTGGTATTCAAGGGGTTACAAATGGTATAACAGCTGGCTTCACATGCCATTCAGAGTTTAGCCTAAGACTGCTCTTGTCCATGCTACCACTAGGATAGCTGGTCTATAAGGTTGACTTTACAACCAATCACCATAAGGGTTGTTTGGACTGATATAAGGTGTACACTAGAACTAGTGACATCATACATCAGGCCAACTTCTTACACCACCCATTTGATCAACAACATTTATTTGGTCCAAAAGTTGATGAAGCCCTCGAGAAGATGAAGAAAGACACTGATACGGCGAAATCCATGGGAGCCCTACAGTCACACACTCCTAGGCTCTCCTTTCGCCGCTCTTCCTTTCAGGGCACGGGTAGAGGCTACTCCTCAGATAGCGCATCCACGTCCTACAAATCCCCTCCTCAGTCCACCTTCACAAGGGGTTATCAAAGAGGTGGCTACAGAGGAAATAATAATAAAGGCAGAGGCAAAACAAATACCGCCCGCTCTGCCACACCGCCTACCCAATGACTCCCCCGCTCCCTCCAGACCATCCCACTCCGGTCGGGGGCAGAATACAAAATTTCCTTCACGTCTGGGAGACCATCACCTCAGACAGATGGGTGACCCAAATTATTCATTCAGGGTACTGCCTAGAATTAACATCTACCCCCCCAAACATTCCACCCAGGCAACGCCCAATGTCACAAGAACATGCCACGTTACTAAAACAGGAGGTAATCTCCCTCCTGCAAAAACAAGCCATAGAGCAAGTCCCCATCAATCAGCAAAATTTAGGGGTTTACTCCCTGTACTTTCTGATTCCAAAAAGAGACGAGACTCTACGACCTATTCTAGATCTCAGACCTCTAAACACTTACATACATTCAGACCATTTTCACATGATAACCCTTCAACAGGTTCTTCCACTCCTCTCCCAAAACGATTTTCTCACCACACTGGACTTGAAAGACGCATACTTTCACATCCCAGTACACCATGCTCACAGAAAGTACCTCAGATTTGTAGTTGACTGGCAACACTACCAGTTCAAGGTGCTCCCGTTCGGGGTCACAACAGCACCAAGGGTATTCACCAAGTGCCTAGCAGTAGTGGCGGCACACCTCAGAAGACAGCACATTCACGTCTTCCCATATTTGGACGACTGGCTAATAAAAGCCACGTCCTACAACTAATGTGTGCACCACACCGTCGCTACAACCCAACTACTTCACCAGCTAGGTTTCACGGTGAACCACCAAAAGTCCCACCTGATACCATCACACACAAAACAATATCTCGGTGCCACCATAGACACCTCAAAAGCCATAGCCTATCCCAATCCTGCCAGGATTGCGAACATACAGGCTTAGCGTCAAAAATTAATACTTCAACACTCTCTCCCAGCAAGAGTGTTTATGCAACTGATAGGGATAATGGCCTCTTGCATTTTCATAGTGCCTCATGCAAGACTCCACATGCGTCCACTCCAAGAGTGCTTAGCGCGCCAGTGGAACCAGGCCCAGGGGCAACTGACAGATCTGGTGTTGGTGGACGGTCGCACCCATCGCTCTCTGCAGTGGTGGAACACCACAAACCTTTCCAAAGGTCGACCGTTCCTGGACCCGGTTCCACAAATAATCCTAACAGACGCATCGCTCTCTGGCTGGGGAGCTCATCTGTTACATCTCACAGTACAGGGCACATGGACGCAGCAACAGAAGTTACTCCACATCAACCATTTGGAGTTACTGGCAATCTTTCTAGCCCTAAAATCCTTCCAGACGCAGATTTCAGGCAAGGCAGTCCTCATTCGCACAGACAACATGACTGCCATGTACTACATTCAAAAACAGGGGGGCACACACACTCCACAGCTCTCTCAATTAGCACAGAGCATATGGAGATGGGCAATTCCGCAGAAAATATTTCTCCTGGCCCAACACGTCCCAGGAGTCCAAAACACCGTGGCAGATCTGCTCAGCAGACAAACGCAACAGATCCACAAATGGGAACTTCACCCACAGGTTCTTCACCCGTTCTTTCAGAAGTGGGGGCATCCTCAGATAGACCTCTTTGCTACCCACGAAAACAAAAAATGCCCAAGCTTCGCTGCCAGATATCCACACCCATTGTCCAAAGGCAATGCGATATGGATGAACTGGTCAGACAAATTTGCATACGCTTTTCCACCTCTCCCACTAATTCCATTAGTGGTGCGAAAGCTACAACAGCATTCCCTCACGCTCATCCTGGTAGCTCCAACATGGGCCAGACAACCGTGGTACACCACACTACTGGAACTCTCGGTAGTACCACACCAAAAGTTACACCTCTCGCCATGCCTCCTGACCCAGAACCATGGAGAGATCAGGCACCCGGACCCAGCTCAGCTCAACCTTGCGATCTGGCTCCTGAGGTCCTAGAATTCGGAGACCTTAACCTTCCCCCTGATTGCATGAATATCATCAGAGAAGCTAGACGCCCTACTACTAGGGCATGCTATGCTGCAAAGTGGAAAAGATTTGTTGTTTACTGCCATAACAACACAATCAACCCTCTAAATGTGTCCATACAGCACATCATATGTTACTTGCTCCATCTACAAAGGTGTAACCTAGCATATACATCCATTTGGTTACACCTCGCAGCAATTGCTGCTTACTTACAAAACAGGCAGCACCTATCACTTTTCAGGGTGCCTGCCATCAAAGCCTTTATGGAAGGCCTCAAAAGAGTAATTCCACCCAGAGTACCACCCTCATCTGTCTGGAACTTGAATATAGTTCTCACAAGGCTAATGGGACCCCCTTTCGAACCATTACATAAATGTGAGCTGCAATTTCTCACATGGAAAACCGCTTTTCTAGTGGCCATCACTTCCCTTAGAAGCGTTAGTGAAATACAAGCACTCAGTATACAGGAACCTTTTCTCCAAATGCATCAGAACAAGGTTATACTCCGCACCAACCCAAAATTCCTACCCAAAGTCATTTCTCCCTTCCATCTAAACCAGTCGGTAGAATTACCAGTCTTTTTCTCACAACCTCAAACCGTTGCGGAAAGGGCTTTACACCCCTTCCATCTTAATCAATCGGTGGAATTACCGTTTTTTTTCTCGCAACCTCAATCTGTTGCGGAAAGGGCTCTACATACACTTGATGTTAAAAGGGCCTTACTTTACTACATCCAAAGAACACAACCTTTCAGAAAAACCAAACAGCTATTTGTCTCTTTCTCTCCACCACATAAAGGCAACCCTATTTCTAAATCAGGGATAGCTAGGTGGATTGTAAAATGCATACAGATTTGCTACCACAAAGCAAAACGAACGCTATCTGTTCCCCCTAAAGCCCACTCTACAAGGAAGATAGGGGCTTCTATGGCTTTTCTAAGGAACATACCATTAGATGACATCTGCAAAGCAGCGACATGGTCAACACCGCACACTTTCACAAAACATTACTGTGTAGATGTGCAAACCAAGCAACAAGCTAGTGTGGGCCAGGCTGTACTAAAAACACTGTTCCAAACAACTGCAATGGATGCCGGTGGTCGTCGCTAGGGTTGGGTACTGCTATATAGTCTATGCACAGTATATAATCTGCAGCTCATATGCCTCGAACGGAATATGCTACTTACCAGTATGCATCTGTTCTTGGCATGTAGAGCTGCAGATCTATACACGCCCACCCGCCTCCCCGGCTACCGGTATCCGTTCCAGTCTATCTTATTTAGATACAACACACATGGGTTTCTTTACTGTTATTACTACGCTCCATCTTTCCCTGCTGGCGAAAAACAATCTGAGGATGGAGCCGAAGCCCATGCGCAATACGAACCAAAGGTGGAGTCACCAACCTTGTGACTTCCAAAGACTTTCCAAGAGGAAAAACAAACTGCAAACATCCGGGCCCAACACCAGATGGCGATCTATGCACAGTGTATAGATCTGCAGCTCTACATGCCAAGAACAGATGCATACTGGTAAGTAGCATATTCCTTTTCGTAAAGAGTATACAATCAACTCTTCAGGAACATTGTTTTTGGTTTTCTACTGGCCATATGATTTTAGACAATTTCAGTTTTGTAACCCAGTAGATTTTGTACGATTTTTATGATTCTTTTTTTAACTTGTTCACTTTGAGCAGGCAAGCCATTTAAGAGAATAATCTCTGATTAAAGTATTCAAGAATTGTTGCATTCCACCTGGAGCCCTACTTTGTGACGCACTATTCTTAAGAGGGAACATTTTTTTATTTTTTTTTTACAGCTACTTCGTTCGTTCCAGTGTCAAATTCGGACAGTTCTCTTTCCTTGCCAAATGGAGGCCAGTTACCCAATTCAGTGCCTACTACCACCTCTCTTCTGCAAACAGCGCCACAACACACCTCACCGACGACTGTAACGCTATCCACGCTTCCTCAGTCCAGTGAGATTAGCAGCAGTACACTATCCCAAATCAGCAGGTAAGATGTGGCAACATATATACACCTGAAATGGAAAAATATATGTAATTATTTTTTTTATGTCCAGAAAAGCCAAAGTGTCATTTGCTCATCGTGTACCCGTGGCAGCAATAATTTACTAATACGAATGTTTATGCTAAATGGATTGAAATGCCAAACCACTTTTCCATAACAAACATTTTGATCTTTTAACCCTAAGAAATGTAAATAAAAACAGTGCTAGGGTTTGGCATGTATGTTTAGTAAATATATTTAATGTCCCAAAGTCTGATGCAAACATATTCCCCTAAAACATGTAGAATTTTAAATTTACACCCAGATGAGAAGTATAGATGTCCTTACCATCCTTGTGTGGTGACCCCTCTTTTCCAAGCATTTCATCTCATGCCCACCGGAATCTGTCTTGTTCTGCAAATTGTTTTTTTTTTACCTTACACTGTCTTAGAGGAGACTATAACCACGTCTTGCAATTGTGTGTTGCAGACTATCCGCAGTTCACTTACTGCTTGTACTTCATCCTCAATGTTATCTTGTCAGTATAGTCACCTTGAACAGCTGTGATTTACAGCCTTTGAATTTAGTTTTTTCTGAAAGAAAATCACTTTTCCTTAACTGTTGCCAAAATTGAGGTGACCTTTAATGTAACCAGGCATTTATTTTTCTATTTTAGATATCTCTAGTCTCATTGATTTCAAGAAGATATTTCCATCTTTATAAGTTTCTGAAATGTGTTTACGCTAGATGTTCCTAAAATGCTTTCTTTGTGAAATTGACAGCGTCTACTTGAATAGTTTTTATTATTCATTTGTGACCCTGGCTACAGCTTTCAGGTTTGAAGAAATAGAAATGCTTATTAGTCAATTAAAACCATAAACAAAATCACACAATTTAAAAAATACATACAAAAATTGATAAAATGGCTATTTGTCATACAACTAATACAGCCACCATTCCTCACGCTACAGGCCCTTTGCTTTCTTCAACTTTCCATCCTAGGTATTGTAATAGGAATACCAAGCACAAAGCTACATTGGATGCAAGTAACTAAACAGGGGCTAATCTTTACCCTAATACCTAAAAACACAAGTTTGCCATGCAGTTCGCTAAAAAAGACGTGTAAATAAATTGATCTATAAAATCAAAGTTCATATAAGCAGGGCCGAGGCAGGTATAAATACAGGGTCTGATGGACTATCAGCCTCTGCAGTTAAAGTGCATTTGTGTAAGACTTCCCCTCATTAAACGATGCAAAAATAGACAAAGTAATTATCTGAACCTAATGGGATAGGGAGTAGCTGATTAGTGCAATCCATAGCAGCCCGTCCTTAACAGTTATCTGTACATAATAAGTTAGCATTTTATGAGTTATAACGTTTTAAAGTTGCATTCAGGGACCCCCTCCAAAATCCACATCGCATAACCTGTTAGCCGATCATTTCCTTAAATATGTTCAATAACTGAATCAGCGTAATGTTCAGCATGATGTTGTTTGGGTCCATAGACTCCACCAGTGATCTAATTCCCCGTTCAAGGAACTCCTGCCTCAAAAGAAATCTATGTTGAGCCATCAAAACAGGACAAATACAAACAATATGAAGCAATGTTTCATTCCCTTGGTGGCATAAACGACAGGACCGATCTTTGCTTAGACCGGACATCCTCCATTTTGGCATAAGGTCAAGCATGGGTATTTCTCCGAATCTTTGCGTTAGAAATGACTGTTTTATCTTCCGGTGGAAGGGAGCGGCTAACAGGGCTGATTCTCTTAGGGTGGAGTACGATTTCAACACCAGCCACCCATGGCGACGTCGACATGATTTTTTTGTCTGCCACCCAACTTTGTAGTTGAATTGATTTATTTATTAGATTCTTAATGGTTTTCCCAGAGATATTAGAGGACCAAAGTTCACCCAGTTGGAGCCTCCTAATGCTGTTTTCTAAGTATTTCTTGTGAGCACCATTTACCCGTTGCAAGTTAATTTCAGTCCAGACTAGATTAGCCAGGGTGTTTTCCGCTGCTGCTCGCAAGTTATGACAAAGCTTTACAAACGCTGCATATCTAGCAAGTGTCTGTTTTGTAAGCAGGAATTCAAGCCGGATTTGCGCAGGAGAGGCAGACTTGGGGAGCTTAAAGATTTGCTTATAGGCTCTTATCAGTTGTTCTAACATAAGAGCATCCTCGCCCAGCATAATCTCTGTTCCGTAAGCAAGAGTTGTCAACAATTTGGCTTTCATAACTGAACCCATGGGCTTTAGATCGTGGCCTTGGATAGATTTAGCCAGTGACGAAAAGCCATAATTGAGGGCCTGTGCTTTCGACCTTATCGCCGCCTTCTGGGAAACAAAGGAGCCATTTACATCTATTTTCACTCCTAGGTATGGATAGAGTTTGACCTCGTCAATTTTGTTTCCTTTGATAAACCATTTTTGATTAATCTTAGAAGGATGATTGCACACCATCACGCTTGTTTCCGAAAAATTTATTTCCAGGCCATTCTTTTCGGTGTATGCTCCAAGAGTGTTAAGCAACCTTTGAAGTCCTATTTGAGAATGGCTGAACAGCACCAGATCGCCAGCGTAGAGAATGTGTGACATTTGTTGTCCTCCAACGGTCGCAGCATGAGCCTTCTGTTCATCTAGCTCAGTGTATAGGTCTGCCAAAAACAAATTAAAGAGAAAGGGGGCTAGGACACAACCCTGTTTTACACCTAGAGTGGTTTGCACCCTCCTTGATACACGCAAGCCATCTCCAATTTTAATCTTGACCCAGGTATCCGAATATACCAGCCTAATTGCTTGTAGGATGTGCGATGGGATACCCCATCGCTGAAGCTTTGCCCATAATTTGTCCCGGGGGACACCATCAAAAGCTGCTTTGAAGTCTACAAAGCACAGAAAAAGGGGAGTCCTAGTTGCTTTTGCTCTGTTCCCGATTAGGCTCAGGGCCATAAGAGTGGTTAAAGTACCTTGGCCCCTTTGGAAGACAGTTTGATTTAGAGGGATTCTTCCATTGTCATGCGACCAGGATTCCAGATCATGGAGTAGCAACGTTGAAAAATATTTTAACTCAACATCCGTTAATACTATTAAAGTATAATTGCTAGGTCAACATGCCAAACCTTTTTTAAAAATGGGATGAAGCATAGAGCATCTCCAGCTGTCAGGAATAACGTTTTCCAAAATTAAATTAAACAGTATCGCTAGAAAGACCACCTAATGTGAAAAAAGATGTTTAAATAATGCCTGTGGTAGCCCATTTGGGCCGGGGGCACAGTCGGTCCGGGACTTTTTAATGACCTTCTCTACTTCGGTTGCTGTCATTTTCGGCTGTGCCACAGATTTTATTAGGACAATATGTACAAACTGAGGGGGTCATACCGCTTTTGAAGAGTGACTTCAGGTAATCTACCTATTCTGTCCCACTGATATTAGCATTGTTTGCAGTTGCAGGACCTTGCTCGTTCCTATTAATTATCTGTCAGAATCTTTTTGAATGGTGCCTTTTAGAGGCATATCGTAACTGAGCCAATAATGTTTTTTGTTTTGCAAATTTATGCCTCTAGATCTTTTTTTTTTAGCCATCGTCTTTCATTACGGAGTTGTTGAAGAAGATCCAGGTCTCCTGAATGTTGCTGTGATTGCCTGAAAAGTCTGCCTGTTTCCTTTCTTATCTTCCGAATGTGGATGGACATACTTGAATTGATCAAGATAAATCGTCAAGTTCCCTTTTTGAGGCTCCTCACTGTGGATTTTATTCATATTAGCAAGAGTCTCCCATAACAATATTGGGTTGAGATCTGATAGAGCTACGTCCTGTAGACGTGAGACCGCATCCTCTGCTAATGAGTTTATGGAACCGGAGCTCAACTTCAGGCATTTCAGGTTTTCTGGATGTGTTTCTCCCAACAGCGTACGAAATATCTCAGGTTTGCCCAGGGATGCGTTCACGCTGATGACCTGAGGGTTGTGATCACTTTCCACACGATGGCATATACTATAATCGTGAACCCGATGGTAAAGTGGGATTGAAACGAGGGTATGATCTTTAATTGAAACCGTTTTACTACAGACCCTTGACCAGACAGGTGGAATGTCAGATGGCTTTTGGCCATTTAGAGCCAGCAGGCCCAGTAGTTCACAGGCTTTTATGAACTCTGCTCCTGAGTTCTCCTTCCGTAAGATTGATGGTATTGCTTGCTCTGGTAGGAAGCCCACTGCTTCTACCATGTTCCTCTGTAGGGCGGTGAAATAGCTTAAGGTTAACGACACCGTAAACTAGCCAATGTGCCTTGTTATGGTCGTCTTTTAACTGGAATAAATAAGCTGCTATTCTCCTGGAAGATGTCGCTTTTTGCTTTGGATTGATGTATAGATTTACAACAATAATTGGCCCTTTAAAATTATTAGCCCATCCTTTCAGCTTTAATACTAATATATTTGGATCATTCACGAACACTTCCATCATTTCACTTGTTACATTAGTGTGTATATAAATTGCCAA
Organism: Triturus cristatus; assembly: GCF_964204655.1. NCBI lineage: Eukaryota > Metazoa > Chordata > Amphibia > Caudata > Salamandridae > Triturus > Triturus cristatus. The sequence goes on from NC_140581.1 coordinate 124,562,366, forward strand.
GCCCCCTTTTGCCCTCCCATAGGAGCTCTTTCTTTCTGCTGGTTTCATGTATTCTTTGTAGTCGATGAGAGGTATGGAAGTCTGCGCCCAAGCTTCCTGAAACATTACGATATCAAAGGATCTAAAAAATCATATGAATTCTGGGTCCGAAAGTTTTGTCAGGCTTTAAGGTTTGGTGAATCTGAAAGGCTACAAATTAATCTTCTCATTAACCAAGAGGAAATCTGTGCTCTGGCCCACTTCTTAGCCTTATTGGCTGGGATTGCCTGTTCCACAGCAATACTGGAACTTCACAGGTTAAGCCTGGCCTTGCTTACTTACAGTGGCAGCCATCTCTGATTGTCCAGCAGCTTTTTCAGTCCTCTAGGCTCTAGATCTAGGGGCATCGCTCTAATAATCCTTCGCTGGTTCTCCAACTTTTTCCTACCAACACCAGTTCACATGAGCCCCCCCCAGGGTTCCATACTACTTCCAGTCATTATGAGCCCCTACATAGAGCTGGATGGTACCCTATTCCAGATAGCAGCATCAAGATGTACCATTATGTCGATTTTACACAATTCTACTTGAAAGTCTTCTCTTTTTCAAACTTCCAAGTCCTCAAACACTTTCTGCACGCCACCACACCTGCATGCCCTTTGTGTACCTGAACCTCTGTACGGATGAGGGCGCAACTCGTTACGACCCAGAGGATCGGATGGCCAGAGGTCAGGCCAGTCCACCACCACCCCCCTTGAAGCCTCAGTCTCCAAGTCATGCCCTTCTAGATCATGGGCGGCCAGTTGGTGACAGGATCAGCCATTACCACCATCTCTGGCATACTATCACAGACTATGATGCCAATGTTTCAACTTCTGTCCTGGATTTCCACTGCATCCTGTTAGTGACTCATGCTAGATGGCATATGTGGGCTCTGATGTGGAAACTGAAGTTCCAGTAGGTGCAGTATCAGGGGAATCCCTACGACATGGTTCAGACCTTGGAAGGAACTGCACAGGTGACTAACAAACCGCGATTGGGTCACTGGCAGACCTCGCTCTCTTCCCCAAGCAGATCTCACAGTAGTGACAGATGCTTCACTTCTGGGATGAGCCGGTCATATTAGGGAGATGTAGATCAGAGCAATGTGGTCTTCGGCGGAATCCGGACTCGAAAGCCTTCCTTCTTTCCTTCCATCAAGAAGAAGCTAGTGAAAGTGTTCACGGACAGGGCCGGCTCTAGGGCGGTGCGATCTGTGCCACGGCACCGGGCGTTGACTTGGGGTGGGGGTGTCATTTTTGAAAGGATATTAACATTTTAAAAGCACCTGCTGCTGCGTTCCAGGCCTCCAGCAATTTTCAGGCATCAATTAAAATATCAAGATACCTCTGGTGATTAATCATCTTCCTGTAAAGAGACTGGAGGTTTGTCTAGTGGAAGTTTTGACTCATGGAAAGGTAGCGCAGAGGGTTAATGTGCCTTCTGCTAAGAACGTGTACCATGCAGATCACAAAGTGAATATAATGTAAATAGGGCATTGGTTTACTGCTTCTATAAACAACCTCTTTTTGTTACTTGTAGTTTATAAGTCAAAATCCGAATATAGAACATTGAGGTACTAACTGTCATCAAAGAGCTGCATGCAAACTGCAAGGTATATAGTTAGAGCTATATGAGTTTTTGTCCCAGTCTTTCATTATATTAATCTTCCCAAAAGGGTTCATTTAGGTAGAAAACTATTCTTATTATTAAAGAGAACCCCTAACAATGGTGGCACTTTTTAAATTCGGAATTTCTGCTTTTCCAGATTATGGACCCTTAAACTATATTGCCTATCAGTATCAATGACCTGTTACTCCTACACTACACGTTGTAGTCCTGTCTGATGTAACATTTCCCATAAACTGATTTACACACACATGATTGTCTCTGTGCAATGTGTGTGTGATGTAAAGTGCTCTGACACCTTAGACTGGTATGAGTGGTGCTATAAAACTTAATGAATCTGATAGACAGTGGTTTTGGAGACTTGAGGGGCACTGTTAAAGGGTGCTAGTGGGGGATTTCATGGCAGAGGTGGTCATGGGGGGGGGGTGGGCGCCAACATACAATGTCGCACAGGGCGCCACCAGTGCTAAAGCTGGCCCTGTTTTCTGACAACACCACCGCCATGTGGTACTGCAATAAACACAGCGGGTTGGGGTCGTGGACTCTTTTCAAGAGGTCCTGAGTCTCTGGCCTTGGCTAGAACAGTAGTGCATATCCCTGGTGGTTCAACACCTATCTGGTTCGCTGAACGCCCGGGCTGGCGAATTCCGCCGTCGATGTTTAGCAGATCATGAATGGAGTCTCAATCCGGAGGTGGCACAAGGTTTCTTTCAGGGATGGAGAGAGCCTTGGTGTAGGATATTCACTTAGTATATGGTGCACACTCTAAGGAATGATGCTCCCTGCACTAATCAAGGCAACCGTTATGGTGATTTTAGTGGTCTTTGATAACCATAGCTCTCAAAGTGGTAGCTGTGGAGAGGAGGCTTATCTTGAAGGAGTGTACATCAGCTTGTTTTTTAATCGACAGCGTAGATTAGATGAAAAAGAACCTCAACGTGTATTTTTTTTTTTTTTTTAAATAAGCGTATTTATTACACAACACAATCACAAACACATTGGTGTATCTCCTTCTTGGAGATATCAACAATGCACACAAGAATACTTCAAAATAATCTGGTAAGTAGCACCAATATAAACTGGTCTCTAGGCAGGGAGCAATCCATATACTAAAAGTGGAATACGAACTGTAAAGGAGAACAGGATGTGGACCAGAGGTAACTAGGAACCCCACAAAGGCTGTGTGCAGAGTGGAAACACAGCTGCGTACTCTATGGTGAAGTCTCTTTACAGTTTTAAACAAGGAGGACCCTTCTCAGAGGATACCTAAAAACCCTTTTGAAGACAGAAGCTTGGAGAGCCATCCCACTTGTGGATGCCCATGGAACCTGCACCAGGGAAGCCGGGTGCAGAGGGATCTAGTGACGTCAGAACCTGCCATAAACGACAATGGAAGACTTCGTAGAAGATGCATCAGGAGAAGCCTGTGAAGGAGTCCGGTGCAATCCAAGGGTAGATTATTGAAGCGAACCTGCAAGCAGAGGGGGTAGAGTCTATGCCACTCTGAGGTGACCAGGAAGCATGGAAGCACGATGCCCACTGATGTCGGGAGGTTCAGGAGTGAAGACGGTGACCTTGCAGCTGTGAGGACCAGGCGACGCTAAGGAAGACCATGCACAAGCTGTCTCACGTTGGATGTCGGTGTCTCGGGCGTGGTGTCCGGCAGGAGCACCAACAACCCTTGGTAGCTGCAAATGTCGTGGAAAGAGCAAAGATGCTAACTTTGGGGCCAGCGAGGTCCAAGGGACTCGCCAAGAGCAGGAGAGTCAGAGCAGGCCCGAGCAGGGGATCCCACTGAAGCATAGGAAGACCCTCGAGCGGACCCATATACCGAAGGCACAGGGGTTGCAAGAGGACCTCAATCAGTTCACCAGATGGATGCCCACAGTGCAGAGGAAGCTGATCTTCGAGGGATGAGGTTCTGGAGCTTCTTGTAGCCTGAAGATCTCTGGAGTGCAGAGCTAACAAACCTTGGCAAATGCAATTTCTTCAGATGTTCTTGATGCCCACTAGCTTTATGAAGAACTAGGATGAAAGGCAGACTATACAGAAGACTTGAAGAAAGGTGAGACCAGGAGCAGTAGGAGTCTTTCTTGATGCAGTCTTGGTTCCAGTCGAGTGTCCAGGTGGTCGAAGAGTGTCTTGGTTTCAGAAGTGAGTCTTGTTCCAAGACGAATCTGAGGATCCACCCACAGGGCAGTCCTTAAGTACCCTATGAAAAGGATTGGAATGACTCTGGTACTCTGGTGGGGTGGGGGGGTCCCTCCCAGAGGCGGAGCTGGACAGAGGGGATGATACTTCCCTGTCCTTTGTCCAGTTTCGCGCCAGAGCGGGAACCAAAGGTTCCTGAACTGGCTCAAACCAGAGTATGCAAGGAGGGCACCAAATATGCCTTTCAATGCAGTTTGGTGGTGATGCAAAGCGCCCCCACCCCAGCCCAATACACTGTCCTGTCTGTGAGGTGGTTACGCCTCCCTGTAACAGTAAACCTATTGGTCCACCTTCCCCTGCTCGAGCTCAGCTCAGCTCAGCAGCAGAAGGGAAAAATCGTGAATGTGGTCAGCAGCAGCACTAGCTTGCTGAAGACCATGAAAGACTGTTACCAGGGCTACAGGGGATGGGGGTGGGGGGGCCTCCCAAGGAGGTCGCCAATACATGGGATCATGCTTCCAGCACCAGATTCAGTGTTGCTGTATGATTCCAACATGTTTGATAACAAAGATGACCTGTTTTGGTGTAGCCAATTATATAGTTAGACGTCTCGTAATGACTAATGTCTACTGTATACCTTAAAATGACTGACTGCACTTACAAAGCATGGAGAATCGACTCTGGGGTTTGTAGGAGTGTCCTGCTCACGCAGGGGCTCCCTCACACTTGTAACCAAGCACCCTGCCCTCAGGACTGAAGTGCCTACCATAGGGATGACTTTAGGTTTTAAGTGCAGTGACCTCAGATATAAGAAAGCTTGCAACTTTCGTGAGAGATGCAAGCACCAACTCACTCAGGCTAAAATGGCAGGCCTGTAGCCACATTTTAAATGGACTCCCATGGTTTGCTGAATACATGTTGCAGCCCATGGGAGACTCCTATTGTGTACCTGTGCCCTGGGTACCTCACTATCATATGCTAGGGACTTAAAAGGGTACACCAGTAGCCAATTGTGGAGATACTGAAGTACCAGAGCCAATTGTTGGGCGAAGGGACAGATGCTGGGATCCTGATTAGCAGGAACCCATCAAACTAAGTCAAAAACCTACTGACACCAGGCACAAAGTGGGGATTTACCATGAAATCAGATCCTACTTTACTACACTTGGATAGATCTGTTTGCCTCCACCGAGAACGCACAATGTCAGCTGTTTTGCGCGCTGTAGTTTCTAAAGCGACTCACTCGGAGATGCTTTTTGTCTCGAATGAAGCTCAAGCCTTCTGTACACCTTTCTGCCCATACCATTCCTGCCCAGAGTTCTCAAGAAGATAAGGAACGACCAGGCCGAAGTCATTCTAGTGGACCCAGGTCATGCACGAAGAGTCTGGTACCCTGAGCTACTCCAACTGGAGAATGAGCTTCAGCAGTTAATAACATTCAGCCTTCTTCCTGAAGATTAAATGTTATTTTGGCAGCCAGGTGTCCCTTCACCAAGACAGTCTAAGCCTGCAGATGGAACAAATTTGTATTATATTGTACAGAAAAGTCCATCAAACTTCTTTCTGCTTCCCTTGTACATATGTTCCCACCTTCCTCTTTCATTATGCCCAAGTGCAACCTTAATTTGGTTCTCACCTTCCTAATGTGCGCTCCTTTTGTACCTCTGCACATTTTCCCCCTCTGGTTGCTTACCATCAAAACAGCCTTTTTAGTTGCAATCACATCCGCAAGGAGGGTGAGTGAATTGCAGGCTTCGTCATTCAGTACTCCTTACCTGACAATATTCCCTGACAGATTTGTGCTTCGCACTAGGATCTCTTTACTTTCAAAAGTAGCAACACCCTTCCATGTGGGGCAGTCTATCGCGTAGCCCTCTTTCTATGCTCTAACACCTCCCTCCAAGGAAGAGGATCGACTCCACTGTCTGGATCCAAAAAAGAGTTTTGTAATTCTACCTTGACCACACAAAACAAATTTGGGTGGGTGACCAACACTTTGTGGGTTACGTTGGGGCAAAGAAAGGTTGTGCGGTGCAGAAGAAGACTATCTCATGATGGGTCGTCCTCTACATCTAGATTTGCTGTGGTCTGGCAAAGAAACAGCCTCCTGGAGGCTTAAGAGCTCATTATACGAGAGCTAAGGTTGCTACTACAGCGTTGCAATGTGAAGTTGCAGTCCTCAACATTTGTCAGGCAGCAATGTGGATATCCTTGCATATGTTTACCTAGCATTACTGCCTCAACAGTGTAGTCCGCAGGGGTGTCTTCTTTGGCTGTTCTGTTTTGCAGGACTTTCTGATCTAAACTTTTTCAGTCCCTTCTCCTGGTATGGTATTGCTTGGGTATCTATTCAAAGGTAAAGATTCTGCAGCTAGATGTCTCAATCAGATGAACAAGTTACTTACCTTCTGTAACGCCTTATCTGGTAGAGACATGATCTAGCTTCAGATTCCTTACCGACCCACACATTCTTACCTCGCTGAGTACAGGTTTCTAAGGTCCAGACGATCCCTTTCAGGGCCCTAGTTGTTAAAACACACCAATGTCAGTGCACATCATGGTTCAGCAAGTCTGGAGTGGAAAAAACAATTGGTTCGAGGCATATGAGCTGTAGATCATATGCTTTAGCATAGATCGCCATCTGGTGCTTGACCCGGATGTTTGCACTTTGTTTTTCTTCGAAGAAGTATTTTTAGTCATGAGGTAGGTGACTCCTCCTTTAGGTGATAGTGCACATGGGCATCGACTCCATCCCAAGATTATTTTGCCGTAAGAGTGATGATGGAGTTAGTAAGAGTAGAAAGAGATGTCCACGTATAGTGTATCTAAGTAAGATAATACTGCAACAGATAAAGGTACCCGGGGAGGCATCGACTCCATCCCCAGATTGTTTTTTTCCACCATCGGGTTCGGATGTGTATTGCTGCGCTCCGGTTCGGTATAGTTTTCAAACCCTTTCGACGCGCAATCCTCTACCCTCGACGGTATTATCTTTCGATCGCGGTTTCCCATTCAACGTGTATCGTGTACATTTAGAAAACCTTTGACTAGGAACCTCGAGGCGGACCGGCGGGCCTACCTGTGCCGACCACACCAGCAGTCGATGGAACAGACTCTGTTCAAGCTATGTCCCGGGTGTTCTGCTAAATTTCCACGCACCGACTTGCATGAGGTCCGCAACCTCGGCTTATCCCTGGAACACGACGAAAAGGACTGTGAACTGTGTCAATCGTTCCGATCCAAGAAAACCATTTGTGACAGTCGGGCTCGACGGCACGAGATACAACACTGCAGCGGCTCTGTTCCAGACATCTTCAGTGAAGATTCAGATTGCCACCGTCCAGCCGCAGAAGCCGAAGAGGAAGAACTGGTCTCCGTGTCCGAAGCCGACTCCGACATGGAAGAAGACCTGAACATCACTCCGGGTCAACGTACCAGTACAGATCACCATGTGCCCACTCAACCAAAGTCTAAGGCTCCGGTATCACTTCCCCCCCTTGGGCTCAGTTCGACACCGAGAAAAAGTATCAGATGCCCGCCCTCCAGCTTGGCTATGAAACAAAGACAAGCCTTCCGGCTCGGGCTCCAGCCGGTCCCGTTCCGGAGCCGCACCAACTCCTTCAGCTTTGAAACATAAACCGAAGCATGTGCCAGTCTACACACTAGGTATTCAAAGACCCAGTTAGAGCCAGAATACTCACACCTAGAGTGGATAAAAAATACAAGCCCGCTCCTACAGACCCTGCATATATGAGGCCAGTTGCCTTTAGACTCGTCGTCTCTAAAGCCTGCAAGAGAGCTACATGTGACACCCCTCATCCTGATAAGGAGTCTAAACTCATCTGAAAGAAGCATGTTAGTTAGATTCCTCACCTTAGAATATCCCCAGGCGGCAGGCTGGATCCGGAAAGATTTTTCGTCAGCAATACCCTTGCGCGTCGCTAGGCGTAGTCTGCTGCTCCGCGTCCGTTGTCGGCGTCGTGATCACCGGAATGACGTCGTCGGAGTACTTAGACGCAGCCCTCGCGCACTAACGCCAGTTCTTCTTTTTTCCGCGCCAGTAAGCGCTGATCCGGGAAGAGTATACCCTGATAGTCACTTTTTGAGTAAACTTTTTGAACTCTTTTGGTTTTATTTCCAGTCGACCTAGACTCTGGTGCCGGTAGGGATGCCTGGAATAAAACCTTGTGACACCTGTCACTGACTGATGTCGGTCACGGATCACCACCGCCGGTGTCTCTATTGCCTTGGGGCCGACCACGATTCTGAGTCGTGTGTCGACTGCTGGGCCTTGACCTCGAAGGCTAGGCGGGAGCGGTCCCGCAAGCTGCTCGAGATCCGGCAGTCGGCTCCGCTCGTCGGGGTCGAAGTCTTCGCACTCCGGTAAGTCGAATCACAGCAAGAAGTCGAAGAGGCGACATCGCTCTTCTGACTCCCCTCGCCGGTCGCGCGACTCGGCTGAGGGTTCGGGTGGCACCACCCGCGAGGCTCTGTCGGAGCCACAGGAGTCCCGTCCGACCTCATACCCTCCGGTCCCTGGGTCTGACGCGACTCCGGCAGAGATCAGAGGCTTCCTTGTGGCCATGAGGAGCCTGGCTCCGCAGCGCGCCTTTGGGCCCCGCGGGCTCGACTGGGAGGCCTAGGAAGCCGGCGACTCCGGCCCCGATGCCGCAGGCCCCTGTGGGATCCAGGCCTGGATCCAGGTCGATGCCGGTTGACCTTACGACCCCTCCGCCGGCACCGATCCCTCCGGTGCCGCCCCCGGACGACGCCGTTCCCCGGTTTAGTCCCGGTCCGGGCCCGGCGTCGGGCACGGCGCCATCCTGTGCCGATGGGTGACAGATTCATCTACCACCCGGCGCTGACCCTTCCACCTGTATACCAGGAGTCGGATGATGGAGACGACTGGGAGGGGTCTGAGGACCCTCTGGCACAGCAGTGCCAGATCTCATCCAGGGGATACTCATCAATAGTCATAATCTATAAATAATCCCCGCCCACGTGCGGGATCCCGGAGCATATAGAAAATACATATATATACATATATATGCATATGTGAAAACATATACATGCAGCCTAAAGAATGTTTCAAACATGGCAATCCTGTAAATTACATAGGTTTGCATTGTAGTGCCCCCTAACCCATAAGGAAAAAAGGAAGCACCAAGCCAATTGTCACACAACAATGCTTTATTGCCATAAAGCAAACCTGTAATTGCAGGCACTTGCCTGTAGGCTGCAGTAGAGTATCAAGAAACAAAGAAAACTGACACCTTGCCTTTAAGGCATTAGAGTAAGGGGACTGTGCCTTTAAGACCTGCAGGAGACCCCTTGCTCCCATGATGCACCACAGGTGACAGTTAGGTCAGTTCTTTTTTCCGGCTCCTTCTATGAGGATCCTGGAGCTTGAGCTCTTCAGTTTTTTGACTGAAAGTTTTATCATTCAGAATTTTTCAGAAAATTCGACGTTTTCTGGCTCCTGAAAGCTTATTCTGCTGGTTTCCTGAAGAATGTAAAAAAATTTCAAGTCAGAATGCCTGCTTTATTTAGGAAATGCCCTTCCTGTGGCAATAAGATGGCACTGGCGGATCCACACTCTGTGTGTATTGTGTGTTTACCAACTTCACACAATCCTGACCGGTGCCCCCACTGCCAGAAGTTTTCCAGGCGCACTCTGCGCGATAGCGAGCACATTAAGCTGCATGCCCAGCTGGAGAAGGAAAGAAGCCGTCGTGAAGGCGACCATTCATCTTTAAAACCATCTTCTTCAGCTAGACAACCGCAGAAACGGTGACATACCACCTCTCCTGACCCGAGGAAGACCAAGGTTCCAGGAGATTCGACGTCGAAGGTACTGTCGAAAAAACAGAAGACGACTTCTGCGTCAAGAGATTCATCTCGACGTCGAGATTCTCCGCCGCAGAGAAGTAAGTCAGCGTCGAGGCGCAGTCCTTCGGGCTCGAAGGCTGTTAGTCCGGTGAGATCTGGACTGTCGACGTTGAGGCTTCCGTCGACGTCGAGACACTCTCCGCCACCCTCGAGGGGGTCGGCGTCGAGAGAGGCGACGACTTATGTCTCGCCGCGAGTGGGCCATTCGACGTCATGAAAGGTCGACGACTAAGTCGCCAAGCCGACGTCATGTAAGGTCGACGTCACCCAGTCGACGCCATGGAAGGTCGAAGTCGCCAGTTAGTCGACACACACCTGTGCGACGACGAAGATCGGCGTCGAGGTCTCCGCAACGCCGTAGGCAGTCAGCGTCGAGACCACCGTCGAGGGCGGAGCGCCATTCACAACAATCGGCGCCGATGGTGACACAAACCTCATCGACGTCGAGGCGTTCGACGTCAAAGGAAAGAGCAGCAGTGACCGCGGAGAGAAGAGCCATATCTAGATGTTCAGGAGATCGTTCATTATCTCCAGACCTGCATATCGCGCAGATCTCTCCGGAAAAATCACCTAAAGCACCGGAGAAGTTTGGACTTTCACCTCGCTGGTTGGAGAATGTGGGTACAGGTGACTGCAGAAGTCCGGGCTCGGACTTTTCCTGCACATACTCTCCCTCCAGGTTTTCTCCAAAGCCACCTTCTCCACGCCGGTCACGATCCAGGGATCATCCCTCTTCTCGCAGAAGGCCAAGATCTCCTTCTAAACACTGATCACGGTCCAGGGGTCATCACAGCGACCTTCCCTACAAGAGGCGATGCACTAGATCACCCACTTGGTCTTCCTCCACAAGGTCCTCGGTCCGGGACTATTCTCCAACCTTGTCTTCTACACCCCCGTCGCGAGTGTCCCCTGTGGATGACATCGCTACTTTCTCTGACGTCCTGGATAGAGGTGCGCAGAAATTGAATATCACGCTACATACTCCTCAGGCCCCCACGTCAATTATATTTGATACCTTGCATCACCGGTCAGCACCAAGACCTTTGCTACCACTGGTGCCAGGATTGTTGGAGCCAGCGATGGCCACATTTCTCACTCCTGCTTCGGTGGGCTCTGTGCCGTCAAGGACTGCTGAGGATCCCTTGTTTCAAAGGGCGGACCCACCAGCGGACTCAGTTATCGTGGCGGCTGCCATGAAGTCCCATTCTGCCTCTGTGTCTTTTTCTGTCCCCCCGGACAAAGACAGCAAGCAAATGGATTCGTATGGCAGAAAGATGTGCAACACTTCTGCCTCACACATGAAAGTGGCTAGTGCTTCAGCCCTGCTAGGACGGTATGATCGCTCTCTGTGGGATTCCCTCTCCAGATTTGCCGAGAAACTGCCAAGGGAAGACAGGCAGGATTTTAATGAAATTCTCCTGGAAGGTGGGCTCGTAGCCAATCAAATTATTCGGACCTCGCCGCACATGGCTACTCTCATGGTGTATGCTCTCGGCGCTCAGCCTGGCTGCGGCTGACGGGCCTCAAGCCTGATGCGCAGAAAAAAATTCTTAATCTGCCTTTTAACGGATCATCTTTGTTTGGGACTCACGCTGATGACCAAATGACCAAAATGAAGGCCGAGTTGGACACTGTAAATGCTGTTGGGCTTGAAAAGTGCAAGGAATATCGAAAGCGCTTTCGCCAGGGCGACAAGCGTGCCTTTCATCAGCGCGTTCAAACACCCCAATGGTCCTCCCAAAATCAGCAGAGGTCCCAGTTTCAACAAAGGGGTCGTGGCAGAGGGAGAGGAAATGCAAAGCAGCAACAGTCCTCCACCAAACAGCCATCAAAACAGTGAGATCTTACTTCCTCCTCGCTCGTTCGCCACTCCGGTAGGAGGAAGTATCAGTGCTCACCTGGCAGAGTGGGAAGCAATTACAAAAGACAGGTGCTGAATATTGTACATCATGGCTACTTGCTGAGGTTCAAGTCTCCCCCTCCGCGTGTATCTCCACGGAGGCAGCACCTCCCTCAAATCGGCTTTTACTGGGCAAAGTAGCTACTCTCCTCTCCAAGAATGCCATAGAGGAAGTTCCGCTCCTGCAAAGAAATCAAGGAGTATACTCCCGGTACTTTCTTGTTCAAAAACGAGGAGTACTCCAAGAGTACAGACCCATTCTCGACCTCCGTCTGCTCAACGGATTTGTCAGAAAAGAAAAGTTCAGAATGCTGGCTCTGCATCAGATCTTCCCGCATCTTCACCAGGGAGACTGGATGTGTGCCATCGACCTACAGGATGCCTACTTCCATGTTCCTATCTCAGTGAAACACCAGTAATTTCTCAGATTTCAGATCTCTCTGCAACACTATCAGTACAGAGTTCTGCCGTTTGACCTCAAATCCGCCCCACGGACATTCTCAAAGTGCATGGCGGTGGTAGCTGCCTTCCTCCGCAAACAGAAGATATTCGATTATCCCTATCTAGACGACTGGCTCCTGAAGAGTTCCACTCCCGGTTAACTCCAGAGCCATCTCTCGTTCTGCCTCAATCTACTACAGTCGCTGGGATTACAGGTCAATTACAAAAAGTCAGTCCTCAATCCCACTCAGCGGATTCACTACCTGGGCGCCTCTCTGGACTCCGCAAAGGCAAGCGTGTGTCCTTCGGAAATGCCACACGCTTCTCAATGCGGCATTTCTCACAGCCAGGCAAGTGTCGTCACTTCTGGGGTCGATGGCTTCGTGCATTTACATTGTGCCCAATGCACGTCTTCACATGCGCCCTCTGCAACAAGAGCTAGAGGATCAGTGGTCGCAGAGGTCCGGCCGATGGGAAGATCTCATCTCTCTTCACCAAGCTGCCAAAGACTCCATCAGATGGTGGATGAAATGCTCCCATCTACTTCGCGGCGTCCCCTTCCATCAGGTGCCTCCGACACAGACAGTGGTCACAGATGTCTCCATGCAGGGCTGGGGTGCTCATATGGACCAGCTTCATGTACAAGGTCTCTGGTCCAATACCGAACAGAGTTATCACATAAACTTCATGGAGCTTCGAGCAGTCCATCTAGCTCTCAAATCCCTGTATCCGTCCCTCCAAACCAACTACGTGCAAGTTCAGACAGACAACACAACAACTATGTTCTATCTGAACAAGCAAGGAGGCACCAGATCATGAGTCCTATCTCTGGAAGCTCAGTCCATTTGGCGATTGCTACTAGCGAGAGGCCTTTCGATCATCGCTGTTCACCTGCCAGGGTCCCTGAACGTCCAGGCAGACTGCCTCAGCAGAGACTTCGTCGAAGCGCACGACTGGGTGCTCAACGAAGACGTCGCTCAAGAGATCTTCCGGCAGTGGGGAGTACCGGACATAGATCTTTTCGCAGACGCGGCAAACAAAAAAATGCCCCGTCTTCGCCTCCAGGTTCCCCCAACAGGGATCTCAGGAGAAAGCACTTTTGATCAGCTGGTCACAGACATTGCTATACGCTTTTCCTCCTCTCCCTCTCATCCCAGCTGTGATACAGAAATTCTGCAGGACCAGAACGTGGATGATCCTGATAGCTCCGGAGTGGCCCCGTCAGTGGTGGTACCTGGATCTACTCCAGTTGTCAGAGGTGCCACACCGGAGATTGCCTTGCCTGCCGAACTTACTGACCAAGGACCAGGGGAGAGTGTTCCATCCCAACCTCCCCTCTCTTCGCTTGACGGCATAGCTCCTGAACTCATCCAGTACGGACATTTAGATCTTCCTGCGGACTGCATGAACATTCTGCGAGAAGCAAAGAGGCCCTCCACTAGGAAGTCTTATGCCTTCAAGTGGAAGAGGTTCTACATTTGGTGTAGAGATAACGCCCTTGATCCGATCCGGGGTCAAGAACAGGTTATTCTCCCCTATTTATTGCATTTGGCAAAGTCTGGTTTAAAGTATACTTCCATCAGAGTCCACTTAGCTGCTATCACAGCTTCTAGGAAATCTCCTACCCAGGCCTCATTCTTCCAGATGCTGGTAGTCAAAGATTTCCTAGAAGGGCTTAAAGTCTTTCCACCAGTGAGGTCTCCTTCTCTTCCCTGGGAACTCACCATTGTTCTCTCTAAGTTAATGGGAGCTCCTTTCGAGCCTATTCATAAGGCATCCTTACAGCATCTGACCTGGAAGGCTGCTTTCTTAGTAGCCATCACTTCTGCCCGCAGGGTGAGTGAAATTCAGGCCCTCTGTTGCAAGGAACCTTGCACTGCTTTCCATGCTGATAGAGTGGTACTACGTACTCATCCGAGCTTCCTGCCCAAGGTGGTCTCGGACTTCCACATTAATCAGGTTATTACGTTACCCACTTTTTTTCCTCAGCCAACCACTCCCCCGGAGAGAGCTTTACATTCTCTTGACCTCTGGAGGGTATTGAAATTTTATCTTGCTAAGACCCTTTCACTTAGAAAGTCTGACAGACTGTTAATTACGGTCCAACGAATACCGGGCTGGCTGCCTCCAAGAGGTCCATTTCTAGATGGATTGTCTCATGTATAGCCTTGTCCTATCAGCTGTCTAACAAGGTGCTACAGGGTAGACCAAGAGCACACTCTACTAGAGGGAAAGCTTCTACTGTAGCTCTCCTTCGCAACGTTCCCATGTCTGAAATTTGCAAAGCAGCTACATGGCGCTCCATACATACTTTTACACGCCATTACTGCCTAGATTCAGACGCACAGGCCGACGCCCAGGTGGGGCAGGCCTCTTTGAGGAATTTGTTTGCATGATTGCTATGCTATGTGATGTTAATGCATATTCTAAATGCTATAATGCTCGGCCGCGAGACTTTGGGTATGGGCTTGCTACTCTATTCATAGATTATGACTATTGATGAGTATCCCCTGGATGAGAAGGATTAGTTACTTACCTGTAATCCTAGTTCTCATCCAGGGGTATACTCATCAAAGTCATAAGCGACCCACCCACCTCCCCGGGCGTGCTTTTTTCTTCTCAAGGCATTGTTTATTAATTGCAGATCTACTCAGGTGCGAGTGCACCGTCAAAAAGAACTGACCTAACTGTCACCTGTGGTGCATCATGGGAGCAAGGGGTCTCCTGCAGGTCTTAAAGGTCCCCTTACTCTAATGCCTTAAAGCCAAGGTGTCAGTTTTCTTTGTTTCTTGATACTCTACTGCAGCCTACAGACAAGTGCCTGCAATTACAGGTTTGCTTTATGGCAATAAAGCGTTGTTGTGTGACAATTGGCTTGGTGCTTCCTTTTTTCCTTATGGGTTAGGGGGCACTACAATGCAAACCTATGTAATTTACAGCATTGCCATGTTTGAAACATTCTTTAGACTGCATGTATATGTTTTCACATATGCATATATATGTGTATATATATGTATTTTCTATATGCTCCGGGATCCCGCACGTGGGCGGGGATTATTCATAGATTATGACTTTGAGTATACCCCTGGATGAGAACTAGGATTACAGGTAAGTAACTAATCCTTATCTCAGGACTGGGCAGACTAACTGGGGGATGCCAGTGGTCTTGATACCTCCCCCGACACTGGCTTCATCTCTCCTCCATCCGTGGCTACGGAGGAGGGTGCTACGTATTCTGTGGTGCTGCGCAAGGTGGCCGAAGCCCTCGGGCTGGAGCTGCCTGCTGTGGCTGTGAGGACTAATCTCCTCACTGAAGTGCTTCAACTGCCAGCAAGCTCCTCTGCTGCAGTTCAATGAAGCACTGACCGACGTTCTGATGGGCACCTGGTCCAAGCCCTCCACAGTTCCTCCTGTGGACCAGAACGTGGCCCGGTGCCACCGCCCTGCACCAGGCGACCCCCAGTTTTCTGTCGGTACACCCCACGCCCGAGAGCCTGGTTATCCAGGCCTCTACCTCCCAGACCTCCTTCCCGTCCGCTCCCCCGGATCGGGAATCCAAAAGGTTGGAACAGTTTGGGAAGAAACAGTTCTCCTCCCTTAGTTTGGGGTTGCGGTCTATCGACACCGCGTGCCTTTTGGACCGTTACTCCCAATCCCTGTGGGATACGGTGGAGGACGTGCTGCCCCAGTGTCCGGAGGAGGCCCGAACACGGCTCTTGTAGAGGGGCGGGATGCGGCACGGTATCCGATCCGATGTGGACTGGCCACAACAGACTCGCTAGGCAGGGCAATTGCGACCACGGTGGCGATTCGTCGCCACGCCTGGCTGAGGACCACGAATTTCTCCAGGGATGTCCAGAGCACCTTCATGGACATGCCCTTCGAAGGACGTCGCCTTTTTGGCGACAAAGCGGATAGTGCGCTGGAGCGCTTAAAGGAATCCAGGGCTACGGCCAAGTCCTTGGGCCTCTCGGCCTGCGCCCGCAAACTTCCACTTTTGGCCCCTTTTGTGGCCAAGGAAGGGGCGCCCCCTCACGTCCATCTAGCCACAGGCCGCAGACCCAGTCTCAACGCGGTCGCGGACGTGGATTCCGCCGAGGCGGAGCAGGGGGACAAAGAGCTGGTCCGTCCACATCTACCCCAGCAGCATCCGCCTCAAAGCCCTCCTAGTCCGAGCTTTCAGGCCCATTCCACGCCGGTGGGAGGCAGAGTTGGCCATCACCTGCTCCAATGGCGTACCATCACATCGGACAGGTGGGTGCTGCAAATCGTCCGAAGGGGCTACTCCCTCCCTTTCGAGGCAACCCCTCCAGCCATGCCACCGCAGTACCACCGCATGTCGGGGGATCACTTGAAACTTCTACAGCAGGATGTTACGGCCCTCTTGGCCAAGGGGGCCATCGAGCACGTTCCTGGCCCAGAAGTAGGTCGGGGTTTTTACTCCCACTACTTTCTGGTTCCCAAGAAGGGCAAAGGGGGCCTACGCCCTATCTTGGACCTCAGGAGCGTCAACGCCTTCCTCTGGAAGGAGAAGTTCAAGATGCTGACATTAGCTCAGGTTCTGGCTGCCCTAGACCCTGGAGACTGGATGGTAGCGTTGGACTTGCAGGAGGCTTATTTCCACATCCGCGTCCTACCGGCCCACTGGCGTTACCTGTGGTTCACGGTAGGCCACGAGCACTTTCAGTTTACCGTGCTCCCCTTCGACCTCACCAGTGCCCCTCGGGTGTTCACGAAAGTGATGGCGGTGGTCGCAGCTCATCTGCGCAGATCAGGGGTTCCAGTCTTCCCTTATCTCGACGACTGGTTGTTGAAGGCGGGCTCGCCCCAGGCAGTCGTCTCCCACCTCCAGACTACGGCTGACCTCCTGCATTTGCTGGAGTTTTCCATCAATGTGCCGAAGTTGCATCTGAGTCCCTCCCAGAAGCTCCTCTTCATCGGAGCGGTTCTGGACTCGGCGCAGTTCCGGGTCTATGCTCCGGAACAGCGGGTTCGGGATATTCAGGCTCTGATTCCGATCTTTCAGCCTCTATCCTGGGTTTCGGTCAGGTTGGTGCTGCGGCTTCTGGGTCTTATGGCCTCCTGCATCTTGCTGGTACATCACGCTCGATGGCGGATGCGGGCTCTGCAGTGGGACCTGAAGTTTCAGTGGGCCCAGCATCGGGGCAACCTGTCCGACCGTGTCTTGATCTCGGAGGGCACTGCCAGACAGTTGCAGTGGTGGCTCACGGACCGCGATTGGGTCAGTGGCAGATCCCTCTCCCTACCCCAACCGGAGCACGTAGTGGTGACGGATGGGTCTCTCCTGGGATGAGGGGGCCACATGGGAGAGGCAGAGATCAGAGGCCTCTGGTCTCCGGCGGAGTCCCGGCTCCATATCAACCTATTGGAGCTGCGGGCGAACCGACTTGCACTGAAGGCTTTCCTCCCCTCTGTTCGGAGGAGTGTAGTGCAGGTGTTCACGAACAATACCACCGCCATGTGGTATTGCAACAAACAGGGCGGGGTGGGGTTATAGACCCTTTGTCAGGAGGTTCTTCGCCTCTGGACATGGCTGGAACATCAGGGCATCACCCTGGTGGTTCAACACCTGGCGGGCTCTCTGAATGCCAGGGCGGACGAACTCCGCCGCCGGTGCATGATGGATCACGAATGGCGTCTGAACTCTGACGTGGCGCATGGCCTCTTTCGGCAGTGGGGAGAGCCTTGGTTAGATCTATTTGCAACCGAAGAGAACGCGCAATGTCAGCAGTTCTGCGCATTGGAATTTCCAAGGCGGCACTCGCTCGGAAACGCTTTTCGTCGCGAGTGGAGCTGCGGTCTGTTGTACACCTTTCCGCCTATCCCACTTCTGCCCAGAGTGCTGAAGAAGATCAGGCGCGACCGGGCCCAATTTATCCTTGTCACTCCGGATTGGGCATGAAGATACTGGTATCCCGAGCTACTCAGTCTATCGATCGATCCCCAGATTCGACTGCCTCTTCAGGAGGACCTTCTGTCGCAGCAGGAGGGGACGGTCCTCCACCCGAACCTGTCCAGCCTCCACCTCCATGCGTGGAGATTGAGCGGCGGCAGTTGATGCCATTTGACTTGCCTCCTGAAGTCTGTAATGTTATTCTGGCAGCCAGGTGTCCCTCCACAAAATCGGTATACGCCTGCAGGTGGAACAAATTTGTGGCATGGTGCACAGCAAAGGCTGTGGATCCCCTTTCCGCCCCTCTTTCTGAGGTTCTCCTCTTTCTTCTTTCCTTGGCCCAGCAGGGCTCTGCTCTGGGCACCCTCAAGGGATATCTTTCAGCTATTTCTGCCTTCTTACGGCTTCCTGATCAGCCTTCTCTTTTTAAATCCCCTGTGGTTTCTCGATTCTTTAAGGGCATTACTCACATGTTTCCTCCTGTCCCCTTCGTAATGCCTCAGTGGGATTTGAATCTAGTCTTGACCTATCTGATGTGCGCTCCCTTTGAGCCACTTCATAATTGTCCCCTTCATCTTCTGACACTTAAGACTGCTTTCCTGGTTGCCATCACCTCTGCTAGAAGGGTGAGTGAGCTCCAGGCTCTCTTCTAAGCCTCCTTTCCTTTCTGTCCATCCGGACGAAGTTGTTCTTAGGACTTGTCCTTCCTTTCTCCCTAAGGTGGTAACTGCCTTCCACATCGGCCAGTCTGTTACTCTGCCCACCCTCTTTCCGCCTACGCATCCCTCGAAAGAGTAAGAGAGGCTCCACCGTCTGGACCCAAAACGGGCGCCGTCCTTCTATCTGGACCGCACCAAACAGTTCCGGGTGGACGACCAACTCTTTGTTGGCTACGTGGGCGCTAAGAAGGGGCGGGCGGTGCACAAGCGAACCATCTCTCGGTGGGTCGTTTTGTGTATCACGGCCTGTTATTCTTTAGCTAAAAAGGAACCTCCTGTAGGGCTGAAGGCCCATTCCACGCAGGCCACAGCGGCGACCACTGCCCTGTGCCAGGGAGTCCCCTTGCAGGATATTTGTCAGGCAGCAACGTGGGCCTCGCTGCACACGTTTGCCAAACATTATTGCCTGGACAGCCAAGTCCGGAGAGATGGCTTCTTTGGCCGTTCTGTCCTCCTGAACTTTGTGGTGTGATCTTGGTTCGCAGACCCACCGCCGGGGTTGGTATTGCTGGGGTATCTATTCTAAGGTGAGGAATCTAACGTGTTTCTTTCAGATGAACAAGTTACTTGCCTTCGGTAACGATATATCTGTAAGAAACATTAGTTAGTTAGATTCCTCACAACCCCACCCATCCTCCCCGTTCTGCAAACCGATATCTAGGGTTGAGGTCATCCCTTTCAGGGCCCTAGATTCTTGGCACCAGTGTCGGTCTCTTGCATGGCTCTGCGTTCCTGGCGCGGAAAGCTTTGTACAAGAACTGACGTCCGCCCGTGAGGGCGGCGTCTAAGTACTCCGATGTCATTCCGCCGATCACGACGCCGACGATGGACACGGAGCCACCGACGACGCCTAGCGACGCGCAAGGGTATTGCTGACGAAAAATCTTTCCGGATCCAGCCTGACGCCTGGGGAAATTCTAAGGTGAGGAATCTAACTAACTAATGTTTCTTGCAGGTATATCGTTACCAAAGGTAAGTAACTTGTTCATTGATGCCTCTGGCAAGAGAGTAGCTTCGCAAGCTGCTAACCATTGGCGTATTGCCAATGCTCAGGCTCTGTTAGCATGCTTCGACAGGGCTCACTATGATGTGTTGGAAAAACTCATGCAACATTTGCCAGACGAGTATAAGACCAAAGCTAACGACCTCATTCAGGAAGGAAAGTTCATCACCAACACTTCCATCAAATGTGCATGAGATGCGGCAGATACAGCTTCTCGTGCCATAAACACTAGCATACTATTGCGCAGACACACTTGGCTTCGAATATCTGTATTCAAGTAGAAGGTACAGTCTCCCATACTTAATCAGCCCTTTGATAAGGAGCATCTTTTCGGGCCAGCGGTCAATACCTCCCTAGAAAAAATGAAAATAGACACAGAGACAGCAAAGTCCATGGGGGCCTTGCAAATGATTTCTAGCAGGGGTTCCTTTTGCCGCTCGTTTTACAGGGGTGGCTCAAAAAATTGTCCTCAGAAAATCCCTCCTCCTCTTATAACAACCAATCCACCTCCTCCAGAAGTTATTTTTGAGGAGGTTACAGAGGAAATAACAATAAAGGACGAGGCAGAGTAAACTCCACCCGCCCTTCCCCTGCCAATAATCAGTGACTTCCCTCCGTTACACCCCGATCATTCCACTCTTGTAGGGGGATGTCTCTCACAATTCCTACCTGTCTTGAATTCAATCACCTCAGACAAGTGGGTATTACAAATTATCCAGTATGATTTCTGCCTGGAACTTACCAGCACTCCCCCCAACTATTCTTTCAAAAGAAGGTGCAATGTTACCAAAACATCTCACCCTCTTGAAACAAGGTTTTCTCTCTGTTACAAAACATGCAATAGAACCAGTCCCATTACGCCATCAAGGGACAGGCGTGTACTCCCTTTACTTTTTGATTCTAAAAAAGGACAGCTCTCCTAGGCCCATATTAGACCTCAGACAGCTAAACCTCTACTTTCAATCAGACCACTTCCACATGGTCACCCTACAACAGGTGCTCCCATTACTTTAGCAAGGTGATTTTCTCTCCACTCTGGATTTAAAGGACACCTACTTTCATATTCCCATTCACCCGGCTCACATGCAAAACCTGATATCACAATTTCAGCCTCAACACTCCTTACCAGCCCAAGTGTTCATGCAATTGATCGGCATGATGGCCTCTTGCATTCTAATTGTTCTTTACGCAAGACTCCAAAATGCGTCCCCTACAGGAATGCTTAGCACGTCAGTGGAACCAGGCTCAAGGTCAGTTGACCGATCTGGTGTTGGTGGACAGCCGCACTCAACGCTCTCTGCAATGGTGGAATACACAAAACCTTTCCAAGGGGCGGCCATTCGTCGACCCGGTTCCACAGATAGTGCAAACGACAGACGCATTGATTACTGGTTGGGGGGCTCATCTTCAAAAACATACCATTCAGGGCATGTGGACCCCTCAACAAAAACTACTCCACATAAACCATCTGGAGCTACTGGCAATTTATTCTAGCATTAAAAGCTTTTCAACTACATCTAGTAGGCAAAGCTATCCTAGTTTGTACAGACAACATGACAGCAAAGTACTACATACATAAACAGGGGGGAACACACACTCTACAACTTTCCCGACTAGCTCCAATCATTTGGAGATTGGCCATACCTCAACAGATGTATCTCCTTGCGGAGCACCTCCCAGGAGTGAACAACCAGATTGCAGGTCTGGTCAGTCGTCGAAGACAACAGATACACGTATGGGAACTACAGCGTCAAGTTCTCCTCCTATTCTTCCAAATGTGGGGCTACCCAGAAATAGATCACACACCTCAACGCAAAATGCCCAAACATCGCGTCCAGCTATCCTCACCCATTGTCTAAAGGCAATGCGCTATGGATGAATTAGTCAGAAATAAGTGCTTACGCTTTTCCCGCTAATTCCATTAGTGGTTCGGAAGCTCAAACAACATTCCCTGACAATGATTCTAGTTGCTCCCACACGGGCTCGACAACCTTGGTTCACAACCCTGTTGGAACTATCAGTTGTTCCTCACCAAAAGCTATACCTCTCCCCAAGCTTCTCATTCAGAACCATGGAGAGATGAGACATCCAGATCCCAGTCAACTCAACCTTGCGATCTGGCACCTGAAATCATAGTTTGGCTACCTTAATCTTCCACCAGACTGCATGAACTTCATTAGAGAGGTTCGACGCCCTACCATAAGAGCATGCTATGCAGCAAAGTGGAAACAATTTCTTATTTACTGTACAAAAAATAACAATCCACTTGTTGCTTCCATTCAAAACATCATCTGCTTATCTGTTACACCTACAGCGTTCTAACTTAACATATACATCTATACACTTAAACCTTGCTGCAATAGCTGCGTACCTACAAAACAGACATTTGTCTCTGTTTAGGGTGCCCGCTATTAAATCCTTCACGAAAGGACTCAAAAGAATCATTCCTCCTTGACTTCCACCCTCTCCAGTGTGGATTCTTAATCTAGACCTTAAAAGACTCATGGGTCCACCCTTTGAGCCATTGCACAAATGTGAATTACAATTTCTTACCTGGAAGGTAGCCTTCCTTATAGCTATTGCGTCTTTTAGAAGAGTGGGTGAGCTCCCGGCACTAACTATACAGGAACCATTCTTACAAATTACCAAAAATAAAGTGGTTCTTAGGACTAACCTAAAGTTGTTTCTGCATTTCATCTCAACCAGCCTGTTGAGTTACCCGTGTTTTTTTTCCTCAGCCAGACTCCGTAGCAGAACGTGCTCTTCACACACTAGATGTAAAAAGAGCCATACCATATTATATTGAAAGAACTAAATCTTTTAGAAAAGACAAACAACTCGTCATTGCTTTCTCAGCACCACATAAAGGCAATCCCATATCAAAAGCAGGTATTGTACGGTGGATAGTGAAGTGCATCCAGATATGCTACATCAAAGCTAAGCGCACTTTAACAATTCCTCCTAGAGTGCACTCTACACGCAAAGTAGGGGCCTCTATGGTATTCTGAGGGAGCATTCCCTTAGATGACATCTGCAAAGCTGCAACATGGTCTACACCACACACATTTACAAAGCACCATTGTGTAGATGTGTTAGCAAAACAACAAGCTAGTGTGGGCCAGGCAGTTTTAAGAACACTATTTCAAACCACTGCAACAGATACAGGTTAGCCACAGCTTGGGAGAAACTGCTGTATAGTCTATGCCAAAGCATATGATCTACAGCTCATATGCCTCTAATGGAAAATGCTACTTACCTAGTATGCATCTGTTCTTGGCATATAGAGCTGTGGATCCATATGCGCCCACCTGCCTCCCCGGGTACCTTTTATCTGTTGCAGTATTATCTTACTTAGATACACTATACGTGGACATCTCTTTCTACTCTTACTAACTCCATCATCACCCTTGCGGCAAAATAATCTTGGGATGGAGTCGATGCCCATGTGCACTATCACCTAAAGGAGGAGTCTCCTACCTCGTGACTACAAAGACTTCTTCGAAGAAAAACAAAGTGCAAACATCCGGGCCCAACACCAGATGGCGATCTATGCTAAAGCATATGGATCTACAGCTCTATATGCCAAGAAAAGATGCATACTGGGTAAGTAGCATTTTCCTTCTGCTCTACTACTATGCTGCACGCTATCTTCAGACTTGATAGGGGTGACTTACACATATTAAACAGACTTTGGCCTTTGCTTATAGCAATGTAGAGTTGGCAGTTTTAAACTGACTTATCTGTCTTAAGTGGCAGACTGGGAGCATTGTTTTATTGTATCCTACTAAGGGTGGCACAACCAGTGCTGCAATTCCTGAGGGAATACTCCAAATTATACATCCTGGGTACCCTTTGGTACTATATGCGAGGGTCTTAGAGTAAGGTTAGGCTATGCCAATTGGGTAAAGGCCAATCAACCATGTGCCTGCTTAAGGGTTAAATCACCTGCACTGAGTCCTGATTAGCAGGGCTGATAGCATTTCAGAGCTCAGTGCTTAGTTGAAGTGGGGTGAATCCTACAAAAACCCTGTTCACATCAGTTAACCCATTGACTTGATGTTCTTCTCAAAACCAAAGTCTGTGGAGGAAACAACCCTACATACCTTGGATGGTTGAAGAGCAATTATTTTTGATATTTCACGTACACTAATATTTAGGAGAACTAATCAACTACTTTTCAAATGCTGGGTTTGCAAGGTGGATTGTTGAATGCATCCAAATTAGCTATGCCAATGCGAACCTCCCACTGTACTCTGCACATAAGACACATTCCACTCCTAGAAAAGGGGATAGAGTGGTCTTTCTACATAACCTCTCACTTGCAGATGTGTAAAGTTGCTATTTTGGTTCTTTATCCACATAAGTATTATTGTGTGTTCAATCAGGTCCAGCAATAAGCACAAGTAGGCCAAACTGTACTAAAAACACTGTTCTTTTTACTCATCTCCTTATGTTTGAAAACATTAATATTTGGAACTGCATTCTCATTTATGCACAGCAATTGATCTGCAGAAGTACATGCTGCAAACTGAAAATCTTACATCAACAATTTGTTTTCAGCTTGTGGTAACTTAAATTCACTTGCTCCCATCCCACCTCCCTAGTTGTGAGTTAAAGGTAGCATGTGTGATAATTATTTCTTATTCTCTGTAATTACTCTTTAGTACAGACTTAATGCTTCGCATCTCCACGTACACATAATCTTTAGGGAAGAACACAATCTGAGTTGGAATCTGTGTCCTGGTGCAGTGCAACTTTTCTCCGGGAGTGATTTGTTCTATACCCTTTTTCTCAGTTTGAGCTGATTGCCCTTTAAACCCCACAACAATGGTGTAGTAAAGTGCCTCTTTATAGCATGGCCATCCCCATTTTGTGCCTGGTATTTGATGCAGTTATGACTGAAGGGCACTGGGTTCCTGCTAACCAGGTCACCAGTGCCAAAGTTATTTCCGTAAAACAAGATAACTGTACAATTGTTCCCCAATTAGCAAGACCTTTCGCACCCCTGCAAGTCCCTAGTGAATGGTACTCCTGGTACCAAGGGCATGGGTACTAAAGAGGGTCCCTTAGAGCTGCATCATGTATTGTGCTGCCCTAAGGAACCCACCACCAAACCCATGCAGAGTGCCATTGCAAGCTACATGAAATGGTGCAAACAAAAGTGAAAACACGACATGGCACACACCATGTACGCTGTGCCAACAGACACTGCATACAATATATGTAAGTACAACAGGCCTTAAAGCCCTAAGTTAGGGTGCATTATTTTGCATGTAAGAACATATCTGAATGAGCTGATATGCCCCTGTTCTGTCTAGTAGTACAAGTGAACAGGGAAGCCGCCTTAAGTGTATGTACTGGGTGTCAGGGACTGACATGGGATGACTACAATGACCCTGTAGACCCTTCAGACCTTCCTGATACAGTCCATCTCCCCCAGATGACAACATTGGGTTTAGTCAGCTGATTGATAGGGCTGCCCAATATCATGGCATCCAAATGCGTTCAGACCCCACAGAAGAAGACTTCCTCGTAGACACTTTCACACAATCACAAAGGACAGTACAAACATTACCCATGCTAAAAGACATCTTCAAAGACCCTGTCAGGACCAGGATTCTCAATCCCCGGATTGAGAAAAAATATTCAGGAGGGCAAGTTGATAACAAACGCATTCATTAAATGTGCCCTCGATGCAGCATACACTGCATCTAGATCAATCAACACTTGTGTGTTATTACGAAGGCACGCATGGTTGCACATATCTGGGTTCAAACGAAGTACAGACTACTATCCTGAACCAGCCCTTCAATCAAGAACAACTTTTTGGCCCAGCTGTAGACACAGCCTTAGAAAAAATGAAAAAGATACTGAGACTGCAAAATCAATGGGAGCATTACAGTCTCCATCTATAGGAGGCTCCTTTCATCGCTCCTTTTATAGGGGCGCATCCAAAAACGTCAGCACAGACACTGCTCCCTCCTGTAAAAGTCCCACACAAACATCCCCCAACAAGGGATATTTCAGAGGCGGATACAGAGGAAATAATAACAAAGGGAGAGGCCCAGGTAACAACACTCGTACCTCCCCCCGCTAACAAACCGTGACTTCCCTCCAATACCTCCAGACCATTCCACTCCTGTTGGAGGAAGACTCTCACAGTTCCTACCTGTCTGGAATTCCATCACTACAGACTAGTGGGTAAGACAAATTATCCAGTATGGTTACTGCAACTCCCCCCCAACATACCACCCAAACAGCGTCCAATGTCCACGGAACATCTAACGCTCCTCAAACAAGAAGTTCTCTCCATGCTTCAAAAGCACGCAATAGAACCAGTTCCCCTAGAACTTCAAGGGACAGGGGTTTACTCCCTGTACTTTCTAATCCCCAAGAAGGATGGTACTCTCAGGCCAATACTAGACCTCAAAACTCTCAACTTCTACATACAGTCTGTTCATTTTCACATGATCACTCTCCAATAGGTCCTTCCACTCCTCCAATAAGGCGACTTCCTTGCCACACTAGATCTCAAGGATGCCTACTTCCATATTCCCATAACCCTGCTCACAGGAAATATCTAAGGTTCACAGTGGACTGCCAACATTATCAGCTCCAGGTTCTCCCATTCGGAGTAACCACAGCACCCAGGGTCTTCACCAAGTGTCTCGCAGTAGTGGCAGCACACTTGCGGAGGCAGCAGATGTCTGTTCCCATACCTGGACGATTGGCTGATAAAAGCCAAATCGCACAGTCAGTGTGTTCTTCACACTCACCAAACAATTCAGCTACTACACGACTTGGGGTTCACAATAAACCACACCAAGTCACACCTATATCCCTCCCACCTACATCAGTATCTAGGGGCCACAATTGACACTTCCAAAGCTCTAGCATACCCCAATTCAGTCCGGATAGCCAGTATGCAAACTCTCATCACGAAATTTCAACCCCAACACTCCCTTCCAGCTCGAGTGTTTATGCAGCTCATAAGAATGACCTCTTGCATTTTCATAGTACCTCACGCAAGAGTTCAGATGCGTCCCTTACGGGAATGCTTAGCACATCAGTGGAATCAGGCTCAAGGTCATCTAACAGATCTGGTGTTGGTGGACAGCCACACACATTGCTCTCTGCAGTGGTGGAACACACAAAACCTTTCCAGAGGGCGGCCGTTCCTAGAGCCAGTTCCACAGATAGTGCTAACAGACGCATCACTCACCGGCTGGGGAGCTCATCTCCTAAACCACACAACTCAAGGCAAATAGACCACTCAACAAAAAGCGCTCCACATCAATCACCTATAATTACTGGCAATATTTCTAGTGCTAAAATCATTCCAATCACATCTCCTCAACAAAACTGTCCTGGTCCGCAAGGACAATATGATAGCAATGTACTACATACAGAAACAAGAAGTAACTCCTTCTTTGCAGCTGTCTCACTTGGCGCAAAGCACATGGAAATGGGCCATTCCGCAAAACATAGATATCCTAGCAGAACATCTTCCAGGAGTGCACAATCAGATTGCGGATCGGCTGAGGCGTCAGACACAGCAGATACAGAAGTGGGAACTTCATCCTCAAGTTCTTCAACCATTTTTGCTCATGTGTGGTCACCCAGACATAGATCTGTTCACCGCAAACGCAAAATGCCCAACCTTCGCCGCCAGGTTTCCACACCTGTTGTCCAAAGACAATGCGATATGGATGAACTGGTCAGGCAGATTTGCGTACGCTTTTCCACCACTCCCACTCATTCTGCTAGTAGTACGCAAGCTCAAGCAATAGCCTCTCAACATGATCCTAGTTGCTCCCACATGGGTACGGCAACCATGGTTCATAACACTCCTCGAAATCTCGGTAGTTCCACACTAAAACCTATGCGTCTCCCCCAAACTGCTGACCCAGAACCATGGAGAGATAAGACACTCAGATACAAAACAACTGAATCTAGCAATCTGGCTCCTGAAATCCTAGAGTTCGGTTACCTTAACCTACCGCCGGACTGCATGAACATTATCAAATAAGCCAAACGCCCTATTACTAGAGCTTGCTATGCAGCGAAATGGAAACGATTCGTCATTTACTGCAATAAAAACAAAATTGACCCGCTAGAAGATTTCATTCAAAACATCATTTGCTATTTACTGCATTTACAAAGATGTAATCTCGTATACTCATCCTTAAGATTACATCTGGCTGCCCTCGCCGCCTACCTACAAAACAGACAACATTTGTCATTATTTAGAGTACCTGCAGTAAAAGCCTTTATGGAGGGCCTTAAGAGGATAATTCCACCCAGACTGCCACCCTCTCGGGTGTGGAACCTAAACATTGTCCTTACTTGACTCATGGGTCAGCCACTTGAGCCTTTACACAAATATGAATTGCAGTTCCTTACATGGAAAGTAGCTTTCCTAGTCGCAATCACCTCACTCAGGAGAGCAAGTGAGATCCAGGCTTTAACCATTGTTACAAATACATCGTAAGAAGGTGGTTCTTAGAACATATCCAAAATTCCTTCCCAAAGTAATCTCTGCTTTCCATTTTAACCGATCTGTGGAATTACCAGTGTTTTTTCAAAACCCAGACTCCGTAGCAGAAAGATCTCTTCACACACTTGATGTGCCCCCAGTGCAGACTTCAAAGCACTCTGAGTGCATCCACCCAGCCCCAATACACTAAAGCCTGTCTGGGAGGTGGTCTCACCTCCCTGTGACAGGAAACCTATTGTCAAGCCTTCCCCTGCTCGAGCTTGGCTCAGCAACAGGAGGACAGACTCGTGCCTGTGGCTGGCAGCATCCATTTTGTGATGCCCAGGTCGAGAAAGCTGGTACCATGTAGCCCGGTGTCACATATGTCCCTCTAGGAGGGTGGAATCAAACCTCCCCCACAAGTTACTGGCGGGGAGTTATGATTCCAAGGTGTTTGACACCAAACATGACATGTTTCAATGCAGCTGTTTTAAAGTTAGCATTTACCGCAAGCTTATAATGCACTTAAATATATATGGTTGGCTGCATCACAAACAACCCCCGAAAATAGGTTCCGAAGGCTGCAGGTGCACCCTCTCACATAAAACCCAGCACCCTACCTTCAGGATTGATCAGGCCTGCCATAGGGGTGACTGAAAGGTTTATGTGCGCAGTGATCTAGAATAGATACAGTGAACTTATATCTAAGTAAGGGGTGCATGCACCACCTTACACAGGCTGCTGTAGCAGACCTGTGGTGTCATTTTGAATGGTCTCTCAGGGGTGGCACAATACATGCTGCAGCCCCTGTGAGGCCTCTAGGGTACCTATGCCCTGGGTACATAGTATACCATATGCTAGAGACTTATAAGGGTACCCTAGAATCCAATCTGGAGTGTACCTAAAGTACATGCTATCAATTTAGAGGAGAAAGCAGCTAGATTGGGGTCCTGTATTTCAGGATCCCAGTCAGACGAAGTCGAAAACAGTGTTACATCATCAAAAAGTGGGGGTAACTATAAGAAGCAGATCCTACTCTCCTACAAAAGGCAGGGACTGGAAAAGGATATACAGAAGGGGAGGCTTCAAGGGTGTACTAGAATAGTGCAGAATCGGGAATCAGAAAAACAAAGTAGCATAGAAGGCAGTGCTGGAGCAGAGACCAGAATTGAGCAAAAGTTCAGGAGGCAAGATAGCACTGCAGGCAGTGCCAGTTCAGGAACAAGGAAATTGCAGTGCTAGTTCAAGGAAACAGGAAATAGCTACAGCTCAGTAAACAAGGAGTCAAGAGAGCAGGAACAAGAAATAGCTGAAGATCAGGAACAGGAAAAAATAAGAACTATAGCTCAGGAACTCAGGAAACAAGGTAGCACTGCAGGCTGTGCTAATTCGGGCACAAGGAATAGATATAGCTCAGGAATCCAGGAACAAGGATTAACTATAGCACAGGAATCAAGGATAACAAAAGTTCAGGAAACAAGGGTCGGTCTCGCCGGTATACAGCTACAATTACCAACCTTGGCGCGAAGGGAGCTGGGGCTTAAAAGAGCTCACAGTAATCACATGCATCCGTTGTGAGCAGGCTAGCAGCAGCCAACCACAGGTGTGCTGAATTCCTCCACCCATCCTTGGCCTGCAAGGGTGGAGACAAACCTGTGAGCAGGGGATTATAGGTAATGGAGTTTCCAGCATGAACAGACAGGCTTCTACAAAACCCGGCATGGACTGGGAATGGATGTCAATTCCTAAATGGTGTCCAAATGCCTGGAAGTCAGGATATGCATGCAGGGGAGTGTCTGGAAGCATATTAGAACACTGGAAAGCCTCATAATTCGGCCCAGGGTGGTGGGCACTAGAGCACAGGTAGTGAATCGTGACTCTGGGCACTGGTCATTATGAGATCCCCAGCTACATGATGGTTTCATTGAAACCCACGGTGTTTATCAAATAACATGTCTTAATAATTCATGCTGATGCCAGTAGTGGATCTATTAAAACATGCACCCACAGGACACCTTAGCGGTTCCCCCTGAAAACCTACCAGTCTTAGTGTGCTGGCAGACGAATATCATCTAGCCTGCCACCACAGACAGGTTTCTGATCCCCTTCAGGTAAGAGCCTGCGTTCTCTGAGGCCAGAACAATGCCTGCTCTGGAGCAGGATGGCTAGTAAATCTGCATACCAAGGCCGGCGACTTCAAAGCCCCTGCCGCCTTTCATATGTGACCCTATCTTCCCCCAGACTTCGGAAATGCCACCCCCTGACCGAGGCCCATTTGGCACCAGGACAGGCATAAAACTAGCTATACTGGGAGGCATGGTGCACCACCAGGCCAGTCACACCCCTAAGGTGGGCTGCCTGATGCACCCCACGAAAAAGGTTCCACCATTTCTAATTTGGTAGAAGTAGGAATTCTGGGACAGGGTTTTTTCCGCTCCCTACAGGAAGTGGTCATATAGGAGGTGCAGTGACTCTGAATGTAAGTAGCACATTGGCTACTACCCTTTACATCCTTTAACGCCCCTAAATTGAATATTTAGGTGGCAACCTGATGCCAGGAGTTCAGATTCGCCTTACAAGAAAAGAACCATGAAGATCCGAAGAAGTGAGCACTGTAAATTACTAGTGGACTTAAGCGCCAAAACCAGTCTGCTCCTGTCCTGACAATCGCGACAACCCAACTCATCCTGCAGTGGTGCCTCCCCAAAAGCATCGGAGGGCCTCCAGCACTTCACCAAGCCATCATCTCCCTCGGAATGGGGGAGCCACTACCCTGCAGGCATCGACCGCATTGTCCAGTTCACCGTTCTGCTGACCATGGGTCCATCAATGCAGCAGCCATTCAGGAGATCACCAAGATTTAAGAGGTCAGATCCGTCTTGGCAACAAGTGTGAATAAGCCAGGACCAAACTGGGCCGCCCTACACCAATTCCTGGGGTACCGGACCCCTTGCAGCAACCAAAGATTGAGTCCAATCCGGACTCCAACGCTGCAGGGACTGAGCAGCCAACAGTAGATGGCAGTATCGCAAAGGCCAGCACCGAAATTGGCCCAGCTGACTAACGGGCCCTGCCCCGAGCTCCCGGGCCCGGGTCCACGACAACCAGTGGCCCTCCCCTGCTCCTGGGACCCTCAAGTCCACCTCTGCAGCCTGTTTCTAGGTGCCCCCCCCCCTTTTCCTACAGTATAGCACGCAAAGCTACCAACCCATCCAGCACCTCTGCACCCGGACACCCCAAGGTAGGTAAACTCGAGCTGCTGGTGGTACTTTGGACCTTTACCCCTTAACACCTTAAGTCCTAAAGGAGACCCTGAGATATGATTGCAAATTTTGTTTATGCAGTATGTTTTTTTCCCCATAACAAAAGCATTACTTTGTAACAACGCCTTTGTGTGATATTTTTACTTTCCTGCAAAAATGTATGAACTAAGTACTTACTCATTAATGAAGTTTGTGGTGTTAAATTAAATTTAAAAATACC
Source organism: Triturus cristatus (assembly GCF_964204655.1). NCBI lineage: Eukaryota > Metazoa > Chordata > Amphibia > Caudata > Salamandridae > Triturus > Triturus cristatus. Next base: position 124,593,989 of record NC_140581.1, read on the forward strand.
TGTTATTTTTCTAAAATTGGTCTTGAGTTTCTTATTGAGTGTGTGCCTCATTAATTGACTGTGTGCTCAACAAATTCTTAACACTACCCTCTGATAAGCCTTAACTGCCCGCCCATGCTTGCTGCGGACTTACTAGGAGGCTTCTGGACGACGCAATGGCCAGACCACTGCTGGGTGCCTTGTGTGGGCTTGGTCCCTTGGTAATTAGTGGATAACTGCCCTACGGCTTCTTGGGTTAGAGTCCCTTCGAGGCACTTGTCAATAAGGTTTTGGTATGCAGTGTACTGATGATGATGTATGTCGTGATCTTGAGGAAACCAATAAGTTTGTTGAAAATCAAAAAAAAAAAGACAAAAAAAAAACTGCCCGCCCATGCTACCATAAAGAGCATTTGGAATTATTAATTTAAGCCCTTAAGGGTCGTCCGGACTTTCTTCGTAGTATGCCTCGTTTTGGTACACTGCTTAAAAAGCCGGTTTCCTGCAGATGACACCAACATTGCACTGACTATCTGCTTGAAACCCAGGGATCTTGGACCCGAAAGTCACCGACTGTTTGCTTTCAATGCACCACTCATTTATTTCTTAGTCCTTGAAGAACTTTGTATCTTCTGTCATTTCTCAGAGAATGTACCCAAGGAAAGGAATGTACACCTTTCCATCTCGGCCGTAGGTGAAATGCCAAATGCCACTGCGGTGACCTGCATGAGGTTTGTAATTGGTGCCTCTCCTCAGACCACAAGGAGACATGTGAAGGCTGCAGAGTCTTCCGCTGCGAGAAGACCAAAGAGAGAGAAAACCGGTTAATTGCAAAATGCAGGAACAAGTGTCATTAGAGACCTCAAACCTTTTTGGGTCTGAAGAACTACCTCATGCAAAGGGAGAAGTCTGGCATTCTAGCAGGTCAAGCAAGGGAGATTCTGGAACCCATCTTTTCAGAGGCCTCTGACAATGAGGAGGAGGTGTTCTTGATGCCTGTAGTGAAACAGGCTCCAGTTCTCAGCCCGAGGACCATGTTGGCTCTACATACCTCGACAGTGTCACTCGTCAAAAAATGCTCAAACTGACCATTTCCAGATGGATTGTGCTCTGCATTAAATTCTTCTATGCATTGACTGAGAAACGACCCCCTGCGGGCTTGCAAGCTCATTCCACCAGAGCAGAGGCTGCGACCACTGCAGTAGCTTGTGAAGTCCTCGTCATCTTTTGGGCTGCTACGTGGTCTTCTTGCCATACTTTTGCTAAACACTTCTGCCTGGACAGGCTGATCTGGTTAGATGGGCACTTTGGCGCTACAGGGCTTCCTGTTCTTAACCAGTTTGCAGGCTCAGCTCCAAAGAGAAATTGGCGTGGGTATCGTTTCTAAGGTAAGGAATCTGCGGCTAGAAGTCTATCAAATGAACAAGCGATTTACTTTCAATAAAGCCTTGCATGGTAAAGACTCTGTTTATCTGCAGATTCCTTACCGACCGTGCCATCCTCCCCTCTTAGGTCCCTAGTCATAGTGTCTGCACATTGGTCTGTCAACTTTCCAACATGGCCCTGTGCTTCTGGCATGGAAATATCTAAAAAAGAAACTGATGTCATTTCGATGGTTTCGTGCCTAGATAGGCACCGTACATGTCACATCAGGCACAGCCGATGATGCCGACCCGGAACCTTCCGGTACAGTGAGGTACTGCTCAAGATTTTCCGATCTAGTCTAGACGTATAGGTAATATTCTTAGGTAAGGAATCTGTTGCTAGATAGTCTCTACCAGGTAAGGCATTACCTTAGTGAAGTAACTTTTCGACCGAACTAAACCTTTTAGAGTGTCCAATAACCTTTTTCTGGCTTTTGCCAAACCCCATAGAGGTCATGCCATCTCTAAAGCCAGTATCGTGTGATGGCTAGTGAAGTGCATCCAAACTTGCTATGCTGAGGCCAACCGTACACTCCCCATGGAAACTAGAGCCCACTCGATATGCACGAAAAGAATCATTCTTGTCTTTTTGGGTAATAAACCTTTTAACTCGTATCTCGAAGGCTGCTTCTTGGTGAACGCCTCACACCTTAACCAAACATTGTGTAGATGTTCTACCTTGGCCATATATATTAGTTGTCAAAGCTGTCCACTTTTAGATACCTGCATCATCTGCTTGCTGCTTTGGAGAAGGACTCCTTTATGGTGTATCCAGAGCATGTTTGTCTACAGCCACAGATGCTTTGAGCAGAAAATGTTACCCTGTAACCACTTGTTTGTAATGTGTTGTGCTGTAGATTTAGATTTACAAGTGCTTACCCTCCTCCCGGAAGCCAGTGATAAGCGTAGATATTTTTATGTCCTTCACTGTGAACAGAGCACTCTATCTTTGACACTGCACTCCACATACAGTACCTGCCTGCTGAGCAGAGCAAAATCTGAGGTGAAGCCAGTTTGCTGGCATTGTGGCCCAAGGGTCGATTCACACCCGGTTTTGTCACTCACACTTCATTGAAAAAATAAGTGTAGCCATCTGGTTCTAGCATTAGATGGCTGAAGAATGCAGAGCATGTGAATCTACGGCATTACATGTTATGAGCAATTCATTGAAGGATAAGTAACAATTTCAATATAAGTATTCAGTGAAGTCTTTAAGATTTTGCTAAAGTTTCTTCTCATAACACATCAATAGATTGTTTTTTTAAAACACTAAATTTCCCTTAGAAATTTACATGAACAGCTAAGATCAAATTATGGTTTAAAAATAATAGCAAAAACCCTGTGATTTTGGCAGTTATGGTTAGCTCACAAACTGTAACTGCACCCTCAATGAAAACCATAACTCAACAAATAGACTAATAATTACCACACAAAGTTTATACTAATAAATATAAGCACGTAACACTCTATAAAATGAAATATGCCAAAAAAAGGAGTGATTCTGTTCTTGGGTGTAATTGATAATGTCCTAGTACAATGGAATGTAGTGTCCCCAGTGACCTCATCAATGTTATTTTTGATGTCATCTGTTACATTATGCGAGAGGCCATGAGCAGTTCATTTGGAGGGCGAGTTGTGTTTCGTGGCCTTTAGACCTGCACAGTGAGGGCTGGCTACTAGACAGGTGCTAAACCCTCTGCACGTCCAACCCTTCGAATCCAAGTCTTGGACCGTGCACAATAGGATTGACTGCAGTGATCTGCAAATTAAAATACAAGATAATAAAATTTCCCCGGCTAATCAATCCTTTGAAGCACGCCTAACCTTTTAATCTCAAAATTACGCAGTCTCACTCGGAGCCTTTATTTTAAATACTTGTATAGTTTAATGCCAAATTTGGTATAAAACCACCCAGCAGTCATTGCTGTAGATGAAAGCTACATTTTCTTTGGGAGTTGAAGTACAACTTTTGTTCCACCCTCTCTAAGTGTATCCCGCCTGCCCCATCCTCCTGACTCCTAAACAAATAGACCTGCTCCAAACTTGCTGAAACTTATCTGGATGGATCATGTACCATATTTCATTCAGATTTATCAAGCTGCACCAAGATGAGCAAATTAAAGTAATGTTCAACAGAAACTGAAATTTAGCTATAACTATGCTCGCTTATTCAATACAAAGCACCCAGATACCCCCTAGGATTGTTAGTGCTGCACTATAAAAATGCTGATTGACAGTTTTACGTACATATATAATTATAATTTATTGTTCGTATACGCCTTTTCATTGTGTACATATATAGACATTGCATAAAACACAAGGCTATAAAAGATGTGTTTAAATGACAGACTAAACTCATTTCAACTCTTTTTCTTGACAGTACATTGTCTAACCACCAGAACAGCCTTTCGTCTGCCTCAGCACTTTCTTCAAGCACTTCACTGTCCGTAAGTACAGATTGGATCTCCTGTTAGAATATGTAATCTCGGGCTTATAAACGAATATTTCACTCTGAGAATGTCTTTAACATTATGATCTTTATAGCATTTAAGCATTCACTGTATTGTAATAGACTTTAGAAAACAGAGTACATAAGACCTTGGTATGTATTCTTAAATCTGGTCTGCTCACAGAGATATACCTCTTACGGGCATAAGAACAACCTGCTTAGCTCAGCACCATATTATGTAATTGTCTGCATTAACTGATGTCTTCACCAGTCGAACAAAGCTCTACATACCCTGTTCTTATATGTTTAAACAAACCATTCACTTATGACTTTATTCCAATATGAAACTAGAGTTAACCCCTTGAGCAATTGCTACTCATTAGGCATGTTCTTACTTTGATTGCAATCTCTTTAGATAAATCTTCCCCATAATCTGACCTAATATACTAGATTCGCTCATTAGACCAGTTGCTTGTATGTATATGTCTCAGTATTTCGTTAGTTTGAACCTAGCCGGGGAGTAACAAAGCAGTGTACAATCAGCAGGAGTAGAGACTATTTTGGGGAGGATTATGTATGAAGGCGAGTGGCAAATAATTTCTTGTTTTAAACAGTCAGTCTTGGGAAGATCTGTGGATGGTCAAAGAATTGCTCTTTCGAGATGTTGGTCTTTAGTTAATTTCTGAATTTGTGGTGTTGACGTTTAGGCTTTAGTAGTTAAAGCTGTAGAACCATATTTTTTCTCTTTTGTTGCTTCTGGGTTTCTATCAAGTCTCTTAACTCCATTTGTTTCATTAACCACTTTAGTTTTTGATTTAGGTATGCTGTTACTGAGACTTTGTTTTTATGCTTAAAGAAATAGGGGTACAGGGATACAATAATGTGCTAAAATAGAAAGTATGAATCCAAATATCAATATCTGTATACAAGCTTCTATGACCTTCTTTCCGCCTCCGTTTCCATATCACACATTTTCTACTTTGTTCCTCCTGCTTCAGCCTCACTTCTTGGTTTGTAAAATGATTTCTGATATGATTCTATAAGGGAGTGTCATGATTACTCCGTTCTCCTTTGGGTGACCGTCATTGCTAAGAAGTACTGAATAATCTTGCCCGTTTGTGGGATATGAATATGCCATAAGATAATTATTTTTTCACTTTTCTTTGAAAAACCCAATGTTCGAGGTATATGAGCTGCAGATTATACACTGCATAGATCGCCATCTGGTGTTGTGCCCGGATGTTTGCAGCTTGTTTTTCCTCTTGGAAAGTCTTTGGAAGTCACGAGTTCGGTGACTCCTCCTTTGGTTCGTATTGCGCATGGGCTTCGGCTCCAACCTCAGATTGTTTTTTTCCGCCATCGGGCTCGGATGTAATACTTCGCGCTCTGGTTCCGAACTTTCCAGTTCAGCGATCGACGCAAAAATCCTCGCTTATGGAGCTCACCCTCTCCACCCTTGCCTCATCGTTCCCCAACCTTGTCTCCTGTCCCAGACGATTTAGGAGACCCTTATTATGATCCAGCAGATGTGCCACAAGACCCCACCCCTACTGGATCTCCAGACCCATGGGACGACTATAACAATCCGGACATCCCAGATGTCCCACAGGATGACCTTTACCCATCTAGGCCATCCCCACCAGAAGATTCCTTAGGCTCTCACCACCTATTACAAAGGGCGGCACAAGGGGTGTAGTTACATACTGACCCAGTGGAGGAAGATTTTCTCCTAGACACCTTTGACAATGCACATAGGTCTACTGCCATTCTACCTATGTTAAAGGGAGTGATTAAACATGCACCGGAGGTTTGTAAAGACCCAGTCAGGGCCAGGGTCCTAAACCCCCGTATAGAGAAAAAATACAAAGCCGCCCCCACAGACCCTTCATACATTAAAGGCCCTGCACCATTGGATTCCCTAGTGGTATCTACCGCTAGGAAGCGCTTAAATTCTCAGGCATCAGGCGAAGCACCACCACCTGACAACGAGTCCAAGCTCCTAGAGGCGTCAGGGAAGCGCACTGCGTCACAAGCCGCCAACATATGGCGTATCGCCAACACGCAAGCGCTATTGGCCAGATACGACAGGGCGCATTATGACGAGTTAGAGGCCATCATGCACCATCTCCCTGAAAAATACAAGAACAGGGCTAATGAATTGATCCAAGAGGGAAAAATAATAACTAATACCTCTATACGCTGTGCCCTAGACGCAGCAGACACAGCCTCCAGGGCCATAAACACCAGTGTCCTTCTCCGTCGCCATGTCTGGCTCAGAGTTTCAGGTTTTAAACCCGAGGTACAAGCCTCTATATTAAACCACCCATTCGACCAAGATCATCTATTTGGCCCAAAAGTTGATGAAGCCCTCAAAGATGAAAAAAGATACAGACACGGCGAAATCCATGGGAGCCCTACAATCACACACTCCTAGGCGCTCCTTTCGCCGCTCTTCCTTTCGGGGCACGGGCAGAGGCTACTCCTCGGATAGTGCATCCACGTCTTACAAATCCCCTCCTCAATCTACCTTCACAAAGGGTTATCAAAGAGGCGGATACAGAGGCAATAATAATAAGGGCAGAGGCAAAACAAATACCGCCCGCTCTGCCGCACCTCCTGCCCAATGACTTTCCCCCGCTCCCTCCAGACCAATCCACTCCGGTCGGGGGCAGAATACAGCATTTCCTTCACGTCTGGGAGACAATCACCTCAGACAGATGGGTTACCCAAATTATTCGTTCAGGGTATTGCCTAGAATTAACATCTACCCCCCCCCCAAACATTCCACCCAGGCAACGCCCTATGTCTCAAGAACATGCTACGTTACTAAAACAGGAGGTGATCTCCCTCCTGCAAAAAGGAGCCATAGAGCAGGTCCCCATAAATCAACAAAATTTAGGGGTCTACTCCCTGTACTTTCTGATTCCAAAGAGAGACGAGACTCTACGACCTATCCTAGATCTCAGACCTCTAAATACTTACTTAAATTCAGACCATTTTCACATGGTAACCCTTCAACCGGTTCTTCCACTCCTCTCCCAGGACGATTTTCTCACCACTCTGGACTTGAAAGACACATACTTTCACATCCCAGTACACCAGTCTCACAGAAAGTACCTCAGATTTGTGGTGGACGGGCAACACTACCAGTTCAAGGTGCTCCCGTTCGGGGTAACAACAGCATCAAGGGTATTCACCAAGTGCCTAGCAGAAGTGGCTGCACACCTCAGAAGACAGCACATTCACGTCTTCCCATATTTGGACGACTGGCTAATAAAAGCCACGTCCTACGAACAATGTGTGCAACATACCGCCGCTACAATTCAACTACTTCACCAGCTAGGTTTCACGGTGAACCACCAAAAATCCCACCTGGTACCATCACACACAAAACAACACCTCTGTGCCACCATAGACCCCTCAAAAGCCATAGCCTATCCCAATCCTGCCAGGATTGCAAATATACAGGCTCTGCGTCAGAAATTCATATGTCAACACTCTCTCCCAGCAAGAGTGTTTATGCATCTGATAGGGATGATGGCCTCTTGCATCTTCATAGTGCCCCATGCAAGACTCCAGATGCGTCCACTCCAAGAGTGCTTAGCGCGCCAATGGAACCAGGCCCAGGGGCAACTGACAGATCTGGTGTTGGTAGACGGTCGCACCCATCGCTCTCTGCAGTGGTGGAACACCACAAACCTTTCCAGAGGTCGACCGTTCCTGGACCCGGTCCCACAAATAATCCTAACAGACGCATCGCTCTCCGGCTGGGGAGTTCATCTGTTACATCTCACAGTACAGGGCACATGGACGCCGCAACAGAAGTTACTCCACATCAACCATCTAGAGTTACTGGCAATCTTCCTCGCCCTAAAATCCTTCCAGACGCAGATTTCAGGCAAGGCAGTCCTCATTCGCACAGACAACATGACTGCCATGTACTACATTCAAAAACAGGGGGGCACACACTCTCCACAGCTCTCTCAATTAGCACAGAGCATATGGAGATGGGCAATTCCACAAAAAATCTTTCTCCTGGCCCAACACGTCCCAGGAGTCCAAAACACCGTGGCAGATCTGCTCAGCAGACAAACGCAACAGATTCACGAATGGGAACTTCACCCACAGGTTCTTCACCCGTTCTTTCAGAAGTGGGGGCATCCACACATAGACCTTTTCGCCACCCACGAAAACAAAAAATGCCCAAGCTTCCCCGCCAGATATCCACACCCATTGTCCAAAGGCAATGCGATATGGATGAACTGGTGAAACAAATTTGCATACGCTTTTCCACCTCTCCCACTAATTCCATGAGTGGTGCGAAAGCTACAACAGCATTCCCTAACACTGATCCTAGTAGCTCCAACATGGGCTAGACAACCATGGTACACCACACTGCTGGAACTCTCAGTAGTACCACACCAAAAGCTACACCTCTCACCATGCCTCCTAACCCAGAACCATGGAGAGATCAAGCACCCGGACACAGCTCAGCTCAACCTTGCCATCTGGCTCCTGAGGTCCTAGAATTCGGATACCTTAACCTTCCCCCTGATTGCATGAATATTATCAGGGAAGCTAGACGCCCTACTACTAGGGCATGCTATGCCGCAAAGTGGAAAAGATTTGTTGTTTACTGCCACAACAACACAATCAATCCTTTAAATGTGTCCATACAGCACATCATATGTTACTTGCTCCATCTACAAAGGTGTAACCTAGCATATACTTCCATTCGGTTACACCTCGCTGCAATTGCTGCTTATTTACAGAACAGGCAGCACCTATCACTTTTCAGAGTGCCTGCCATCAAGGACTTTATGGAAGGCCTCAAAAGAGTAATTCCACCCAGAGTACCACCCTCACCTGTCTGGAACTTGAATATAGTTCTCACAAGGTTAATGGGACCCCCTTTCGAACCATTACATAAATGTGAGCTCCAATTTCTCACATGGAAAACAGCTTTTCTAGTGGCCATCACTTCCCTCAGAAGGGTTAGTGAAATACAAGCACTCACTATACAGGAACCTTTTCTCCAAATGCATCAGAACAAGGTTGTACTCCGCACCAACCCAAAATTTATACCCAAAGTCATTTCTCCATTCCATCTAAACCAGTCGGTAGAATTACCAGTCTTTTTCTCACAACATCAAACCGTTGCGGAAAGGGCTTTACACACACTGGATGTTAAAAGGGCTTTACTTTACTACATCCAAAGGACACAACCTTTCAGGAAAACCAAACGGCTATTTGTCTCCTTCACTCCACCACATAAAGGCAACCCTATTTCTAAATCAGGGATAGCTAGGTGGATTGTAAAATGCATACAGATTTGCTACCACAAAGCAAAACGAACGCTATCTGTCACCCCTAAAGCCCACTCTACAAGGAAGATAGGGGCTTCTATGGCTTTTCTAGGAAACATACTACTAGATGACATCTGCAAAGCAGCAACATGGTCAACACCGCACACTTTCACAAAACATTACTGTGTAGATGTGCAAACCAAGCAACAAGCTAGTGTGGGCCAGGCTGTACTAAAAACACTGTTCCAAACAACTGCAACGGATGCCGGTGGTCGCCGCTAGGGCTGGGTACGGCTATATAATCTATGCACAGTGTTACTGCATTGGATGAGGCGTATTTGGGAGGGGTCTGTGTCTGCACAAAGCATTGAGGTCGGCCTGGATGGTCAGGGCAGGAGCTTGAAGTGTATATGGCAGGGGACATGGAGCCTCAGGTCCTTTGAGATCATTCCTGATGTCTTTTCCATTGCTTAGAGCTAGGCTGTGTCGGACCTCGGGGTGCTTAATGTCTCATTTTACTGGGGTTGGAGGCGGGCACACTGACCGAGGGGGGGAGGGGGTAGAGAGGGTGGTGGGGGGGGGGTTAGGGTAGCAAATGTTGAAGATCTGGTTTCTCCTGATATGTGCATTGATGACTGGGTCTTATATAGGATGTTATTGTATGCAACATTGGTTTATTGGTTCGACGGTTGGAAAATCTCAATAAAATATTTTAACAAAAAAAAATATAATCTATGCACAGTGTATAATCTGCAGCTCATATGCCTCGAACGGAATATGCTACTTACCAGTATGCATCTGTTCTTGGCATGTAGAGCTGCAGATCTATACACGCCCACCCGCCTCCCCGGCTACCTGTATCCGTTCCAGTTTATCTTATTTAGATACAACACACATGGGTTTCTTTACTGTTACTACTACGCTCCATCTTTCCCTTCTGGCGAAAAACAATCTGAGGATGGAGCCGAAGCTAATTGGCAATACGAACCAAAGGAGGAGTCACCGAACTCGTGACTTCTTTCCAAGAGGAAAAACAAACTGCAAACATCCGGGCCCAACACCAGATGGCGATCTATGCACAGTGTATAGATCTGCAGCTCTACATGCCAAGAACAGATGCATACTGGTAAGTAGCATATTCCTTACCAATTACGAATATATTAAGCAACCCATTGACAATTTTCTGTAAAAGATAAGCAATGAACCTCATTCAGAAAATGAATGAAAACCCGTGGAGCCTAGTAGGTTGCAGCTATGTAAATCTGGAATATTGACAGTTATGTTACGTTATAGATATTTTTAGAGCGCAGCGGTTACCCGAGGGTGTCCTGGCGCTAGTCATTTCTCCTTTAGGCAGAAATGGAAGACAGGAGTTTTACTTATCAAAAAGCCAGGTTTTTAGTACCTTCCTGAATGCCAAAAGATCAGTGGCACTTCTCAGGTGAAATGGAAGGTCATTCCAGGCTTTTGCCGCACAGAAAACTCCTACCACCCCATAATGCTTTTTTTGTGGAAGGCACTGTGACCCAACGAGCGAAGAGTTCTTTTCAGTGTATACCATTGAAACGTACGTTTTAAATGGTCAGGTCCTATGCCTTGAAGAGCTTTAAAAACAATACAGAGGGATTTGAAACTCACTTGATCCTCACTGGGAGCCAGTGCAATTTTTTTAAATTTCTTTAGAGACTGAGCAAAACTTGGGTGTACCAGTGAGTAATCTCGCAGCTGCGGTTTGCAGCAGCTGGAGTTTATTCATAAATCTTTCTTGAATGTTTAATAGGGATTGTTACAATAATCCAGCCTTGACCAGTGCTGTGACCACTGTTTGCCTGCTTACGGATGGTAAAAACTGCAGTATTTTCTTGATTGTTCTAAGAACATACGCTGTAGTCGATGCCACTGCATTTACTTGGGCACCAAAGGTAAGTCGCTCATCCATTAATACTCCTAGGTTTTTAACATTTTTTTAAGGCATGGGGAGAGTGACCATAGAGTCCGGCCACCAATTTGGGGGTCCAAAAGCTTCCATCATTCCCAAACAGTACGACTTCAGTTTTGCCTGAATTAAGTTTTAGGCAGTTTTCGGACATCCATCTCCCAACTGATTCCATACAATCTTGGAAGCACTTATCCAATCCCACCTCCTGACCTGTTATCAGAGATTCCACAATTTGGGTGTCATCTGCGTATAAGGTGAGACCAAACCCGAAAGCACTAATAAGAGGGGCCAATGATGAAACACACACATTAAAAAAGTGTAGGGCTTAGTGAGGACACCTGCGGGACGCCACAGGGCAGTGCAAAAGGTTTAGACTGGTATTCACCCAGAGATACAATTTGTACTCTGTCTGTTAAGAAGGATTTTACAAGGTCCCATGCTATAGCCTGGATCCCACATGCCTGTAAACGATCCATCAAGATGTCATGATGGACCGTATCAAAGGCCGCGGACAGATCCAGTAGGAGAAGAGCTGCTTTGCCACCCCAATCCGCGGCTTCCCTAATCTCCTCTGTGGCCTTGATTAGAGCTGACTCAGTACTATGTCCCTCTCTAAAGCCATATTGGGTAGAATCTAAGGCTTGTGTTTCGCCTAAGAAGGCACTAAGTTGTGGATTCATGTTTTTTTCAATCAGTTGTGCTGGAAGCGGAAGACGAGAAACTGGGCAAATGTTGTTTGGATCCTTAGGGTCCATGCTAGGCTTCTTTAGAAGGGGCAGAATTGAAGCAACCTTCCATAGTTTAGGGAACTGCCCTGTTTCAAGCATGCCATTATAAATAAATGACAGTCAGCTGGCAACCGGGCCCGGGGCCAATTTGACCACAGCGACCGGGCATGGATCATAGGGTGACTCTGATTTTGCTGTCGTAAGGAGCTTAAGAGTATCAATAGAGGACAATGGCAGGAATTTGTCAAAGGAATGGGGGGGGGGGGGGGAGCCTCCATAGACTTAAGTTCCTCTCGTACCATATCTGTCCCAGCTCCACTTGGGCCGTTAAAGGCCGAGAAGATGGTCTCCACTTTATTCAAAAAGAACTTGGCGATGTCTTCACATAGTTTCTGACTCGACTGAACTCTAGCTGGGCCTGGAGAAGCCAGTCTTGATACAGTTTTAAACAGCTCTTTTGTAGAGTTTTTCGCTAAATCAATTTGGGTTGTGTAGAACTTTTGTTTAGCGGAAAAAAGGAGTGGTCTATAACTCTGGAGGATGTTTTTATATAGCTGTTTCTCCGTTTCTTTGTAGCCTTTCCTCCAGCTCCGGTCAAGACGCTTACATATGAGTTTTTGATTTCTCAGTTCTTCCGAAAACCATGGAGCTGAGGGTTGTGGTCTCTTGGGGAAGAGTTTTTTTTTTTTTTACTGGGGCTAGTTTAAAACAGGCTTGCTTCACCCATTTGGTATATACATTGATGGCCTCCTCCACTCCCGAAGGCATTTGGGCCGCCGTGGAGGTAAGGAGTTCCTGTAGAGCGGTCCCCTCAACTTTATTCCAGGCTCTGATTTCGATCCGTCCTTTAGGACGTTTCCCGCTAGCGCGCTGATCCGTAAGAGTCAACTCAAATTGAACGGCCGCATGGTCAGTCCATACAAGAGGTAGTAAACCAGTGAACAGAAGACAAGGGTGGTTAGAGAAGATACCATCCAGGGTGTGTCCTGCCACATAAGTCGGACCAATTACGTGCTGCCTAAGGTCAGCGCTGTTTATCTTGTCGGTCAGAGTCACTGTATCTGGTTCAGAAGAAACCTCAATATAGTAGTTAAAATCTCCCATAGTAGTATAGACGTCAGTGCAAAGACCCTCTTCCAGTAAATTTCCAATTGATGCTGCAAAGGGGTTCCTAGCTCCTGGTGGTCTATACAATAAAATACCCTTAGGTATGGTGGTGGGATAGACTAAAATTAAATGACAAAGCCTCACAAGCTAAGTTGGAGGCGTACTGAAATACTGCCATAATAGATCTATGATAGATCACTGCCAATCCCCCCCCCCCCTTTCCTGGTGGGCCTGTTTAAGGTGTGGCATAGAAACCCTGGTGGGGTGGCTTTCACCAAGTCCGGACCAGAAGCTTAGTCTGTCCATGCTTCTGTAATAAAAGCCATCTTTATGTCCCTTTCCTCAATAAGCATTGCACACTCCGTGCTGTGCTTAACTCAGGACCTTGCATTAAGCAATATGCATTTGAACACTTGAGTTTCATACCCCAATGTCACTATACTTTGCCCTCACAAGACCTAATAGGCTGGTATTGGATATTTGGTAAGGTCATTTTACAGTTGGGGCAGGACGTTGAAAGAGGTGATGACCTTGAGTTAAAAGACAGAGGCATATTCAGTCATAACAGGGTTGATCTCGAGTATTCACGGATGGAGGGCTTACCTGACGGAAAATTGGCAGGGGTCCAGGCGCTGCGAGCGGACGGGCTCAGACAGGGTTGCCGTTGGTGCGCCGGCAACGTGCCTGCTGCGCGTGCACGCTCTCGCCAGCCTCTCTATGTAAAGGTCAGGGAAATGTCTAGTCTGCCGACCGTCGTACCCCCAAGATGGCGGCCCCGCCCAACTCAATACGAGTCTGAACTGGTTTAAAAGAAAGCTTCAGTCCCCAGTGAGCAACATGAAAACAGAGGTATGCCCAAACAGATAAAACAGTCTATTTTATAACGCTAAATGTAAAAAATCATATATTTGGTAAATGTGCAAAATATATCATTACTGCAATACAACAGTGCAAATAAGCATACGTGCCTCAATGTCTCCTGGCTCAAGCCTAAGGAGAGATAAGTGTGCCTTAAAAGATCTTATTCTGACTAGTATCCCATCATGATCTATCAAATTGTAGTTCCAAATCTTTTCTCTGGCTCCTGGTAGCACAAAACGTGCACACACAGTTTGGCATTTTCTGGCTTTTCCTATATTCCAACCATCCATTAAAGGTGTTTACTCGATGCATTTTAAGGTTTTAAGTATGTAATTTTCTGGATGGAAATATTTTTGTCCCAACAAACACCATCTCTTTCAGTGTGGCAGAAATTGGCACCATCAGATCCTCATGATCTGTTCATTGTATGCCTTCCAAGTACTGTTCTTTCTGCCAGTAGATTTCCAGACGTACTTTAAGGGCTAGAGAGAAGATCCTACTCCATTATCTTTAAAAAGACTACTACAGATTTCTGGAATGAGGTTGTGATAAGAGGGCAAACAAGGTTATTCCTCTTCCATGTCTATGGTTTTAGTTAAGACAATGCATCAGCCCTTATCATCCAGACTACTCCGCTTGCAGTGGAATTATTTTTACTTCCATCTTCCTGACACAAAAAATCGACCTTTTGTGTAAGATTCTTTATTTTTCCGGTCAGATCCTTGACCTTACTGTATCAGCTGCTAAGAGGAAGCTTTCTACTGCATCTTCTTCTGTGGATCCTCCTGATAAGGAGGGCGAGTGTCTGCACCCTATGCAGGAAAAACTGTGGTTTGTGCAGAATGGCGATGAAGTGTGACAGTGTCGCTGCTCTGCTGGGCAGGTAAGATAGCTTCATGTGGGTTTCAATATAGTACTTTAAAGAAGATTTGCCTTGAGAGAGATAGAAAAACGTCAAGGAGACCCTAAATGAACGCAAGATGATCTCATACCAGATCATAAGTCCGTAGCCTTGAATCTATCTTCCGCCTATAGCAGGCCTCCGACCAGAGGTTCAACAGAGAATCCTAAACCTTGCTTGCTCAGGTAAAACGTTTGTGGATGAAGAAATGCAAAGCATGAAAACTGACATGGAGCCATTGAGGGCAGATGATTTGGAAATGAAAGAGCATAAGAAACAGGTGCATTTGTTAGGCCTATGCAAATTTCACCGGGTTCCCTCACACAAACCCTCCATCTACCTCCGCTTCCAAAACGTCATCAAAGTGCAGCCAAAACTACACCAAAGGAATACATTGAACGGAAAACTGTACCCATCAGCCATCTAACGCCATGAGGACCACATAGTAGACAAATCTATGTAGGGATTGTCCCGTTCAACCTACTTTCTGTTAACCACTCCTTTAAGGGGAAGCATCTAAAGAAAACTAGCAAAGTGGTACAAGATCTTATAAAACTCATAGTGGCTATTGTACTTATTTCAGATCCCCTCCACCAGCAATCCCTCCAAAGAAAACTGGACACTGCCATCAGGACAGATTTTCTGCTGGAGTTTAACATCCTTCTGAAACTGCCTGTTGAAACCTGTCCTCCCATTCTGTAAAAGGAAGGCAATTTGTTAATGTTACTTTTTAGTGTGAAAGAAGAACCCATGCATGGGTTTACACCCATCCTCAACCTCAGGATAGCAAACAAGTGGCTACAGAAAGAAAAAATCAGAATGGCAGCTCTTTATCAGATCAGTTCTTTGCTACATCTATTTTCTTTTTGAAGAGATACGTCATAAGTTCTTGAACACTTTAGAAGGCTGGCTTAGTATATGGTGCATCCTGCACTAATCCAGACAACCCTTATGGGGATTTTAGTGGTCTTTGACAATATTAGAAAGCTCTCCAAGAAGTAGCTTTGGAGAGCAGCCCTCAGGCTTAGTCCAGAAGGAGTGTTAATCAGCTTGTTTCACCAGTACTAATCATGTAGTGTGGGTTAAATGAAAAAGAACCACACAGTGTAGTTATAAAAATAGTAATATTTCTTATTCACACTCACCAACACATTGGCATATCTCCTACCCGGAGATATAAACCCAATACACACAATATTTCAAAAGGAGAACCGTTAAGTAGCACAAATACACAGTAGTCTCCAGGGGGAGACAAAAGCATATAGTAATAGAGTGAAATGTGAACTGCGACTGAAGTAGAGTCTTGACTCAGAAGACTTTGAAGAGGTGGGGACCCAAGGAACCACTCAAGGCAAGTACCCAGGAAACCCACGGAGGCAGTGTGCAGATTGGAAACACAGCCGCGTACTCGATGGAAGTCACTGGAGAATTTGCAGTTGCAGTTTTGAAGAAGGACCCTTCCCAGAGGACCCTGAAGAAACCCAGTGGAAGATTGAAGGTTGGAGAGTCACTCCATCTGTGGATACCCCAGGAACCAGGATACCTGCACCGGGTAAGCCATAGGTGCAAAGTGACGTTGGAAAGCACCGTAGACCATAATGGAGGACTTTAGTGAAGATGCAGCTGGCAAAGAAGGTGAAATAGTCCGGTGGAATCCAAGGGTGAATTCAAGATGAGATGTACCTGCAAGCAGAGGGGACAGAGTCTGTGCCACTCTGGAGTGACTAGGAGGCACGGAAGACCAATGGCCACCGATGACAAAAGATGCAGGAGAGTTGACAGTGATCTTGTCGCTGCAACTGTGAGGACCAGATAACGCTGTGGAAGATCAGGCGCCGTTCACGAACTGTCCCACGTCAGAAGTCGAAAACCAGGGGGTTGGTGTACGGCGGGAGCACCAATAAGCCTTGGCAGCAGCAACAGACATGGAAAACACAAGAAGGTGCAGTGTTGGATCTAGCAAGGTCCAATGGACTCACCAAGTACAGGAGAGTCGGAGCAGTCCCGAGCAATCGGGGGAGCCCACTGGAGCCAAAGAAGACACTCAAGAGAACTCATATGCCGAAGGCATAAGATTCACAAGAGGACCTCGAGCAGCTCACCACAGATGCAGGCCCACGATGCAAAGGATGCGGTTAGGACAAAAATCTTGTCGGGAAGAAATGCTGGAGGCTGCAGCTTCTTGGAGCCCGAAGATCTCTGGAGCCAACAAGCCTTGGCAACAGCAAGTCAACAGGGTTGCTATTCCAGTGGTCCCGACGAGGGATACTGGCCTCAAACTCGGTGCAAAGTCTGGAGTACGTCAGGAGCAGCAGACTGGTCCGCTCATTTGCGGTGCCTGCAGATGTAGGGGAGTGCCTCTTTTACTCCAATAGAGATTCCTTCAGTTGTCTTTTGTGCCCACAGGCCTGGATAAGAACCTGGATGAGGCATAGGCACAGATGACGCAGAAGACTGGCAGGACGACGAGACCAGAAGCAGTAGGAGTCTTCCCTGATACAGTCTTGGTTCCAAAGCAAAGTCCAGCGAAGTTCAAAGTACCTAGACGGTAGAAGGGGGTTTCGGATCTGAATCTTGTCCCACGATGAATCTGAAGAGCCACCCACAGGTAAGCCCCTAAGTACCCAAAGAAAAGGGTTGGGATGATTTAGGGGTCCCTCCCAGGGGAAGGGCTAGACGGAGGGGAGGATACCCTCATGTCCTTTGTCCAGTTTTGCACCAGAACGGGAGCCGTTGGCTCCCTTAACTGGTTCAACTGGAGTATGTAAGGAGGGCACCAAATGCGCCCTTCAAAGCAGTCTGGTGGCGCAAGCAAGTGTTCAGCCCAATACACTAGGTCCTGTCTGGGAGGTGGTCACACCTCCCTGTGACAGGAAACCTATTGTCCTATCTTCCACCTGCTCGAGCCAGGCTCCGCAGCAGGAGGGCAGAATTGTGTCTGTAGTCTGCAGAAGCACTAGCTTGCTGTTCGACCCTGAAAGGCTGGTACCGGAAATACAGCGGGTCTCCCCTAGGGGAGACCCCAGTACATGGTATCGTATATCCATCACTGGAATCTGTGTTGGGGTACGATTCCAACATTCTTGATTTCAAACATGACCGGTTTCGGTGCAGACAATATATAAACAACTCTTAATTGACTTGATGTCCACTATATGTATAATATGGCTGCGCGCTCTGACAAAGCCTGGAAAATCGACTCCTGGGTTTGTAGGGGGTGTCCTGCTTATGCAAGGCACTCTCACACTTATAACCAAGCACTCTGCCTTCAGGATTGAAAGTCCTACATTAGGGGTGACTTATAGGTTTTAAGTACAGTGACCTCAGATGTTAAGAAACTTATATCTGTTGTGAGTGATGATAGCATCAGCTCCCTCAAGCTGCAATGACAGGCCTGTAGTCACAGTTTGCGCGGTCTCTCATGGGTGGCAAAAGTTATGCTGCAGCCCATGGGAGACCCCAGGTGTACCTATGCCCTGGGCACCTCATTACAATATACTAGACACTTAGAAGGCTGCACCAGTTGCCAATTGGCAAGGTACCAAAGTACTTACTATAGTCCAATTTAGGGAGAGAACACAGTGATGGCGTCCTGGATGTGATTCACCCTTCAACTTGGGCTGGAGGTGTTGAGTGCTGAGGTGGGTCCGGAGGTCGGGTTGTGCAGTTCACAGGACACTGAAGCTCTTGGTTGTTGGTTTCTTTGTGGACAGGGTTGCTGTCCTCTGGAGTTCTTGGTCTTGAGAGAAGGCTGGCATCCCTTCAAGGGTTCTGGTGGTACAGGGCCCGCATGACGG
This sequence comes from Triturus cristatus, assembly GCF_964204655.1. Taxonomy (NCBI): domain Eukaryota; kingdom Metazoa; phylum Chordata; class Amphibia; order Caudata; family Salamandridae; genus Triturus; species Triturus cristatus. The sequence goes on from NC_140581.1 coordinate 124,612,479, forward strand.
GTCACTTTTTGGCACAGGTTTTTTCGTGGGCTGCCGACAGGCCGGTAGGGCTGGGACCAGGTCAGTTGTTGTCTGTAGTCTTCACTGCTGGTATGGCTTTTTGGTTTAGGGAAAGATCACTGGCACTGGGAACCTTGTTAGCAGGAACCCCGTGTACATTCAAAGTTGCATCAGTCAGGAAAAAAGTGGGGGGTACTGCAACAGAAACACACTTTCCTACAATTCCCACCTACCATACCAACAGGGCTGCAGCCAACAAATTGCACACAAGCCCTTATACAAATAATGGCAACACCCCGCTAGACAGCCCTTTTGTGGGAAACCGAAGGAGATGCCAACCCACAAGGGGGCAGGGCAAGCAGCCAAAATATTCTCCGTGTCCACAGCCCTGCCACATAACGCCTGTATGAGGGAATAATAGGAGGATTCCATCAGCCTTGGTGGCCAATCACCTAAAAAAAACTGGATACTGAACATAATTAAACACAGTTACCGCCTCCGGTTCACCCCAGGAGAAGATCATTAAGAGGGCGAGAAAGGAAGTGAAAGAACTCATCAAAAACGAGGCATAGAAATAGTCCTGCTAGTGTAGACAGTTTCTTCTCCGCATACTTTCTATTTCCAAAACAAGACTTAACACTGAACCGATACTAGACCGTTACTTAAACAAAAGTTCATCCAAACACAACACTTCAAAATGACATCTCTACAACATATAATCACCCTACTAAGGAAGGGAAATTACATGGCCACCATAGAGTTAAAGGATGCCTACCTGCACATATCTATGAATTAAAGAGACAATCTGAAAGAAACACGTTAGTTAGATTCCTCACCTTAGAATATCCCCAGGCGTCAGACTGGATCCGGAAGATTTTTCGTCAGCAATACCCCTTGCGCGTCGCTAGGCGTCGTCTGCGGCTCCGCGTCCGTCGTCGGCGTCGTGCGCCGGGATGACGTCGTCGGAGTACTTAGACGCCGCCCTCGCGCGCTGACGTCAGTTCTTCTTTTTTCCGCGCCAGTAAGCGCAGATCCGGGAGAGCTACCCCTTTTAGTCTTTTTTGACTAAATCTTTTTGATCATTTTTGATCCTTGTCTGTCGACATCTGGTGCCGGTAGGATGCCTGGGTTCAAGGCTTGCGAAGATTGTCATCGACTGATGTCGGTGACCGATCACCACCGCCGGTGCCTCTACTGCTTAGGCCTCGACCACGACGCGGAGTCGTGCAACGACTGTCAGGCCCTGACTTCGAAGGCTAGGCGGGAGCGGTCCCGCAAGCTTCTCGAGCTTCGCCACTCGGCTCCGCGTCGTGCGCGATCCCGGTCCAGGAGGAGGTCCAAGGATCGCTCGCGGAGCCCTAGCCGACGCCACCATCGATCGTCGGGCTCCAAGTCGTCGGGTAAGTCCAAACACTCTAAGAAGTCCAAGCGGCGACATCGCTCTTCGGACTCCCCTCGCCGGTCGCGCGACTCGGCCGAGGGTCCAAGTGGTTCCACCCCCGCGGCTCCGGCGGAGCCGCAGGTGCCGCGTCCGCCCCCATACCTTCCGGTCCCTGGGGCTGACGCGGCGCCGGCGGAGATCAGTGCCTTCCTCTCGGCCATGAGGAGCCTGGCCCCGCCGTCGACGCCCGCTGGCGCGCCTTCGGGCCCCGCGGACTCGACTGGGCGACCTCGCGTGCCGGCGGCTCCGGCCCCGGCGCCGTCGACGACTCCGGTCTCGACGCCGCAGGTCCCCGCGGGGCCCTTGCCTGGGCCCCAGTCGACGCCGGTTGACCTTGTCACTCCTCCACCGGCGCCGACGCCTGAACCACCGACGCCGTCACCGGCGCCACCGACGCCTGTGACGCCGACGCCCCGGTTTAGCCCTCATCCGGACCCGACGCCGGCACGGCGTCCGCCGACGCCGCATCCGACGCCGCTTGAGTCCTACCATCTCTACAGTCCGGTTCCGATCATTCCTCCTGTTTATCAGGAATCGGAAGAAGGGGGCGACTGGGAGGGGTTCGAGGACCCTCTGGCTGTTCAGTCACAGCTTTCTCAGGACTGGGCAGATGAACTGGGGGAGGCCAGCGGGCTGGACACCTCGCCAGACGCTGGATTCACTTCTCCTCCGACCGTGGCTTCGGAGGAGGGTGCAGCATTTTCTGTGGTGCTGCGCAAGGCGGCTGAGGCCCTTGGGCTCGAGTTGCCTGCCGTGGCTGTGAGGACCAACATCCTCACTGAGGTGCTTCAAACCTCAGCAAGCTCCACTGAGCCTCTGCTGCCGTTCAACGAGGCCCTCACTGACGTTCTGCAGGGCACCTGGTCCAAGCCCTCCACAGTTCCTCCTGTGGATAGGAACGTTGCCAGGCGCCACCGCCCTGCTCCGGGCGACCCCAGTTTCCTGTCCCAACACCCCACCCCCGAGAGTCTGGTTATCCAGGCCTCTACTTCCCAATCCTCCTTCCCGACCGCTCCGCCGGACCGGGATTCCAAGAGACTCGAGCAGTTTGGCAAGAAACTGTTCTCGTCCCTTAGTTTGGGCCTGCGGTCCTTAAATACCGCCTGTCTCTTGGACCGTTATTCCCATTCCCTGTGGGATACGGTGGAGGACGTGCTGCCCCTGTGTCCGGAGGAGGTCCGGACGCGTCTTACCCAGGCTTTGGCCGATGGGAGGGATGCAGCACGGCACGCCATAAGATGTGGGCTTGACACCACGGACTCGCTAGGTCGGGCGATTTCCACCACGGTGGCGCTCCGCCGCCACGCCTGGATGCGGTCCACGTCATTTTCCGGGGATGTCCAGAACACCCTCATGGACATGCCCTTTGATGGCACTCGCCTGTTTGGTGAGAAGGCGGACAGTGCGCTGAACCGCTTTAAGGACTCCCGGGCTACGGCCAAGTCCTTGGGCCTCTCGGCTCCGCGGGCACACACCTCCGCTTTTCGCCCCTTTCGTGGCCAAGGAAGGGGCGCCTCCTCACGTCCGCAAAGCCACCAGCCGCAGAACCAACCTGCGCGCGGTCGCGGACGTGGCTTCCGCCGTGGCGGAAATGGAGGCCGACGTGGTCAGCCCACATCCGCCCCGGCAGCATCCGCCTCAAAGCCTTCCTAGTCCGAGCTTTCAGGCCCATACCACGCCAGTGGGCGGCAGAGTTCGCCATCACCTGCTCCACTGGCGGTCCATAACATCGGACAGGTGGGTGCTGCAAATCGTCCGAAGGGGCTACTCCCTCCCCTTCGAGACGACCCCTCCAGCCATGCCACCGCAGCACCACCGTATCTCGGGGGATCATTTGGATCTTCTCCGCGAGGAAGTTTCGGCTCTCTTGGCCAAGGGGGCCGTCGAGCGCGTTCCGAGTCCAGAAGTAGGTCGTGGTTGTTATTCCCACTACTTTCTGGTTCCCAAGAAGGGCAAGGGGGGCCTGCGCCCTATCTTGGACCTCCGGAACGTCAATGCCTTCCTCCGAAAGGAAAGGTTCAAGATGCTAACGTTGGCTCAGGTTTTAGCTGCCCTAGACCCTGGAGACTGGATGGTAGCGTTGGACTTGCAGGACGCATATTTCCATATCCCCGTCCTGCCGGCCCACCGGCGTTACCTGCGGTTCACGGTGGGCCAAGAGCACTTTCAGTTTACCGTGCTCCCCTTCGGCCTCACCAGTGCCCCTCGGGTGTTCACGAAAGTGATGGCGGTGGTCGCAGCTCATCTGCGCAGATCAGGGGTCCCAGTCTTCCCCTATCTCGACGACTGGTTGTTGAAGGCGGGCTCGCCCCAGGCAGTCGTCTCCCACCTCCAGACTACGGCGGATCTCCTGCATTTGCTGGGGTTTTCCATCAACGTGCCGAAGTCACACTTGAGTCCCTCTCAGAAGCTCCTCTTCATCGGAGCGGTTCTCGATTCGGCGCAGTTCCGGGTCCATCCACCGGAACAGCGGGTCCGGGATATACAGGCCCTGATTCCCATCTTTCGGCCTCTATCCCGGGTTTCGGTCAGGCTAGTGTTGCGGCTTCTGGGGCTGATGGCCTCCTGCATCCTACTAGTGCATCACGCCAGGCGGCGCATGCGGGCCTCGCAGTGGGACCTGAAGTTTCAGTGGGCCCAGCATCACGGCAACCTGTCCGACCATGTCTTGATCTCGGAGGGTACTGCACAGCAGTTGCAGTGGTGGCTCACGGACCGCGAGTGGGTCAAGGGCAAGAGCCTCTCCCTTCCCCAACCGGAGCATGTCGTAGTGACGGATGCGTCCCTCCTGGGATGGGGTGGCCATATGGGAGAGGCGGAGATCAGAGGCCTCTGGTCTCCGGCGGAGTCTCGTCTCCACATCAACCTGTTGGAGTTGAGAGCGATCCGGCTTGCACTGAAAGCCTTCCTTCCCTCTGTCAGGGGAAGTGTCGTGCAGGTGTTCACGGACAACACCACCGCCATGTGGTACTGCAACAAACAGGGCGGGGTGGGGTCGTGGACCCTTTGTCAGGAGGCTCTGCGCCTCTGGACATGGCTGGAACACCAGGGCGTCACCCTGGTGGTTCAACATCTGGCGGGCTCTCTGAACGCCAGAGCAGACGAACTCAGCCGCCGGTGCATGATGGATCACGAATGGCGTCTGAACTCCGAAGTGGTGCAAGGCCTCTTTCAGCAGTGGGGGGAGCCTTGGTTAGATCTATTCGCCACCGAAGAGAACGCGCAATGTCAGCAGTTCTGCGCGTTGGAATTTCCAAGGCGGCACTCGCTCGGCGACGCTTTTCGTCACGAGTGGAGTTGCGGTCTGTTGTACGCCTTTCCGCCTATACCACTTCTGCCCAGAGTGCTGAAGATCAGGCGCGACCGGGCCCAAGTCATCTTGGTGGCTCCGGATTGGGCACGAAGATACTGGTATCCCGAGCTACTCAGTCTGTTGACCGATCCCCCGATACGTCTGCCCCTTCGGGAGGATCTTCTGTCGCAGCAGCAGGGGACGGTCCTCCACCCGAACCTGTCCAGCCTCCACCTCCATGCGTGGAGATTGAGCGGCGGCAGTTGATGCCATTTGACTTGCCTCCTGAAGTCTGTGATATCATTCTGGCAGCCAGGCGTCCCTCCACAAAGTCGGTATACGCCTGCCGGTGGAACAAATTTGTGGCATGGTGCACAGCAAAGGCTGTGGATCCCCTTTCCGCCCCTCTTTCTGAGGTTCTCCTCTTTCTTCTTTCTCTGGCCCGGCAGGGCTCTGCCCTGGGCACCCTGAAAGGTTATCTTGCTGCCATCTCCGCCTTCTTGCGGCTTCCTGATCAGCCTTCTCTTTTCAAGTCCCCTGTGGTTACACGCTTTCTCAAAGGCATTACACACACGTTCCCTCCTGTCCCTTTTGTAATGCCTCAGTGGGACTTGAATCTGGTTTTGACATTCCTGATGTGCGCTCCCTTCGAGCCTCTTCACAATTGCCCTCTTCGTCTTCTAACTCTAAAGACTGCTTTTCTGGTAGCCATCACCTCGGCTAGACGGGTGAGTGAGCTCCAGGCTTTATCTTCAAAGCCTCCTTTTCTATCTGTTCATCCAGACAAGGTTGTCCTTCGGCCTCGTCCCTCCTTTCTTCCTAAAGTGGTGACCCCATTTCACCTTGGGCAGTCTGTCACCTTGCCCACCTTCTTTCCGCCTCCGCATCCTTCCAAAGAGGAAGAGAGGCTCCACCGTCTGGACCCAAAACGTGCGCTCTCCTTTTATCTGGACCGCACCAAACAGTTCCGGGTGGACGACCAGCTTTTTGTTGGGTACGTGGGCGCTAAGAAGGGGAAAGCTGTGCACAAACGAACCATCTCTCGGTGGGTCGTTTTGTGTATAACAATCTGCTATTCCTTGGCTAAAAAGGACCCTCCTGTTGGGCTGCGCGCCCATTCTACTCGGGCCACAGCGGCTACTACTGCTTTGGGACGGGGTGTCCCTTTGCAGGACATCTGTCAGGCGGCAACGTGGGCTTCGCTACACACGTTTGCCAGGCATTATTGCCTTGACAGCCAAGTCCGGAGGGATGGCTTCTTTGGCCGTTCTGTCCTCCAGGACTTTCTGGTGTGATCTTGGTTCGCAGACCCACCACCGGGGATGGTATTGCTTGGGTATCTATTCTAAGGTGAGGAATCTAACTAACGTGTTTCTTTCAGATGAACAAGTTACTAACCTTCGGTAACGATGTATCTGTAAGAAACATTAGTTAGTTAGATTCCTCACCGACCCACCCATCCTCCCCGTTCTGCGAACTGACATCTAGGGTTAAGGTTGTCCTTTCAGGCCCCTAGATTTTATTTTTGGCACCAGTGTCGGTCTTTGCATGGCTCTGCGTTCCTGGCGCGGAAGGCTATGTACAAGAACTGACGTCAGCGCGCGAGGGCGGCGTCTAAGTACTCCGACGACGTCATCCCGGCGCACGACGCCGACGACGGACGCGGAGCCGCAGACGACGCCTAGCGACGCGCAAGGGGTATTGCTGACGAAAAATCTTCCGGATCCAGTCTGACGCCTGGGGATATTCTAAGGTGAGGAATCTAACTAACTAATGTTTCTTACAGATACATCGTTACCGAAGGTTAGTAACTTGTTCGACGGTCCTCCACCCGAACCTGTCCAGCCTCCACCTCCATGCGTGGAGATTGAGCGGCGGCAGTTGATGCCATTTGACTTGCCTCCTGAAGTCTGTGATATCATTCTGGCAGCCAGGCGTCCCTCCACAAAGTCGGTATACGCCTGCCGGTGGAACAAATTTGTGGCATGGTGCACAGCAAAGGCTGTGGATCCCCTTTCCGCCCCTCTTTCTGAGGTTCTCCTCTTCCTTCTTTCTCTGGCCCGGCAGGGCTCTGCCCTGGGCACCCTGAAAGGTTATCTTGCTGCCATCTCCGCCTTCTTGCGGCTTCCTGATCAGCCTTCTCTTTTCAAGTCCCCTGTGGTTACACGCTTTCTCAAAGGCATTACACACACGTTCCCTCCTGTCCCTTTTGTAATGCCTCAGTGGGACTTGAATCTGGTTTTGACATTCCTGATGTGCGCTCCCTTCGAGCCTCTTCACAATTGCCCTCTTCGTCTTCTAACTCTAAAGACTGCTTTTCTGGTAGCCATCACCTCGGCTAGACGGGTGAGTGAGCTCCAGGCTTTATCTTCACAGCCTCCTTTTCTATCTGTTCATCCGGACAAGGTTGTCCTTCGGCCTCGTCCCTCCTTTCTTCCTAAAGTGGTGACTCCATTTCACCTTGGGCAGTCTGTCACCTTGCCCACCTTCTTTCCGCCTCCGCATCCTTCCAAAGAGGAAGAGAGGCTCCACCGTCTGGACCCAAAACGTGCGCTCTCCTTTCATCTGGACCGCACAAAACAGTTCCGGGTGGACGACCAGCTTTTTGTTGGGTACGTGGGCGCTAAGAAGGGGAAAGCTGTGCACAAACGAACCATCTCTCGGTGGGTCGTTTTGTGTATAAAAATCTGCTATTCCTTGGCTAAAAAGGACCCTCCTGTTGGGCTGCGCGCCCATTCTACTCGGGCCACGTCGGCTACTACTGCCTTGGGACGGGGAGTCCCTTTGCAGGACATCTGTCAGGCGGCGACGTGGGCTTCGCTACACACGTTTGCCAGGCATTATTGCCTTGACAGCCAAGTCCGGAGGGATGGCTTCTTTGGCCGTTCTGTCCTCCAGGACTTTCTGGTGTGATCTTGGTTCGCAGACCCACCACCGGGGATGGTATTGCTTGGGTATCTATTCTAAGGTGAGGAATCTAACTAACGTGTTTCTTTCAGATGAACAAGTTACTAACCTTCGGTAACGATGTATCTGTAAGAAACATTAGTTAGTTAGATTCCTCACCGACCCACCCATCCTCCCCGTTCTGCGAACTGACATCTAGGGTTAAGGTTGTCCTTTCAGGCCCCTAGATTTTATTTTTGGCACCAGTGTCGGTCTTTGCATGGCTCTGCGTTCCTGGCGCGGAAGGCTATGTACAAGAACTGACGTCAGCGCGCGAGGGCGGCGTCTAAGTACTCCGACGTCATCCCGGCGCACGACGCCGACGACGGACGCGGAGCCGCAGACGACGCCTAGCGACGCGCAAGGGGTATTGCTGACGAAAAATCTTCCGGATCCAGTCTGACGCCTGGGGATATTCTAAGGTGAGGAATCTAACTAACTAATGTTTCTTACAGATGCATCGTTACCGAAGGTTAGTAACTTGTTCAACGGTCCCTCAGATTCGTCTTAGACAAGCTACACTACCAGTTTCGCACACTTGAGAAGACTGGCCATACACTTTTACCTGGACACGTGGCTGATGAAGGCAAGATCATGGCAAAGGTGCCAATGACGTACAAACCGTCATCGCCTGGCTACAACAGCTGGGTTTCCCCATACACTACACAAAATGCTCTCCCCTGGCAGGTGAATTCATTCCTGGGGGCTACAATGGGCTCTAACAGCACACGCATAACCAGTACCCAAGGCAATAGTGGAACAAGCTCGCCTCTACCAGAAGAATCAGTCTCTGACAGTGAGGATTGTTATGAAATTAATGGGCAAGATGGCATTGTGCATCCTTCTTATACCGCTGGCAAGACTACATATGAGACCTATACAGGAATGCTTTGCAACAAATGACTACAAGCCACATGGACCTGGGAGTGGTCATCACTACAAAAGGAACAAAGAATGTAGGTATAGAGACCCTTCAACTTAGCAGCCCCCCACAGTGACAATAACAATAGACGCATCCACAAGGGTTGGGGAGAGCACATGGACAAACTAAAGGTCAGAGGACTTTGGAGTCCAGCGGACTAGGTGAAGCACATGAACCTTCTGGATCTCCCTACGCCTTCTTAGTATTGAAAGCCCTTAAATTACACATAAATGGGCAGACTCTGCGGATCCAGACAGACAATGCAATGACAATGTTCTACCTCAGCAAACCAGGAGGTACAAAATCATTCCCACTGTCAAAACTAGCGCAGGAGATATTGAACTAGGCGCTCTAGCTGAACACGACTTTAGTAACAATACACCTCCCAGAAAGAGAGAACAGAAGCAGAACAGACTATGCATACAGGCAAACATCTCCAACGAGGGATGGGTGAAGTATTCAGGCACTGGGGCACACTAAGTACAGATTTCGCAAGCCCATAAAACGCTAAATGCCAAGACTTTGCGTCCAGATTTCCACACCATCAGTCCAGAGGGAATACCCAGTCTAAAAACTGGTCGGGGAGATTTGCATACACTTTTCTGCCAATTCCCTCAGTCCCAAAGATATTTACCGATGGCAATTAGTCAAGGATGTCACTCATACTAATCATCGCACTGTGGGTCTGGCTAACATGGTACTCCGGGCTAATAGAGATGGCCAGGGGACAAATCATACCCATAAGCCATCAGAGGAACCTGCTAACAGTGTAAGGTGGGATGACATATCACCTGAAACCAACCACACTCAAACTAGCTGCATGACTCCTAAATACTTTTAAACATCTTCAACTGCTTCTCAGGATAATGGAAATACTAAAGGTTGCAAGGAGACAGAGCACACTGAAGTGCTATAGAGCCACATGAATATAGGAAACTGCTGGTGCAAGGACAGAGCACAGCACAGTGCTAACGTAACTCACCCACCTTCTAGACAACTGCCTAACCTACGCATCATTAAAGGTCCATGTAGGAAACTGGACTCTGACAGTATCCCCCCGTTTGTTGCCTAATATCTGGTGCAATTTTGACTGAAAGTGTACTGTGTTCCTGCTAACCAGGTCCCCAGTACCAAAGCAATGCACTGCATGTGGTATAGGTAAATCACTCCTAAAGCAGGCCTTTCAGTCCTAAGGCAGGATGCACTATATCCCTTGTGTGGGCTTATCTGCATGAGTGGATGTGTTCGGGTGATATCTAAGAAGACCCTTGTATATTACAAGTGCACAGGGAAGCCATGACGAGTACACAGGCTGGTCACTTGTCATTACGAGTTTCCCAGCTACATGATAGCTTCACTGTGCTCCAAGGTGTTTGGTACCGAACACCTCTTCTTTACAAACCCACAGTAATTCCAGTGGAAGATCTATTAAGCAGTACTCCCAGAGGGCACCTTAGAGATGGCCCCTCAAAACCTACGACTACAAGTATGTTGACTGTATGATCTCGACCAGCCAGCTACCATAGACAGGTTTCTGACTTCCTGAGGTGAGAGCCTTTGCTCTTGGAGGCCAGGAACAAAGCCTGCTCTGGCAGAGGTGTTCACACCTCCTCCATGCAGGATGTACATTCCAGAGCGGGAAGCTTCAGAAGCCTTGCTGCCTTTGTTAAGCGACCCAGGCCACTCCAGATAGTGGAGATGCGCACCCCCTGTCCTGCTCTCACTTTTGGCGGCAAGTCAGGTTGGAAAATTAGGAAGTGTGCCCACATTGAGTCGCCACCACCCCTAGTGTGGGCCAGCTTATGTGGACCCCACTATTCAGATTCCTACATCTTGTTTTGAACGTTATTAGCATTCTAGGGTCATGGCGTAGCCCACTTCCCACAGGAAACTCTAGTCATATAGAGGGTATCGACACCCTTAAGATAGGTAGCCCATTGGGTACTACCGGTCACTCCCCTTAAACGTCCCTAAATTGACTATTTACGTGGCACCCCTAAACCCAGTTTCTCACATTTGACAGATCAACAGAAGGACGAAGAGGAGTCACTGCCTGGCGAGAACTGCAGCAGAACTGTTGACTTTGGGCATGGAACCCTGCCCGCCCTCCACCTTCTCTCAACAGTCGCAACAGTGACTCATCCTGCAAGTCGGAGACCTACCAAAGCCTTGGGTAGCCTGCCAGCACTTCTAAAATCGCCAGGTGACTCGCTTGGTGTAGAGGAGCTACTCCCCATGCCGTCCACAGGCACCGACAAGCCATGCAGCTTCCCAGCCCGACCGAAGCCGCAGATGACGAAGAGAAGGTACTCGTGCTCTGGAAGTTCAGATCTGTCCCCACTGACTGTGAACACACCAGGACCAACCGGAGCCATGCAGCACCAACCCCCAGGGTACTGGACGCCCTGCATCAAACACCAGCAGTGAGAGTCCTGTCCTGATTCCCACTGCACTAGGACCACACAGCCATCGAGGGACATTAGCATTCTGCCCCTGCCAGCTGTTTGTCCCTGACCATGAGGGGCATATTTGCGCACCCAGCTGACCCAACCACTTGGGGCCCAACAAACTGGCTGTGCCCTCTTGCGAGCCAAGCCCACGTTCTGGAGCTCTCTGACTTTTCCCTAAGTCCCCTTGTGTAGCCTGTTTTTGGTGGCCCCATTTTTTCCGTAGCTCGCCAGCTACCAACCTCACCAGCACCCTGCTCCTGGGCGAACCTGGGCAGTTCTCGGAGAACTAAGGTAGTACGTTGGACCTTGGCCCACTACAACTCCCAACCCTGAAGGTGAATCCCTGAAACAGACTGTACCCACCTTTATTCATCTCTTACTTTTCATTCTATTGGATTTCATAGTTTTATTTAGAATTCTGTGTTGAGGCATATGAGCTGTAGATCGTATACTTGTGCATAGATCGCCATCTGGTGTTGAGCTCGGATGTTTGCACTTTGTTTTTGTCTTGGAAGAAGTCTTTGGAGTCACGAGGTAGGCGACTCCTCCTAAGAAGATTGTGTGCATGGGCATCGACTCCATCTCCAATTTTTTTTTTTTTTTTTTCGCCATCGGGTTCGGATGTGATTTGCTGCGCTCTGTGTCGATATCTGTTTCGAATCTCCCTTTGACGCGCAATCCATCTCCAGTGAACGGTCTAGTTTCCCCTTTCGACCTGCATCTTTAAAACAAACTCCTCGATCTTCGACGCGGGCCGTTGGGCCTATCTGCGCCGACTAAGCCAACAGTCCATGGAAAGGACTCCTTTCAAAAAATGCCCCGGGTGTGGTGCTAAGTTCCCACACACGGATTTGCATGAGGTTTGTAATCTCTGCCTCTCTCTGGAGCACGAAGACAAGAACTGCGATGCCTGTGCATCGTTCAAGTCAAAGAAAACCATCCATGACCGTCGGGCTCGACGTCACGAAATGTCTCGTGGAAGCAGCTCGATTCCGGACATCTTCGGAGCAGATCCCAAAGTCCAGCTGGAACAACAAGGTGATGAAGAAGACATCTCCGTCTCAGAGGCTGGCGATTCAGAAGTTGAAGAGGAGACAGTCACCCGAGCTCAGCGGTCTGTGAGTACCAAAACCCCTCTCCCAAAAACCAAACCTAAGGCTCTGGTAACACCTTCGCCCTCGGGCTGAGGTCGACACCGGCAACATGTCTCAGACGCCCCGCCCTCGGACCCGGCTATGAAACCTGAAGACAAGCCTTCCGGCTCGGGCTAGAGCCAACCCCATTCTGGTGCCGAAAAGTCACATTCGGCAATGAAACACAAGGCCACTCCCTTCTTCATCTGCACCAAAGACAGCCTTGACGCCGAAACACACCAACGACAAATCTTCGGACCCAAAAAAGCCTTCGGAGCCGAAAACGGCTTTGAAACCCAAAAAACTCTCGGAGCCACAAACTCCTTTACCAAAACCTAGGGAGTCCAAAACCCTATAAAAAGCCTCAGATAATCTGTCAAAAGAACATTCTGACCCTAAATCTTCGGCACCGAAAGAGGACAGCCTACCCACACAATCTGTACCTGATGTTGCGGATCCAAAACATAAAACTCTTTATATTGACCCAGAAACTTGTAAAGTTGTCACCAAACCTCCTAAAAAAGGCAAGCTGGACACTTCAGAAGAATATGAAATACCCAAGAAACGAGCACTAACACTTCCTTCTCCTCCACCTGATCCAAATCTTTTAATTTCTCCAGACCACTCCCCACAACATACTTTCTCACCTCAACCACAAGATTGAGGATGATACAGATGGGGTGGGAATGGAGATCTAGATGGGGATGATGATGCACATACTATCCCACACAACGTAGACCCTTGGAAAGACTACAACACAGATCTCGACCCACATAATGACCCGGACCTTTATCCATCTAGGCCCTCACCACCAGATGACAATATTAGCTTTGCGCAACTAATTAATAGGGCTGCTCAATATCACGGGGTACAATTACATTCTGATCTCTTACAAGATGACTTTTACTCGAAACCTTTGCACCCTCACAAAAGTCCACGCACATCCTGCCAATATTAAAAGGCATGCTAAAACATGCGTCAGAAGTTTTTAAGGACCCTGTCAGAGCCAGGATTCTCAACACCAAGGAGGACAAAAAATATAAAGCAGCTCCCAATGACCCAGTTCACATTAAAGGTCAGGTCCCTTTGGATTCTTTTGTCGTGTCAAATGCACGCAAGAGGGCAAACTCACAGAGTACAGGCGACACCCCTCCTCCTGATAAGGAATCCAAACTCCTAGACGCATCTGGAAAATGTATCGCGTCACAGGCTGCAAAACATTGGCGGATTGCCGATACCCAAGCTTTGTTGGCCAGGTATGACAGAGCTCACTATGAGCTTAAAAAGCTCATGCAACACCTTCCTGACCAATATAAAGAAAAAGCTAATGACCTTATACAGGAGGGGAAATTAATAACTAACACCTCAATTAAATGTGTGCTCGACGTTGCTGATACCGCATCCCGTGCCATTTTAACACTAGCGTTTTGCTACGCAGGCACGCTTGGCTCCGAATCTCCGAATGCAAGCAGGAAGTGCAGTCTGCTATCCTTAACCAGCCCTTTTGATCAACAGCATCTTTTCGGGCCCGCAGTTGACACATCTTTAGAAAAGATGAAAAAAGATACTGAACTGCTAAGTAAATGTAAATGTAAATGTTGTAGACTTGTAAAGCGCACAGCTGCCCCAGCAACGGGGCGTCCCGGCGCTGTAGACCGCTGGGGAACCCGTCCTGGCTATCCCTGTGAGATGGTCCCTTTCTGGGTATCTCCAAGGTGAAACCAGGCATCCCCGGCGTCTGTGGGGGGCCGTTGTAGAGATGAGGCAAGCTTAATGCCCAGAGTTGCCGAGTGTGTTCCTGGTTAGAGTAGGTACTGAGGCGAGAATTATCGAGTCCGTTTTGACCCTGGTCCACGACCCTGCCGCGTCGGGAATTGAACCCTGGTCTCTGGCCAATTCTCTGCTTACGGATCTGCCACCTCTAACCAGTGAGCCACACCTCTCCTAAGTCCATGGGGGCCTTGCAATTGAGTTCTTTTCGCCGCTCCTTCTACAGGGCGGGCTCCAAAACCATTGGTTCAGAACATCCCGCTTCTTCCTATAAGAGCCCCACTCAAACGTCCTCCAGAGGATACTTTTGTGGAGGCTACAGAGGCAACAACGGCAAGGGAAGGGGTCGCGGTAACAATACCCGCAACTCCCCTACCACCAAACAGTGACTTCCCTTCACTTTCCCCCGATCATCCCACTCCTGTCGGGGGACATCTCTCACAGTTCCTATCTGTCTGGAATTCTATCACAACAGACAAGTGGGTAAGACAAATTATCCAGTATGGATATTGCCTGGAACTCACCTCTACACCCCCAAATAGCCCTCCCAGACAACGACTTCAGAGTATCTGACTCTTCTAAATCAAGAGGTTCTCTCTCTATTACAAAAACATGCAATAGAACCAGTCCCCTTGCCTCATCACGGCACAGGGGTTTACTCCCTCTACTTTCTAATCCCCAAAAAAGGACGTCGCTCTCAGGCCAATACTAGACCTCAGACCGTTAAATGTCTACATTCAGTCAGACCACTTCCACTTGGTCACTCCAATAGGTGCTCCCACTGCTTCAACAAGGCGACTTTCTCTCCACTCTAGATCTAAAAGGCGCCTACTTTCATATTCCCATTCACCCCGCTCACAGGAAATATCTATGGTTTGTGGTCGACGGCCAACACTATCAAAGTCCTTCCATTCAGAGTGACTACAGCACCCAGAGTCTTCACCAAGTGCCTCGCAGTAGTAGGAGCTCACTTACAAAGACAACACATTTACGTGTTCCCTTATCTGGACGACTGGCTCATAAAAGCCAAGTCACACAGCAGCTGTGTACAACACACACACAAAACAATCCAGCTGCTTCATAACTTGGGATTCACGGTGAATCTCACCAAATCCCACCTCCAAATGTCCAACACACAACAATACCTAGGTGCTACAATAGACACTTCAAAAGCTTTAGCATACCCCAACCCCCTTAGGATAATCAGTATGCAAGCTCTGATATGCAAATTTCAGCCTCAACACTCATTACCAGCTCAAGTGTTCGTGCAAGTGGATCGGGATCATGACCTCTTGCATTCTCATCGTCCCTTATGCAAGACTCCAAATGCGTCCCTTACAGGTGTGAAAGGCACATCAGTGGAACCAGGCTCAAGGTCAGTTAACAGATCTGGTGTTGGTGGACAGCCGCACACATCGCTCTCTGCAGTAGTGGAACACACAAAACCTTTCCAAAGGGCAGCCGTTCTTCGACCTGGTTCCTCAGATAGTGCTAAAAGCAGACGCATCTCTCACCGGCTAGGGAGCTCATCTTCAGAACCACACCATCCAGGGTATATGGACCCTCGGCAAAAAAAGCACCACATAAATTACCTGGAACTACTGACAATTTTCCTAGCACTAAAATCCTTTCAACTCCATCTAGTAAGCAAAGCTGTCCTAGTCCATACAGGCAATGACAGCAATGTACTACATACAAAAACATGGGGGGACACACACTCTACAGCTTTCACACCTAACTCAAAGCATATGGAGGTGCGCCTTTCCGTAAAACATATATCTTCTTGCAGAACACCTCCTGGGAGTACACAATCAGATTGCAGATCTGCTCCGTCGTCAAACACAGCAGATCCACGAATGGGAATTTCATCCTCAAGTTCTTCTTCCATTCTCTCGCATGTGAGGCCAGCCAGAAATAGATCTGTTCGCTACACATCAAAACACAAAATGCCCAAGCTTCGCGTCCAGGTATCCACAACCATTGTCCAAAGGCAAAGCGCTTTGGATGAACTGGTCAGACAAATTTGCATACGCTTTTCCGCCTCTCCCACTACTTCCGTTAGTGGTTCGGAAACTCAAACAGCATTTCCTCACAATAATTCTGGTTGCTCCTACATGGGCCCGACAACCATGGTTTACAACCCTCTTGGAATATCAGTGGTTCCTCATCAAAAACTGCGCCTCTCACACAAGCTTCTCTCTCTGAACCATGGAGCAATAAGGCACCCAGATCCCAATCAACTCAATCTTGCAATCTGGCTCCTGAAGTCTTAGAGTTCGATTACCTCAATCTCCCACCAGACTGTATGAACATCATTAAAGAAGCTAGACGTCCTACTACCAGAGCATGTTATGCCGCAAAGTGGAAACGATTTGTAATTTACTATACAAATAACAAAATCAATCCACTAGATGCTTCTATTTAAAACATCATATGTTATCTCCTGCAACAATGTAACCTAGCATATACATCCATAAGACTAAATCTTGTTGCATAGCAGCCTTTCTCCAAAACAGACAACACTTGTCGTTGTTTAGAGCACCCGCTATTAAATCATTTATGGAAGGCCTTAAAAGAATAATTCCGCCTAGAGCTCCACCCTCTCCAGTATGGAATTTAAATATTCTTCTTACTGGACTTATGGGTCCCCCTTTCGAACCTCTACACAAATGCGAACTACAGTACCTCACTTGGAAAGTAGCCTTCCTAGTCGCTATCACATCTCTCAGAAGAGTTAGTGAACTCTAGGCTTTAACCATACAAGAACCATTTTTTCAAATCCATCATAAGAAAGTGGTTCTTAGGCCTAACCCAAAAGTTTTACCTAAAGTAGTTTCTACCTTCCATCTTAATCAGTCTGTTGAACTCCCAGTTTTTTCCCCACACCAGACTCAGTGGCAGAACGGGCTCTTCACACGTTAGACGTTAAGAGAGCAATACTTTACTACATTGAAAGAACAAAATCCTTTAGGAAAACCAAACAACTCTTTGTGGCTTTCACCCCACCTCATAAGGGCAATCCCATTTCCAAAGTGAGTATTGCAAGGTGGATTGTTAAATGCATCCAAATATGCTATCTTAACGCCGGTTTCCGACCCCTATAGTATGGTTCAAGAGAATCCTCAAACAGCTGCAAGGCACGTAGTCTGGGGGGCCTGTTCATGGTGAAATAGTGTACAAGTGGCTGCCAAGTGCGGGCAAATCTTGTATCTGTGCGATTGATGCAGGCTGTAAGCAATTTGGAGGCTAAAACATTCCACCAGCGAAGAAAACAGGTGGCTGGGGGGGGGGGGGGGGGGGGGGGGGTGGGATGTGTGCGGCTTCTTCCAGAAAAAGGCTCGGGCATGACCACCAAATGTAGATGAAGTCTCCTCTATCTCCCGGACACCTCCAGCAGGTCATGGAAGTTTGGGAACATTTGGTGTAAGCGGGTTGGGGTGTAATACCACCACATCATTAACTTATATGCTGACTCACGTTGCAGCGTACTTTGGGATATCCAGCCATAACCGATCTCATCACTCTGGAGGTATATCCTCTTCCAGGTCTGAAGCCCACCACGTCTGATACCCATGGGGCGTGGCCCGCTGAGAATGCTCTAAGACTTGATATGTATTAGAAGTCAGACCCTTCGATCCCTCAAATTTGCAAACCAAGGATTCAAAGGCAGTAAGTTGTCCATGGGTGTAAGTCTGGTGGCTATGCTAGTGACGTATCTGGTAATATTGCATATGTGTCCCCTCTGTGAGATGAAACGTTTGTTTACATTGATCAAATGTAAGGAGTTCATCGCCCTGTAAAAGGTCCTGAATAACCTGGCATTCACCCTCCGTCCATGCTCTAAATGCCTGAGTTTGCAGTGCAGGGAGGGGAACATGGGATTACGAGCTATAGGCGCATAAGGGGAAGGAAATGTAGTTAGGCCTCGGGGTATCGCCAACTTATCCCAGATCTCTAATACTGTCCTCGTAGTGTTGGCTATGTAGGGGCTACGGGGGGGCGCTCCTCACGGGAGCCATGCCAAGTTCCACAGGATACCGCTCAATCAAAGTGGAACCAGTGTTTTTCACTCTCTCGAACCACCCACTTCGATATATACCGGAGGTGACAAGCCCAGTAGTATTCCACGAGATATCATCGGGATCTTATTAGAGAAATGTGGTCGAGATTTACCCCATAAAAATTTGGTAAATCACGTTGTAGGGCAAGAATATCAGACTGTGGTATTGGAGTGGGAAGGGTTTGAAAGAGGTATAAGATTTTAGGAAGAAGAGACATTTTAATGGTTTTGTTGTGTCCTAAACATGCGAGGGGAATGCCCTTCCATCTGTGTAATTCATCCCGAATTGCATTCCTATCTCTAGGCCAGTTGGACGAGGTCCATGTCGAGAGTGTGGGGGTCAAGTCTAGGCCTAAGTACCCAATCAATTTGTCAATCCACTGTACCGGGATCAGTTCTTGCAATTCCTGGACCTCTGAGGCATGGAGAGTAAGATTAAGGGCATGAGACTTAGTAAAATTGATCCGGTATCCCGACGCATCCTCAAAGGACCTCAAGAGAGTAGCCACGGCAGGTAGGAAAGTAGGTGGGGAGGATAGTTAGAGAAGGAAGTCGTCAGCGAAGAGGGAGACTTTATGTTCATATCCACCAATGGGGATACCCCGTATATCCTGATCTTGACAAATGGCGATGGCTAGGGGTTCCACCACTAGGGCAAATAATAAAGGTGATAGCGGGCACCCTTGTCTGGTGCCGCGGTAGATGTGGATAGGGGCAGTAAGACGTCCATTAAAACGAATAAGGGTAGTGGGTCTCGTATGAGGCGCCATCAATTCGGAGACCATCCCTGGTCACAACCCCACCTTCCATAGGACTCCTTTAAGAAATCCACAGTCCACTTGATTGAATGCTTTCTCCGCATCAAGGGACACCAGACAGGCAGGAATATTTCTGTAGCATGCTTTTTCCACAAGATGGGCTATCCGGTGGACATTGTCTGATCACTGATGATGTTGGATAAACTCCACTTGATTTGGATCAATGAGACCCGGAAGGTGAGGCTCCAGGCGATTTGCTAGGATTTTTGTGTAGATCTTGGCATCGGTGTTTCATAAAGCGATAGGTCGGTATGACGTGGGTAGGGAATGGTCTTTACCTGGCTTAGGGATGAGTGCCACTTCCACTTCAGACATTGTTTGGGTAAGACCCGAGATATCTGTGAAACTATTAAAAAGATGGAGCAATTGGTCTCGAAGCTGAGGTTAAAAGGCCTGGTAAAAAGTGACTGGCAACCCATCAGGACCCGGGGTTTTACCGATTGGGAGTTGTTTCAGAGCCCTATCAATTTCTTCGTGAGTAATAGGGTCTTCCAGCAGTTTCGTAAAGTGGGCATCTATAGGATTCCAAGGGCAAGAATTAAGAAAAGCGGTAACAGCTTTGGGAGAACAAGGAGCATTTGCATAAAGATCCCTATAGAAATTCTCTAATTCCAGGCCTTTATCTGCCTCCGAAATGGCGCTGTGCCATCCAGGCGCCTGAGTTTAGCGATGTGAGCTCTCATGGTTTGCGCTCTGAGTCGCCGTGCCAGACACTTCCCGACCTTATCTCCCCCTGTGTAGAATTTCTGCTGGAGGGTGAGTAGGAGTCTCTCAGCCTTGTTGGTATGGTGAAAGCACAATTGGCCTCTAAGTTGAGCAAGGAGCCGCTTATTGGGGAGGGATTGTTTTAGGTGATACTTGCGTTCTAGGGTTTTTATATCTCTAGAAAGAGTGGTTTCAACTAGCCGAGTCCCTCGGGTCCTGGCGATCGATATAGATGTGATGACCCCCCCCCCCGAATTGTAGCTTTAAAGGCATCCCATCTAGCGTCCTCAGAAGTGTCAGTGAGGTTATTAGCAAGAAAGAAGGCCTCAATCTCTTTTCAGATATCCGCCACATCCACAGGATCCTGGAGGACCTGAGGGGGCGGTTTCCTACAAGGTATGGGCTCTTTACGTGAATTGGGGGGTTGTAAAGAAATCCGGACATGAGCATGGTCCGATGAGGATATATCGGATATCTCTGCACCACTCAGTGAGTATATCAAGGAGCGGGAAAGGAAGTAATAGTCTATATGAGAATATGACCGGTGGGCATGAGAGAAAAAGGAATAGTCTTTAGAATCCAGGTGTTTGTCTCCAGGCATCTACTAAGCCTAAGTCTGTGATAGCATTTTGCAATGCCGCCGACATCGCTTCAGTACTTTGGTGCGCTTGAGCAGTGCGATCCCATTCTGGGTTCCAGACCAAATTAAAATTCCCCGAAGAATGATTGGAGTTGTGACTGCCTGCAGGAGTTCCCTGAGGTTTAGACGTGGAAAAGCATTCTGATTTTGATTAGTGTCATCTATGTTGACAAAGGTTAAAGACCACCTACCCTGAAGTCTCCACCCGGAGACGGCACCAAAGCCAGGTCTGCTCCTCAAGATGGCGGCAGAGGAGGTCGCCCAAGAGCCGCTTGAGGAGTCGAGTTCCCAAGCACTGCAGGGCCGTTTTTCGCAGCCCAGGGGGTCTCCGCAGCAGCACAGCTCCAGTGCAGACACCCCGCTCCGGTCAGCAGACCCGGCAGCAGGGAGCAACAGCAATAACGGGACACGTTGGAGCAGAGACCCGAGCACACACGTCTCACTCCATTTGTGTCTCGGCCACACCCCCTTCATTATGTTTTAAAGGCCCAGCCCTTCCTCTCCAAGGACACAAATGCCACTATTTAATCTATGCACAGCATGTGAATCCAGAAAAGAATTCATGGTGCAAAACTAAGTGGCTACTTACCAGTAAGAATAGTTTTGTAGCTTGTAGAGTTTTCGGGATTAACGTACAACCCACCTGCCACCCCGTAAATGTGGGGGAACAAACAGGTGAAGTGTACACCACTTCAAGGATGAGGGAGGTTCACCTAGGGCCATGAGTGCCAATTTCACACGTCAATCTGATAGCTCTGGTGCACCCTCACGAGTCACCATTGTTTAACTGACTGTGGTACCACCAGCTTCTGCCCTGAGCATTCAGCTTTCACTGTCTGGCCTAGTGCCATCTGCCTAATCTCCTCTGTAAAAAAGGTGATGCAGCCAGCCTTGATGTAGTTGCGGCTGGATCTCTGGGGCCTGTTGCTTCAACTGGATCTCTACCAGCTACATCTTTGAATGTTATAATTCTTTGTATAAACGAGAATGGGGAGGAACAAAACATTTTCAGGAATAGTTTGATTTCAGTGGACTTAACAAGGTTTTCACACCTCTTTGGTTTTTAATTTGGTGCTTTATAGTTTTCTGAAGCATATCCTGGCTGAGAAGACAATGAAAGTAATAAAACGTATTGTCTTTAGAACACTGAGTTATGGGACTTCTGCTAGATATTCAAAATTCTGATTAGATCACAAATGTGTTTGGATTCTCCATCCTGAACACTTTGCACCCTAAGAGAGAGGGTAATGGTTAGTGCAGATATTTGGTTATGGTTCCTCCCAACTTGTGGTAGTTTGCACCAGGATGCTATAGTGAAGATCAATAAAAGTTTCCTCTATTGAAAAGAGTTCAAAATCTTCTGTACAGTAACCATTATCTTGTTTGATGTTGACTCCTCACGACAATGCTATGAAGCATCTTCCGCATGTATTGATTGCGCATGAGGCCAGTGCATTGGTAATTAAGGATGGGTAAAGCCAGCTTAAGGCAGCCAATCGGGA
Organism: Triturus cristatus; assembly: GCF_964204655.1. Classification (NCBI taxonomy): domain Eukaryota; kingdom Metazoa; phylum Chordata; class Amphibia; order Caudata; family Salamandridae; genus Triturus; species Triturus cristatus. The sequence continues at coordinate 124,634,158 of NC_140581.1, forward strand.
ATGTGCATATTTCTTTCTTTTTTTTTTTTTTTTTTTGCAAACTCTGACAAAGGTAATATTCATGGAAATACTTTTATCTTTCCTGTTTCCCAGTTCATAGTTATGTCTGATGTTAAGTATTGAAAGGGGAGCTTCTTTAGTATGGAGTATTCTGTATTAGATGGAAAACAAGTGCAGGTTGTTATAGTCAACACTATTTATTGCAAATGTTTTGTATCCAGAAAAGAGACTTCACTTGCCTAAAAAGTTTCTATTGAAGAGATAAGTTTGTAGTCATAAATGCATTGGTCCACCAATAGATCACTTAGCCCAGCCGGCCATGTTTAACAACAGAGAGAGAGCTGTACTCTAAAGCGCATTAGACAATCTTTGCAAATTAAGGGTTTTTCGAACTGGATCTGTGGGCCACAAACCGAAACATGAAATGCATCAGTTACTTCTCAAACAAGGTTTCATTGGAATATGACCTGGAAGACTACATCAGAACAGATTGCACTCTGCAGTTTTTTTTAGGCGATGGACATATATGATTAAAAGTTGAATATTAACTTTTAGTGATGTATTCACTGACTTCCAATGTGACAGATATGAAAGCAGCCTACTCCAAAAGTGGGGACTTTTTCTATGTGAGGTGCATGGAAGCCCATCATCCCATTGTCATTGTGCGAACCATTCTGCAATTTTGAGTATTGGCCTCAACATAAGTTTGGGGTTTGAACTGGTTTACCTTTTAATCAGGAGGGTTTTCAAGGAATTGTGCAGAATTCTCTACGAGGGTGTCTGGGATGATAAACAGAGCAGGGTTAAGATAGACACCTTGAAACTAAAATCTGCTGAAGAAAGTTTCATAGTGCCATACATAGGGAGTTACTACTTTTCTGCAAAACTATAGTTCTCCAAAGCTTGTTTGGACAAAACTTAAGTTTAATGTATCCCCTACTTTCGGACCTGCTCTGTGGGCAAGGTCCGTGCTTTCGTTTGTGCCTGAGCGAGCAGCAGCGGTAGCAGAGGCGGCAGAGGCAGCAGCGACAGGAGCTTCCCAGTCTCCTATTCTCCCGGTCTCCTGGGTGGGTGAGCCGTAATTCTGCCGCAACTGTGGAGTCTTGAGGGCAGTTGAGTGGGTGGAGCACGGGGCAGACTCCCTGTTCTCCCGCGGCCTCACTTGTCATCTGCCCACGACGGGCGGTGTCCGCGCCTGGACTTCGGCTTTCGGCTCTCCCCTGGCGTGTCCGCCCGCTTGCCCTGTCCCGTCTGCCAGGAAGGCAGCCTTCAGCCCTCGGCCGCCTTAGGCTGCTGCCCGCTGTGCTCTAGCAGTTTTCAGAGGCTTCTGACCACCTCCATTGCAGCCCAGCCCAGCTGCATTTGCACATAGCCCACGGAGACGCTGAGAGCGCAGACGGGAGATTTGTGCGGCCTCCCCTCCGCCCACCCGCTCCCTCCCTCCTGTGGGCTTGCTGTCCTAAACCAGCGAAACCGGCAAACCAGCGAAACCGGCAAACCAGCGAAACCGGCAAACCAGCATATCAGGGATCAGGGGCAAGAGGCTAGAGATAGCAAGTTGATATTTCTATCACCACAAGTTTTTAGCGCCGTTAGGCGGCAGCGATAGAGAGTGGACCCGGAGCATCCGGAGAAACAAGGAGGCGGCCGGTCTGTGGCCCACACTCGTCGACTACAAAAAAAATTTTTTTTTAAAAAGATGCCACAAGAAAGCTCAGTCAGTCGGCAAAGCATTTTAAAACATCAGAACATTGCGAACACTCCTGTGGCCACCTCGCAGTCCCAGTGCAGCTCGAGCGAGGAGGAGAGATCACACAGCCGCACTGCGATTTTGCTTTCACTCGCAGCTGGAAAAGCGGCCCTGCTGACTGCCGACCGCCTGGCGCAACAGTTCCCTTGCTCACCTGGATTCAGCTATTGCTATTGCTCTTGGACATCAAGCGGTCTGACTGTGGGGGACCGTGCTTGTTGCTTGTCACCCTTGTTGTTGCCTCGTTGGATTCTGCCAGCGGGAAGAAAGCGGGAGAGCGAGGAGCCGGCGCACACGAGCAGGTAGCTACCTAACTTCCCTTGTTTGCCCTTGTTACCCCTTGTTTCCCCCACTTAATCACTACTCGGTTGGGAGGCGGTGCATGGTGCTGCCCGCCACAACTCTTCCGCGATTCTAGTTCTAGCTCTCTGCGCCTCTTGACACGCGGCAGTAGGAATAGTGTGAAGAAATACGAACACGAAAAGACACGAAGAGACGTAAAAACAAAACATCAAGCACCGAGCACCAAGCACTACAACTCAGCTGCCGGAGATGCGCTCAGGAAAAACCAGGGGGGTGCCTCCACCCAAGTCAAAGCGCAAAACTAAGGAGGTCCCCTCAGTTTCCACCGCAGCCCTCCTTTGCAGGCCGCAGTCTGAATCCAATCCACTAAACAGCAGTGATTCAGACTTTTCAGGGGAGCCTGCACCCTTGAAACCCTTCAGAAGCCCTGTGAGTGCAAACCACTTTGAGTTGTGTTGTGTCAACAGCGACCCCGAATAAACACATCGTACTAGCTTCGGACGCTGAGCAGAAAAAAGACATCGTAGCTTCTCACAAGACCCAACCAAGGCCCCACGTAGGCCAAAATAGCAGAAAACGGGCCCTGATTACCGATTTTTCTAAAAATCGCCATTAAAACCGCCCCGGAAAATCAACACTACAACAACCCTAAGACCTCGCATTGTAACAAATTAACCCAGCCCAACATTGCTTTTACAAGTGAGGCCCTCATGGGCCCCTCACGGGATGGAAAAGCCACAGTTACAAGGAGCAAGGACGACAGGAGCGGCTGGATAGTAACATCTAAATCAACCACTGAAGTTCCAAGTCTTCAAACTCTATCTTCTAACGCACTTCACTTCTCGGACCAGCACTCACGACCAACATCTGTCGCAACCGAGGCACAAATCCACCATCATACCCAGTTACCTAAGTCACTCTTAGTATCCCCTTGCCTGAAGTCACCACTTTCGCCTCCACTCCTATTAGGCTTTCAAGACCCTAAAAGCCTTAACGATGGTCCCACCCATTTTCAATCGACTTCAAATATTACGAGTCCTCTTGGTAACTTGATCACGCTATCCACTAAGAAGGGGGACCCCTGAAAACTGATATCGGCAGGACTACCAGGGGAATCATGAAAATTCAAGAGAAAGAAAGAGTACCTGCCATGGATAAATAACACGGAGGCCCTAAATAGGATCCCGATATTTCAGAAAACAACAACCATGAGGCAAACCAATTCAGGGTCAAGAGAACACAAAAAATAATAAGATATAAGGGAATAAACAAGTTTTCGAGAAAATATATATTTTTTATTTATTTTATAATAGTGAGAAAAATAGATAGGGAATTAATTTTCAATGCATATAGAGGGAGATTACACAGACAAAATCACACAAGTATATAATGAGGCAAAAAATCACAATGATACAGTATCTATACAAGTAGTAGTTAATGGTCCCAGGATTACTCCTTCAGACAAAACACACATTCATACCAACAACCATATAAAAAAACATATAAAGACAATATGCTTATTATAAAAACAAACAACAATATGAAATGATTATTGCACAACAAAGTTATAAGGCATGGGAGGACTAGGCATAGTCCAAGCAGCTAAAAAGACATGCAATAGCGTTCAGCGAGGGTGGTGGCCAGGGGTTCAATAGTACAGTGCCAACGCGCGTTTCGGTGATCAAGCCCCAGCAGGGGCTGCACCTTCTTCAGGGCGAAGGAGAAAACAGATGCAGGGACAGGCACATCATGAAAGATGGGGGGGACCAAACGCGATGATCAGGAATTAAAGCGTTCTTCGAACTCGAGAACGGGAGTATACACAAGTTTGCAGGCGTAATGGGAAACCGCCCCCGATGGAGGTAATCGGTATATGCCAACGAGGGAGTTCCCAGTTTTTCTTTTCTGCGAGGTAACAGCAGGTGAACCAGATGCCCAGCAAGGAGGCGTATAAACGCGATAGTCACAAAGATGGGTGACGGTCAGAGAGGCGTCAGATTGATTCAAAAACGATAGGCAGTCAGGCATGTATCGCGCAAGGTTCTCTGAAGGGAAACTGACGATCGGCAGCTTCCGGGAGCGGGCCTGCTGTTACCTCGCAGAAAAGAAAAACTGGGAACTCCCTCGTTAAACTGGGGTTGATCGGACTACGGGTTTGGATTTGGTGAGGCCCCCATCCTGTTATTAACTTGGTCTCTTGGCATATACCGATTACCTCCATCGGGGGCGGTTTCCCATTACGCCTGCAAACTTGTGTATACTCCCGTTCTCGAGTTCGAAGAACGCTTTAATTCCTGATCATCGCGTTTGGTCCCCCCCATCTTTCATGATGTGCCTGTCCCTGCATCTGTGTTCTCCTTCGCCCTGAAGAAGGTGCAGCCCCTGCTGGGGCTTGATCACCGAAACGCGCGTTGGCACTGTACTATTGAACCCCTGGCCACCACCCTCGCTGAACGCTATTGCATGTCTTTTTAGCTGCTTGGACTATGCCTAGTCCTCCCATGCCTTATAACTTTGTTGTGCAATAATCATTTCATATTGTTGTTTGTTTTTATAATAAGCATATTGTCTTTATATGTTTTTTTATATGGTTGTTGGTATGAATGTGTGTTTTGTCTGAAGGAGTAATCCTGGGACCATTAACTACTACTTGTATAGATACTGTATCATTGTGATTTTTTGCCTCATTATATACTTGTGTGATTTTGTCTGTGTAATCTCCCTCTATATGCATTGAAAATTAATTCCCTATCTATTTTTCTCACTATTATAAAATAAATAAAAAATATATATTTTCTCAAACTTGTTTATTCCCTTATATCTTATTATTTTTTGTGTTCTCTTGACCCTGAATTGGTTTGCCTCATGGTTGTTGTTTTCTGAAATATCGGGATCCTATTTAGGGCCTCCGTGTTATTTATCCATGGCAGGTACTCTTTCTTTCTCTTGAATTAACTTGATCACGCTATCTGGCAGTTGTCACTTTGTAGCGAATGAGCCTAACAATCACAACACTCACAACAGAGACAGGCAAGTACAATCATTACATCAGCTGGAAGTTGCACACAACAAATTTCAATATCCCAGCCAATTCGAACTACTGGAGGAGTCTTTTTTTCAGCCCAACACTAACAGATCCACCCCTGCCCCGTTACTTCCTCAATCCAAGGGCTTAAGCATAAGGGACCAATCTTGCACGCCACCCAGAAGTCAGTGTCAGAGCAATTGGCTTCCAGCCCCCTCCAGTAACACGGATTACCACGACCAGGTTTTCAATGAAAAAACCAGCTGTTCTCCAACATCTTCTGTCTGGCCACTCCTGCTCAACACCCTAGATACTATAAGCAAAGCCATGACCCTCCATGCCAACAAACTTGATACCCAAGTAGACCTTTTAAATATTTTAGCCATTCACGTCCAGGGGATAGAACAAAAAATACACAGCTTTAACGAGATGATCACGATGGTTCAGAGAGACCAAGAGACTACCTACCAATTGCGCCTCTGCCACTGTACTCAAATTATCGACAAACTTGCTGCGGTCCCAATCCTACTAACAGACCTTTTGGACACCACCAAGAAGGCCCTTTTGACCAACTCTCCCAAGGCAGGGCAAGCTGAAGAGGAACTGCTGGCAAAGGATACGGTACATTCTAGGCCCAAGGAAGGCCAACTAATCAGCAGCATGGGCCAATCTTCGCTGCCAATTTCAGAAAACACATCAGCACTTCTGGCCTCACCTGTTCATGATAACTCCAACACCTCGGCCTCCCAATTTTCCAATAATCATCACCATTCTCCTGGAACGTCGATTAAACCAACTAAGCCATTAACCAAGCGGGAGAAAAAACGCCTTAGAAAAGCAAGAAAAAGTAAACAATCAAATCATTCAATCAATGTAACTTCTGCCCTACCAGCAGAGGGAAGGAAACAAAACACCAACGATGAGGTTCCACACACTTCGGTAGCAACATGCAACAAGGATTCCCCAATTGCCCAACTTGAGTCTGTCATTACACCAAGTAGCCCAAATTATACTAAAACCCAACAAACGCTGCCAGATAATTTATACAGTTTATTCAAACTACCACCTAAGAAAGAGAAGCACCCCCTTGATACTTTGCCAAAACCAACAGCCAACTTCAAATTTATGCCCAGGACTGAATTGCACCATCCAACTACAACGAGCACTAGTGCGGAAAACATGCCTGCAGACAACGACCGGAAAGACTGTAGCAACTCAGGGAAAACTGGAAACAAAAAGGACAAACCGAGACGCATCGCCATCACTAATACAAAGATTAACAAAACTCCAATACTAGACAACACTAATGCCTCCCCGCCTCTGCCTTTGATGCCTTCAGGGTCTATCGAGGGAGCTCCCAAGATGGAACACAGCCCCGAACGTGCGCTGCAGTCTGAGATCTTCGCAGATAATAAAAAACTGGATTTCATCCCCCACTACGTCTCAAGGGGCAACCATGACTTCCTTAACAGAAGTGTCCTGTTGAAGTTATTCAGGGCTTTACCTACCCTGAATCACATTAACTCTAGGGACATCATAAGCATAGGGTTCTACCAGAATCAGCATTCAGTGGAACTCCAAGAATCAACCGCCGCCACGTTCACTGACTCCCTCGTCACTGAGCAAATCTGGCAGCAGAGGGCTTCATTCGGAAAATGGGGCATTGAGTTAAAAAAGATCGACCCCCCCACGTTATCCCAGTCCTTTACACATGCCCAAACAACCAGCGGGCCTGTTAAAAGGTGCCAAAGGCCCGGACAACCAAAGTCCTTTTCCAGGCATAGACTCCACGGTAAGGTCAATCACAATCACCTTTGTTCACCCTGAAGTCAGTCAGCCCATTGGACTCCGGCAATTTAACAAGCCTGGAATTCTCCAAACCAGGGCATGAAAAAATTCTAAAGTCGCCACAAATTCATCCAAAGGCTACCAAATTTGCTCCTGGAATGTGTTCGGCCTTGGGACGAAACTAGAAGATCCTGACTTTGTGGAGTTTATTCTACAATACAAAATACTCCTCTTCCAGGAAACCTGGTTAATAAAATCTACTCCCCTAGTAGGATACAAGGAATTCCAGAATCTGGCCTCAAAGGGGACCAATCGAGGGAGAGCAAAAGGGGGCCTTTCCACCTTTATTTCAACTGAGATTTCCAGATCCGCCGTGTTCATAGATCTTGATTCCCCCTGGCTGTTATGCGTCAAACTTGACACTCCTCCTTTCAATAGCTTATTGATCATAAACACTTACATTCACCCTGCATCGAAACAAAAACGGGCAAGCATCGACCATCTATTAGCTTCACTTGCCACCTTAAAACTTGCTTACCCCGACGCTAATATCATCTTGTCAGGTGATTTTAATATGTCTTTATTGCAAGAAACAAATGCCACTAGGCGGCATACTCTAGCTGACTGAAACTCGCAGTGGAGGAGGCCCAACAATAGGCATCCTGTCACAGGGAGGTGTCACTACCTTACAGACAGGATTTAGTGTATTGGGGCTGGGTGGGTGCACTCCTAGAGTGCTTTGAAGTCCTGCAGTAGGCTCCTCTGTGCATATGCCAGCTCAAACCGGTTCAGGGGCTACCTGCCCCTACTCTGGCACGAAACTGGACAAAGGGAAGTGGGTGTAACCACCACCTACCCTGACCCTCCCAGAGGAGTGGTCATAGAACTAGTCCCTCCCCTATCTTCAGTATAAGATAGGAAACCTTGCCATTGCAAAGTAGATAACCCTGGACGACGCTTCACAAGAAGAATCCTGGTCCTTTGACATTCCACTACCTTTGGAAGACGGAAGAATCTCCCTTGGAGTCAAGGAGTGACTCCCCTGCTTGGCAGGCACCAAACCTTGAATCAACGGTCGCAAACCTTCCCGCTCCTGCTGGAGCCCGAAGTCCCTGCAGCCGCGGAAGTGGATTTCCTGACTTCTCGACGGCCATTGTGAGTCCCCAGCAGAGCTGAGGCGAGTGGACCCCACGAGTGACGAGGAACTGCAATACCTGGGAACCGTGCACTATTGTCGAGTGCAACCCCTTCACGACGTTCTACGAACTTGTGCTCTGGACCATTTGTGGCCCAAGCCTCCAGCAGGTTTTGCAGCGAAAATCAGAGGCCTACCCCGTCCCGAGTGACCGTGGGCTCCTGTGAAACATTTCCTCAAGAGGCGTCTTCGCGACCCCTTGCCCGTTGGCTTGTGGGTCCCCCGAAGACTTTATCGACTCGAAGGGCTCCCCTGGTTGCTCCAGGCCTGCTCTCACTTACCCTCGCTGGGTAAGTCCCTCAGACCTTGCTGGTCTGCACCATTGTCTAAATTCACTTTCCACGAGACTTGCTGTTGCCAAGGCTTGTTGGCTCCAATCCGGTTACCGACACCGCAGTCAGCTGCAGACGTCGTGGGACACTCCATTTTCAGGACTTCTACATCTTGAATCCAGCCTTGGATTCCACCGGACACTTCTCCATCCATCGCAAGCAGCAAATCTTCTTTGGTCTCCCTAGAAAACAGCGACGCGACGCGACCCGACACCAAAAGACACCTATGCACCCGGCTTCCCTGGGTGAGGTAACTCGTGCACTCCGGTGCCCTAGTGTGTGTTGGCCCTCGAATTACTTACCTTGTAAGTGGCTTGCCTGTAGACTTCCTCGAAGTACCCTAAAACTTTAAAAAGCAAACCGCATGCATCTCCCGTGGGTCTGTTACTTCCCTGCTTTTGCTGCATTAGTGAAGCCCCAGCGATTCTACAGGCCCTAGGCCTTGTCATTCTGCAAGTCGCCATTCCTAAACCTCTTTTTTAGTATATGGTCTGGTACGCCCCTTGGGCCACAGCCATATTTGTGCTTAACCTATTGAGAAACGTTGATATTTGAATGTGTTCCTGGTTTCTAATCTCATAAAGAGATTAGTAGAGTGTGTCTAGAAATAAATACATATATATTTGATATATACCTGTGTGGTGTCCTTTCATTTGGTAATTCAAGAGATTATAAGGTAAAACAAGCTGCTTTACATTCCTGAAGGCTGCTCTCCACAGCTACCACTAGAATAGCTTTCTTTAAAAGGTTGTCTTAAACCTATCTACCATAAGAGTCGAATTGGACTGGTACAAGGTGGCCACTATAACTAGTGACCAGCATATGCCAGGCCAACTTCTCACAGGAGGGTTTTTTGTTCGAGACTTTAGAATCTACATATAGGTCGTAACAAACACTTCCTATGCTTAAGGGCATGATGAGACACGCTGATGAAATCTTTAAAGACCCCATGCGTGCATGCATCTTGACTCCTAGAGTTGACAAGAAGTATAAGGCCTCCTCAACAGATCTAGTATTTATAAAGGGCCAGTTGCCATAGATCCACTTGTAATGTCCAATGCTCATAAGCGGACTAATTCCCAAACATCAGGGGATGCTCTTCTACCAGATAGAGAGTCCAAGTTAATAGACGCTGGCACATTTCAAATATGCAGGACCTTTTAGCCAGTTATGACGGGGCTCACTGGGATGAAGTGGAGCAATTGCTTCAGTATCTCCCAGATGAGCATAAAACAAAAGCGCAAGATTTGATAAATGAGGGAAAGCTAAATTTCCAATACTTCCTTAGGGTGTGCTCTAGATGCTGCTGATACTGCTGCCAGAGGGGTCAACCCTAACATTTTGCTTAAAAGACATGCTTGGTTAAGGATCTTCGGATTTAAGCCCGAGGTCCAGCAATTCATTGTAAACACACCATTTGATATGAAACATCTTTTTGGTGTGGACGTCAATCGGGCATTAGAAAAAATGAAAAAGGGCACTGAAGTGGCCAAATCCATGGGAGCACTCCAGTTTCCTTCAAACAGAGGCTCCTTTCGTCGTTCTTTTACTGAGCGTGTTCCAAACCACACCCTCAGATCAGAATTCCTCCACCTAGAAAGGTAATAACAAGTTCTCTCCCTCAAGAGGCTTTTTTCGAGGAGGGTTTAGAGGGAACAACTCGAAAGGTAGGGGTAAGGGAAACCCACCCCGTAACTCCCCCTCCCTTAATAAGCAGTGACTTACCCATGCTCCCCTCCCCCCCCCCCCCCCCCCCCCTCTCCCCCTTCCAACTATACCACACCTGTCGGGGGAAGACTTCAACAATTTCTCCCCATTTGGCAATCTATAACAGCCAAATGGATGATTGGAATTATCCAACATGGTTATTGCCAGCAATCCTCTAAACATTCCACCTCGCTCTCACAAATTGTCTCCAGAACACCTACAATTGCTCGAACAAGAAGTACAATCTCTTTCCAGTACCGTACCAAAGTTTAGGTGTTTACCCAGCTCAATGCAGATCAGATTTGTGATAGCAGGCAAGCATTGCCAATTCAAAGAACTTTCGTTTGAAGTGACTACAGCTCCCAGAGTATTTACCAAATGTCTGGCAGTAGTCGCGTCTCATCTCAGGAGACTACATATTCACATATTTCCCTATCTAGATGACAGGCTCATCAAAGCGAGCACTTACCAAACTGTCTACGACATACTTAAATGACAATAGACCTACTCCATCAACTGGGCTTGCCGATCAATGCACAAAAATCTCACCTGAATCCTTCGCAGATGCAGTCTTACCTAGGAGCCACTCTAGACACAGTCAAAGCTCCAGCTTCTCCCAATGTAGCCACAATTCACAACATTCAGTCTGTGATACTACAGTTTCAGTCCAACCAAGCCTTAACAGCCAGTGTGTTCATGCAACTTCTGGGAATGATGGTGTCTGCATCGCAATTTTACCCCATGCGAGACTTCACATGCATCCCCTACAAGAGTGCTTGGCACGTCAGTGGACTCAGACACAGGATCAATTAACCGATCTAGTGTTGGAAGACGGCCATACCCATCAATCTGCAGGTGTGGATTCTCAAAATGTATCAAAGGGACGGCCTTTCATAGACCCTATTCCACAGATCGTGCTCACAGCAGACGCCTGTGGAGCAGCAAGCACACAAGTCTCCACATAAACTATCTAGAGCTTCTGGCAGTTTTTCTAGCGCTCCAAGCTTTTCAAATTCATCTAATAGGCAAAACTGGCGTAGTCCGAACAGACAACATGACAGCAATGCATTATGCGCAAAAGCAGGGAGGGACGCGCCCTCTCCCAACTGTCACGACTTGCTCAGACCATTTGTGGATGAGCAATCCATCACAAGATTTATCTTCTGGCTGAGCTTCTCCCAGGATTAAACAATCAGATTGCCGACCTCATCAGCAAAAGGAGACCGCAAATTCACGAGTGGGAACATCATCCCCAAGTGCTCCTTCCATACTTTGAAACAATTGGTATTCCCACAAATAGACTTGTTAGCCTCAACCGGCAACACAAAATGCCCAAGCTTCAGCTCCAGGTTCCCACACCCGCTCTCAAAGGGCAATGCCTTATGGATGAACTGGTCAGGGATATTTGCCTACGCTTTTCCACCTCTCCACTCATTCTGTGTCTGGTTCGGAAGCTCAGGCAAACATCCCTCTCACTAATTCTAGTAGCTCCCACATGGTCCCGTCAACCATGGTACAATACCCTGTTGGAGCTGTCACTAGTCCCACTTCAAAAGCTGCAGGCTTCTCACACAGAACCATGGATACATCAGACATCCAAATGCCAAAGAACTGAACTTAGAGTTCTGGCTCCTCAAGTCGTAGAGTCTGTTTATTTAACTCTACCACGAGACTGTATTCTAAAAGAAGCAAGAAAGCCTACCACTAGAGCTTGCTACGCAGCAAAGTGGAAAAGATTTGTTGTCTACTGCAATAACAACAAAATCAATCTTCTAGATGCTTCTAAACAAAATATTATCTGTTACCTGTTACACTTACAGCAAACTGGGCTAGCTTATACATCTATTTGTTCGCACCTAGCAGCCATAGCTGCGTATTTGCAGAATAGGCAACATTTGTCATTATTCAGAGTTCCAGTAATCAAAGCTTTCATGAAAGGCTTGAAACTAGTAATACCACCAAGGATTCCTCCAGCCCTATTATGGAATGTCAACATTGTCCTTACAAGGCTCATGGGTCCACTTTTTGAATTATTTCACAAATGCGCTTTGCAGTTTCTCTCATGGAAAGTTGCTTTCCTCATCACAAGCACATCATTAAGGAGAGTTTTTGAGCTACAGGCATTAACCTTGGAAGAACCCTTCTTTCAGTTACACAACGACAGGGTAGTTCCCTGAACCAACCCTAAATTCCTCCCATAGTGGTTTCTGCTTTTCATATAAACCAATTGGTTGAGTTGCCTGTGTTTTTTCCTCAACCTGATTCTGTAGCAGAACGTGCTCTTCAAACGCTTGATGTGAAAAGGGCTTTATTGTACTATATAGATAGGACAAAAGACTTTCACAAAACAATTGTTTGTTGCATTTGCTCCACCTCACAAAGGCAATCCCATTTCTAAATCTGGTATTGCAAGATGGATTGTTAAATGCATTCAAACATGCTACGCTAAAGGGACTTTACCATACCCTCTAGAGAGCATTCTACTCGCAAAATACGGGCTTCTGTGGCCTTTTTAGGTAACATTCCTCTAGCTGACATATGTAAGGCAGCTACATGGTCTACACTACACACATTTACCAAACACTATTGTGTAGATGTGTTAGCACGTCAACAAGCTAATAAAGGCCAAGCAGTACTTAAAACACTTATTTCAAAATCTGCTACATCTACAGGTTAGCCACCGCTTTGAGAGTATACTGCTATGTAGTCTATGCAAAGCATGTGTATCTACAGCACTCATGCCTCGAACAGATTATTTGCCCAGGAAGCATCTGTTCTTGGCATGTAGAGCTGTAGATTCACATGTGCCCACCCACCTCCCCGGGTACCTGTAGTTGTTGCAGTTCATTATACATTCATACGCATGGACTACTCTATACTATACTTACTCCATTTTCACCCTCCTGCGGGAAAACAATCGAACAATGGAGTTGATGACCATGTGCACTATCACCGAAAGCAGGAGTCACCTTACCTTGTGACTAGGAAAGACTTTTTTGAAGAAAAACAACTTGCAAACATGCGGACCCAACACTAGATGGCAGGAGTATTCAAAGCATGTGAATCTACAGCTCTACATATCTGAAAGAAACACTTTAGTTATAGATTCCTTACCTTAGAATTACCTCCAGGCATCAGACTGGATCCAGAAAGTTTTTTCGTCAGCAGTACCTCTGCGCGTCGGAAGGTAGCGTCTGTCGGCTCCGCATCTGTCGTTGGCGTTGTGGTCGCCGGAATGATGTCACGGCAGCTACTTAGATGTCGCCTTTGCGCGCTGACGTCAGTTATTTATTTTTCCACTCCAGCCAGCGCAGAACCGGGAAGAGCGGTACCTCTAATCATTTTTTGACTAACTTTTTTTCTCTACTTTTGTCGACTTTTCTTTTGAGTCTTCCACTCCTGGTGCACGAGGGATGCCCAGTTTCAAGCCCCATGCGGGTCGTGTCATCGGATGATGCCGGTGACATATCCGCACCGCGCGTGTCTCTTTTGCCTGGATGGGGAATCTAGGAATATAGGAAAATAATATTGTGGATTTAGCATGAACCTATGAATGGTTGCAAAGAACAAAGGAAACCTTCATCTAAGACTTGCTAATGTTACTTGTGTAAGTATGTGATCAATCCTGTTTTAGTATTGCATTTAGGTACCGCTTACATCACAGTAAATTACTTGATTCACTAACCTGTACCCTTTTGTCTAGCTCACTTCTGTTGAAAACACAACTTCACTTCAGCCTGCTGCAACCTTTTGCACTGCGTCAACATCTCCAAGCAGTGCCTCTACGTCTGTCAGCATAGCAAATAATTTGAACACTACCACCAGCCTTGCACTCAATGTTTCCAGTGTGTCGATGCCGCCTGCTACTACACGGCCACCTCCTTTGGTATCTTCAGGTAAACAATGGCTGGCCTCAGTTTACTGAAGTCTTGATTAGATTCCTTTAAAGTTTTGTATGTTTCCTATGGTATTACATTTACTGGAAATAATGATTTGCCATGCCTGTATCTGAATCTTTGACAACAAAATGGAATATCCACCATTGATAACGGTCCAAACGTTAAATAACCCAGATAGTTCCTTTTGCTAATGGCTTTTTATTGATCATTGTCTATACACATATAAGCTACCATTCTTAGAGAATTGCTTTGAGATCTTGCAAATATTGACTTGAATTAATTTGAGAAAAGAACAGTTCAACTTTACCTAAACTGTTCTTCACCAGAATGAGTCCTAAGTTACCCCTGTGTCAGTTACTTGTCATATGTAAAGTACTGATACACATTGCTCTTTCACCGGTCACAGTAGTTTAATTTGTGCATCCATTTCTGCGCTAATCCAGGTTTCCATGTGATCATAACGCCTTGCACAATTTCAGGTGTTCTCACAAACCATGTGGACGGGAGAGTTCTTGTAAATGCTATATTGTTCTTGATGTGTGATGGATTTTTCCTTGTGCTTGTGCTGATACAACTAGGGCTTTGCTTCTTCTTTTTGTCTCTCTATATTTCAGGTATTCTACTATGGATTATTTCATGGTGCTTCTGTAGGTAGTTGCAGCTCGCTTCCGATCATTACCAAGCATGTCACCTCTCAACGTGCCATTGTTTGTGTCACTATTAGTATAGACTACAAGAACTATACCTGGCCTTCATTTTGTCGTTCTACCATCTAATGTTGTGATTTAACCCCTTCGCTGCCAGGCCTTTTTCCCCCTCCTGTGCCAAGCATTTTTTTGGCTATTTGGGGTAGTGCGCACTGAGGCCCCTGTAACTTTTTGACCACATAAGGTATCCACGCCAAATTTGCGTCCTTTTCTTCCAACATCATGGGGATTCTAAAGGTACTCAGGGGTCGTGGTTTCCCCTGGAGGGGTCACCAATGTGCCAAAATACAGCAAAATTTAGTGTTCGAGGCATATGAGCTGCAGATCACACACTTCGGATAGTAGATCGCCATCTGGTGTTGGGCTCGGATGCTTGCAGGTTGTTGTTGTCTTCGGAAGAAGTCTTTGGTCACGAGATAGGTGACTCCTCCCTTGGACGACAGTGCGCATGGGCATCAACTCCATCGTTAGATTGTTTTTTTCCGCCATTGGGTTCGGATGCAACTTTTCCGCTCCGGTTGGAAATATAAATTCCAAGCTTTTTCGAAGCGCAAAACTTCACACAAAACATCAAAGCACCTTCATTCTCGACACAGATTTCATCGGCTCGATTCCGGACGTCGACGCTGGCCGCTGGGCCTATCCACGCCGTGAGGCCTACGGCTCATGGAAAGGACGCCTTTCAAAAAATGCCCCCAGTGTTGAGCAAAATTTACGCACAGTGACCACCACAAAGTCTGCAACCTGTGCCCATCACCGGAACACGACGAGTCCAGCTGTCCAGCCTGCGCATCCTTTCGATCCAAAAAGACCATTCGAGATCGAAGGGCCCGACGATACATCATGGCACAGAGAACAGCTCCGGAACCAGAGGACATCTTTGATGAAGGCCCCGATGTCCCGGAAGAAGATTCCGAAGATCTACAAATAATTTCCGAAGCAGACGACTCGGACGACCCCATCACTCCTGGGCAACGTGTGAGTACTACTGCCCCTGCCCCAACCCCACCAAAACCAAAGGCATTGGTCAAGACTTCGCCTGCTGGCCCCAGTCGAGACCGAAAACACCCTTCAGAAGCCCCGCCTCGGCTCCGAAGAAACATAAGCCTTCCGGTAGCTCGGGACCGAGCAAACTGCATGTCATGGTCCAACCGGCACCCTCTGCACCGAAGACAAAAGACCACTTGGCACCGAAATCGGCTCCAACGCCTTCGACCCCGAAAACACCAAGGCCAATAGACAAACCGGCACCGAAGGTTCCCAAGCCTACAGATACACCTTCGGCTCCGAAACCGACATCGGCACTGAAAACCTCATCGGTACCGAAACCACTGGCTAAGGACTCTCATACGCCTCCTAAAGTCAAACAATCCACCGATCAATCAAAACCTCGATCGGAACCGAAAAAATCGGTACCAAAGACTGATCCTGAAGATCAAGAACTTTTTCATCCAGATCCCAGGCAGAAAAAGATTTATATCAACCCCAAGACTGGACTTGTCACCGAAGTGCCATGTAAAAAACGGAAACTGGACACACCACCTGCCCAGTTCCTGTAAACTGGAAGGACTCTGCAACATCCCCTATCCCTCCTTCCTCTCCTATACTGCCTTCTATCCCACCCCCTCTGCCTACACCACCCTTACCTATACCCTCTCAATCACATACACCACCTCCTCAGGATGATGATGATGACCATGGGGTTGGGGGTGACTCATGATCCATTCACGGATCCAGACACCTCACCATTGGATGATTGGGCATTCCCTTTACCAGACATGCCTGTCCCTCAACCATATTCCTCAAAAACATTGCCTCCTGATGATCACCTGGGGTTTGGCCAATTATTAAATAGAGCAGCACTATACCACGGCGTCACAATGCACTCAAACGCACCAGACGAAGACTTCCTATTAGACACTTTCGAACAGTCACAAAAGTCTGTCCAAATTCTGCCCATGATTAAAGGAGTCATAAAACACGCCCCCGAAGTCTTTAAAGACCCCGTTCGTGCCAGGGTTCTCAACCCACGGATCGAAAAGAAATATAGATCTGCCCCTGAAGATCCTACTTACATCAAAGGGCAACTCCCTTTGGATTCTTTGTTCGTTTCCAATGCCCGGAAACGCACCAACTCCCAAACCACAGGAGATACACCACCCCCAGACAAAGAATCCAAACTGTTAGAAGCCTCTGGCAAAAGAGTAGCAGCACAAGCCGCTAATCATTGGCGTATTGCCAACACCCAAGCCCTACTAGCACGCTATGACAGGGCCCACTACGATCAATTAGAGACTCTCTTACAACATCTGCCAGACCAATATAAAACCCAGGCAAATGACCTTATTCAGGAGGGAAAACTTATTTCAAATGCAGCAATTAAATGTGCGCTTGATGCCGCAGACACCGCCTTTAGAGCAATTAACACAAGTGTGCTCCTTCGACAACATGCCTGGCTAAGCATTTCAGGCTTTAAGCCAGAGGTACAAACTACCATACTTAGTTAGCCGTTCAATCAGGAACAGCTCTTTGGGCCAGCAGTAGACACTGCCCTTGAAAAAATGAAGGACACGGAGACTGCTAAGTCCATGGGAGCATTACAGTCTCCCCAACCACGTGGCTCCTTTTGGCGCCCCTTCTATAGAGGAGCCTCCAAAAATATGGGGACGGACACCTCCTCTACATTCAAAGCCACTACACAAACATCCCCCAGTAGAGAATATTTTAGAGGCGGATACAGAGGAAACAACAAGGGGAGAGGTCGAGGTAATAACCCTCGCACCCCCCCTGCCACAAAACAGTGACTTTCCTCCACTCCCCCCAGACCATTCCACTCCGGTCGGAGGCAGACTAAAACAGTTCCTACCTGTCTGGAACTCCATCACAACAGACAAGTGGGTAAGACAAATTATCCAGTATGGTTACTGCCTGGAACTCGCAACTACCCCAACCCACATACCGCCCAAACAGCGTTCCATGTCACCAGACCATCTTACACTTCTCAAACAAGAGGTTCTTTCATTGCTTCAAAAACACGCAATAGAACCAGTTCCCTTAGAACATCAGGGTACAGGGGTATACTCACTCTACTTCCTAATCCCCAAAAAGGACGGGACTCTAAGACCAATACTCGACCTCAGACCCCTAAATCTGTATATCAACTCAGATCATTTCCACATGATCACTATTTAACAAGTGCTCCCACTACTGCAACAAGGCGATTTCCTTGCCACACTAGATCTCAAAGATGCCTACTTCCACATTACCATATATCCTGCCCACAGGAAGTATTTAAGGTTTGTGGTGGACGGACAACACTACCAGTTTACAGTCCTTCCATTCGGAGTAACAACTGCACCCAGAGTATTCACAAAATGCCTAGCAGGAGTAGTTGCACATCTCAGAAGGCAACAAATTCATGTCTTCCCGTATCTAGACGACTGGCTATTAAAAGCCAAGTCATTCAACAAATGTGTTCTACACACTCACCAAACCATCCAAATCTTACACAACTTGGGATTCACAATAAACTATCCCCAATCTCATCTCCAACCCTCTCACATACATCAGTATCTAGGGGCCACCATAAACACCTCCACAGCCCTAGCATATCCCAGCCCAGCCAGAATAGCCAATATACAAGCTCTTATCTCAAAATCCAACACTCTCTTCCAGCAAGTGTTTATGCAACTCATAGGCATGATGGCGTCATGCATCTTCATTATGCCTTATGCAAGACTTCAGATGCATCCCTTGCAAGAATGTCTAGCATGTCAGTGGAACCAGGCTCACGGACAACTCACGGATCTGGTGTTGGTGGACAGCCGCACACATCGCTCTCTCAAATGGTGGAATATAACAAACCTCTCCAAAGGGCGGCCGTTCCTAGAGCCTCTTCCACAGATAGTGCTGACAACAGATGCATCGCTCATAGGATGGGGAGCCCATCTCCTCGACCACACCACTCAGGGCAAATGGACCATTCAACAGAAAATGCTCCATATCAATTACCTGGAACTGCTAGCAGTGTTCCTAGCACTAAAATCATTCCAACACCATCTCCAAAACAAAACTGTCCTCATCCGGACAGACTACATGACAGCCATGTATTACATACAGAAACACGGAGGCACACATTCTCCCTAGCTATCCCCGCTCGCACAGAACATTTGGAGATGGGCCATTCCCCAGAAAATATATCTACTTGCAGAACACCTTCCAGGGGTTCACAATCAGATTGCCGATCTGTTAAGTCGACAAACTCAACAGATCCACGAATGGAAACTACATCCTCAAGTCCTACTGCCCTTTTTCCAACAATGGGGCCAACCAGACATAGATCTGTTCGCCACACACGAAAACGCAAAATGCCCAATCTTCGCCGCCAGGTTTCTCCACCCGGAGTCAAAGGGCAATGCGATATGGATGAACTGGTCAGGCAGATTTGCGTACGCTTTTCTGCCTCTCCCACTCATCCCATTAGTGGTACGCAAGCCCAAGCAACAGTCTCTCAAACTGATCCTAGTAGCTCCCACATGGGCACGCCAGCCCTGGTTCCCAACACTACTGGAACTCTTGCTAGTTCCACACCAAAAACTGCATCTCTCCCCGTCCTTATTAACCCAGAACCATGGAGAAATCAGACACCCAGATCCAGGTCAACTAAACCTGGCGATCTGGCTCCTGAAGTCCTAGAGTTCGGTTACCTCAACCTACCACCATACTGCATGAATGTTATAAGGGTGGCCAGAAGACCTACCACTAGAGCCTGCTATGCTGCAAAATGGAAAGGATTTGCCATTTACTGCACTAATAATCATATAAACCCACTGGGTGCATTCATCCAGGACATCATTTGCTACTTACTGCACTTACAAAGATGTAATTTGGCATACTCCTCCATACGTCTCCACCTAGCAGCATTAGCAGCCTACTTACAAAATAGACAACACTTGTCACTCTTCAAAGTACCGGCGATCAAAGCCTTCATGGAAGGACTAAAAAGGATTATTCCTCCCAGATTACCACCCTCTCCAGTATGGAATCTAAACATTGTTCTTACAAGGCTCATGGGACCCCCATTTGAACCTCTGCATAAATGCGAACTACAGTTCCTCACATGGAAAGTGGCTTTCCTTATCGCTATCACATCCCTCAGAAGGGTAAGTGAGATCCAGGCTTTAACAATACAAGAACCATTCTTACAATTTCACCGTAAAAAAGTGGTTCTTGGAACAAATCTGAAATTCCTTCCAAAAGTCAAATCTCCGTTCCATCTTAACCAATCAGTAGAGTTACCGGTGTTCTTCCCAAATTCAGACTCGGTAGCTGAAAGAGCTCTTTATACCTTAGACGTTAAAAGAGCCCTTCTTTACTACATTGACAGAACAAAATCATTCCGCAAAACAAAACAATTGTTTGTTGCTTTCTCTCCACCACATAAAGGCAACCCCATTTCCAAATCTGGGATAGCTAGGTGGATAGTTAAATGTATCTAAATATGCTACCAAAAGGCTAAACGCACACTAACGGTTCCCCCTAGAGCGCATTCCACACTCAAAATAGGGGCTTCCATGGCATTCTTAGGAAACATTCCCTTAGAAGATATTTGTAAGGCAGCCACATGGTCTACAACACACACCTTCACTAAACACTATTGTGTTGATGTACAAGCAAAGCAACAAGCTTCTGTGGGTCAGGCTGTCCTTAAAACTTTATTTCAAACTGCTGCAACCGATACAGGTGACCACCGCTAGGGGAGATACTGCTATATAGTCTATCCTAAGTGTGTGATCTGCAGCTCATATGCCTCGAACGGAATATGCTACTTACCAGTATGCATCTGTTCTTGGCATGTAGAGCTGCAGAGCCACACACGCCCACCCACCTCCCCGGGACCTGTATCTGTTCCAGATCACACATGGACATCTCTCTCTTTTCTACAAACTCCATCATTTCCCATCATGGCGAAAAACAATCTAACGATGGAGTTGGTGCCCATGCGCACTGTCGTCCAAGGGAGGAGTCACCTTTCTCGTGTCCAAAGAATTCTTCCGAAGACAACAACCTGCAAGCATCCAAGCCCAACACCAGATGGTGATCTACTATATTAAGTGTGTGGTTCTGCAGCTCTACATGCCAAGAACAGATGCATACTGGTAAGTAGCATATTCCTTTTTGAGGGAAAAATGGGAAAAACGGACTGCAAATGAAAGCGTCTGGGTTTTCCCCTGCAAATGTTATCAAAAAAGGGTTTGTGGGGCTGAAATCACCATTTTTCCAGCTTTTAGGAAATGACAGCCTTTTCACAGAAAACCAACATTTTTTACACAGTTTTGGCATTTTTCTGGGACATAGCCTATTTTTGCTATTTTTTGTGCTTTCAACCTCCTTCCAGTTAATGGTAGAAATGGGTGTGAACGTAATAATGGATCCTGGAAAGCTATACATTTTGGAAAAGTAGACAATATTCTGAATTCAGCAAGGGGTCATTTGTGTAGCTCCATCAAGGTTTCTTTATAGAAAGTAATAGTTAAATATAGGAAAAATTGAAAATTAGCTGAAAAAAACAGCATTTTGTGTCAACGTTTTCACCTGTAACTTCTAATTATGACAGCTGTTTGAAAGCAATATACCGTTACATCCGCTGAACCTTACTGGTTGTAGGGATATATAGGACTTGTAAGTTCACCAAGAAACCAACGAACCCAGTGTCAAAAACTGAGCAGCAATTTGCAATGATTTTTTATTATGTTCCGGGTATATAGCAATTATTGTGGGAAAATGTATACATGGAAATATCGGTATGAAAGACAGCTATGTATTTCTAAAATGGGAACAAATTATAGAGTTTAGAAACAGTACATATTTGCACATTTTCGAAATTGGGAATACTCATACTAGCATGAGAATTATCGGTCATTTTTCAAAACGACTTATTTTTTACACTGTCTTTCATTTGGAAGGCAGAAATGCATCAAAAATCAATAGGTAAAAACAGTTGCTTTACAGAACTGAATTACCCTAAGTCTCACGATAAAAATGGTACCTCATTTGTGTGGGTAGGCATAGTGCCCATTACAGGAAATGGCTGAAAACCCAACGTGAACACACCACATTTTCACAATGAAAATTTACCATTTTTTTGCGAAGTGTCTAGCTGTAGTTTTTGAACCCTAGCACTGCCGGCACCCAGGGAAACCTAGCAAACCTATACATTTTTGAAAACTAAACACCCAGGGGAATCCAGGATGGGGTGACTTAGCTGACTCCCACCAGGTTCTCTTACCCAGAATTCCTTGCAAACCTAAAAAATTGTCCAAAAAAACACATTTTCCTCACATTTCTGTGGTGGAAAGTTCTGAACTCTGCGTGGATCCACAATTTTCCACCCGCCCCACGGGTTACTTCTATAATATAAACAAGAGTAACTAGGCAACAGCAGCACAGAGATCAGCCTCTTTTAAATGTGGCTTCAAGACAGATAAGTTCTGTTTTTACTATCCTGTCACTTTTTTTTTTTGGTTTACCTAGTTGTATTCCTGATTATCTCCTGAAACCCTTGTAGACCCTTACTTCCTTACGCTTGGTTTAAATCACCATTTTAATTGCTTTTACGGTCTGATATATAGCCTAAGATGTTAATACTGCCGTTTTTACCATGTATTATATAGCCTAAGATGTTTTTTACTGCAGTTTTACTAATTCTATTATATAACCTAGAATGTTAATACTGCCTTTTTATTGACTGATGTTAATACTGCCGTTTTATAGTCTCAATATTAACACTCCATTACCTTTTTCATTCTATGCATCGTTCCGTTTTTCACTTGAGAGACACCCTCTCTCCTGCTTCTGCCGTCACAAGATAAGATCTCCACACCCTTACTTCGCATGTCGGGTTCGGCGCGGCCCCTTCCCCGCAGCTCCAATGTACGGACTGCCGGCCGCGCCGCACCACCGTTGCGCCTTCAGTTTCTATTTAGGCACGCGTTTCTCCAAGCCATAATTTTAAAGATAAAAAAAGTATTTACGCGAAGTCGTAGAAGGAGCCTCCGTATTAGAGGATACACCCTAAGCAGCGACCCGCATCACGCAGGCACGTCCTCTCCGCAACCCTTGTTACCTGGCATTGCTGTTTTCTTCTACAGCTGATTACCGGCGGTTGAGAGCTCGTTAACTTTTCTTCCTGACACATAAATCTAGTTTTGTATTCCCATTAACAGATTCCTGTTTCAAAACGATTACTTATTCTAATTATTTGAACCCATTATAACTAAAAATATATTTATACGTATTAAATTGTACTCTCTATAATTCTAACTTCCAAGTAGACCCCCTTTAACCGTTATCATGTCTGATGCAGAGTCCGATGATTCTCAGACCCAGCTACCCACTGCAAATATCAATGAGGAGCTTATTAAGCAAATGTTACATAAAGAATTACTCTCTTGTATGAGGGAGACTATAAATGAGTTGTTGCAGGTAAGAGACCCCCTCCTGCACTCCTGGGAGCGCACTCTGACGAACCGGTCAAGATCGGAGGTAAAAAAACAAAAAAATGCAACAACCTAGAAAACTAAGGCACCATGGGAGGTCCAAGCACCTCGAATATATTGGGAGGCCTGGGTTACACCAGTGGTGCGAAGAGGGTCCATCCTTAAATCATACTCTTTCATGCAATCCACCAGACATCATTTTTTACAAGTGTCAAACCTAGGGTAGAAAATCATATCAGACATCGTTTTAGTCCTCTTGATAATTTCGAATCGGACGCCAAATGCGTCATAGGATCTGTTGGATATTTCCAAGGCTTTAACGTCCGAAACTCTACGGCAGAATATCAGACAAAGGAGAGTAGCTAGTTTGATGGAGAGAGACTTATTATTTAACAAGTTATTATCCGGCCAGTTACAAAAGAGATCAAGTAGTAACCTAACGTCCCAAAGTCAGTCATATTTAGGTTTTGGAGGTCTTTTAAGCCTGATACTTTTCATAATTCTGCAAATAGGGTTCTTGCCAATAGTTCTACCATTAAGGAAGGAATGACCAGCGGAAATGGCAGATCTATAACAGTTAATAGATCTACAGGAAAGACCTCTTTCAAATTGTACTACAAGAAAATTGGTTACATGCACAATAGGGGCCTCCACGGAATCCAGGTTCCTTTCCAGGCACCAACAAACCCATCTTTTCCAGATGCCATTGTACCTATAGTGTGTACCAGGTGCCCAAGATTCTTGGAGGAGAGAAGAAGCTTGCGCCGAAAGTCCAGAGATTTTATTGGCTCGCCTGACACTTTCCAGACAAGAAGGTTCAAAGTCCCATTCAGAATGAGTGGGTGATCCAAATCGTCTGTCTCCTAGGAGGCCTGGAGAAGCTGGAAGTAGAAAGGGTGTTTCGTAAGCTAATTCCAAAGTTGTTGGGAACCACGCTTGGGACGGCCAAAAGTGGGTCACTAGGACTATTGATAAGCGTTTTGTCCTCAACTTCTGAAGGATGCGTTGGATCATCGCAAAGGGGGTGAAAAGTGTATTCCCGAATGTCTTTCCAATGCTGGAGAAAGACGGTCACTGCTAGGGCACCCGGGTCTGGCAACCAGCTGAAGTATCTTGGAAGTTGGGTTGTGAGTCTGCTTGCGAAGAGCTCTACTTCTAGGGGACCCCAAAGATAATCTAGACTGTTGAATAAGATTGAGTTTATTTTCCAATCGGTGTGATCTACGAGGAACCTTGAACTCCAATCTGCACAGACATTTTGTAGACCGGGAAGGTATTCTGCTCTTAATGAAATTTGGTGTTCCAAGCAGAACATCCATAGTTTTTTGGCCAGGTTGGAGAGGTCTGGTGACCTCGTTCCCCCTAGGCGATTTATGTAAGCAACAGCTGATATGTTGTCCATCTTGAGGAGGACTGACTTCCCTTGAAGGGATTGTTTGAAGCTCCTTAGGGCGTAGACCCCGTGCTCTGATTCTGAAAACGAGCACCACAGCCATGAAGGCTGGCATCCGATTCCAGTACGTAATCCAGGGAAGTACCAAAAATGGCTTTTCCGTTCCATGCGTCTAGATTCTCCAACCACCAAGTCAGTTCCTCCTTTGCCTCTGGGTCCAGGTGAATTTTGTCTCCGTACCAAAGGCCGGAACGGAGGGCCCTCCCTTTGAGTCTTTGAAGGGCTCGGTAATGTAGCGGTCCTGGAAAGATAGCTTGAATAGATGATGAAAGGAGGCCCAGAAGTCTGGCTAGTTCCCTTAAGGTTAGGAGATCTGATTTTAGGACGTGGCGTATCTCTTTGCGAATCTTGGAAATCTTCTTGCTGGGAAGTAAAAGCATAGACTTTACTGTGTCTACCGTGAAGCCCAGGAACTCTAGAGACCTGGAGGGAGTCATGATGGATTTCTCCCCGTTTATAATAAAGCCTGTACTTTCTATAAATTCCACAGTAGTGTTTAAGAATTTGAGAGTTGTCTTGAGACATGATGAGAATGTAGTCTAGATAGATTATGAGGCGGATACCCCTCTCCCGAAGGACCGTGGTAATGGCCTTCATAACTTTGGTGAAGCACCAGGGGGCTGAAGATAGACCAAAGGGAAGAGCTTGAAACTGGTATAGCTGGTGAAGCCAGAAAATAATCCTTAAATCTGATGCTCCGTAAACAAGGTAGGAAGGGAGGCCAGTGGGTTGGAGATGGCCAAGATCAAATCATCAGCATAAACGTTGATGCATTGCTGTTCTCCTCCGAACTAGGTACCAGTAATCTACAGATGTGCTTGTATGTGCTGGGGGGCTTCATATACAGGGCAAAGAGAAGCTTCCTGCGACAGACAGGCAAAGGCGAGGACGGGAGTCTATAAATGCTCACCACTGCCCTAGGAGAGCAATAGATGCTTTTAATCCATATGAGGAAACTGTCGCTGAAGCCAAGTATCTCCAGAGTCCTGAAAAGATGGGGCCAATGGACTCTGTCGACTGCCTTGTCTGCGTCAATTGAGAGAAGGGCCTCCCTCTGAGTCCTCAACACCCTGTCAAGTAGGTGGTAAACACGTCTAGTGTTGTCCCCGCATTGGCATGAAGCCATCCTGGTTTGGGGAGGCGAAACAGCCTTAATAACGAATTTCTAACGACGAGTGGACTTAACGAATCATAAACAACGACCTGTTCCTGAACCACGTCCTCCTTAACCACTACTGTACCTAAACCACGACCTCCTTAACCAGTACTGTACCTGTCTTGCTAAGCCTGTTCGAATAAGTAACTCGGTCTGATTGCAATTTTGAAAAAAAAATTCAAATATTATTTGATCTGTACATTTACCGAATATAATTATGCCGTCGTTAGATTAGACTTAGTTAAAATTTACCTTTTCGAGGACAGTAGATGGCACTGTATGCTTGTTAGGTCTCGCCTGAGCCAGCCCATGCGGCGTTTGGCGAGACATTTAGTAAACGGGGCTTTTAAAAGTGCGACCGCACACTTTTTGCTGGCATTCTGCCTGCGTGAACAGGCACGAGCAGAGGCGCCATATGGCTTTCCTCTCGCTCGGCCAAGCGCGCGCCTCGCTTCAATGCCCCTCCCCCACCACAGAGCATATCCTGCAGCTTGTTTTTTTTCCTTTTCTTTTTACTTTGAGGCGCGTGCGCGGTTAATGCTTGTTAGACTTACTTTGCCAAGCAATAGACTTAATCGTCTAGTTTTGATGCTTTAAAGACTGCAAATGGTGTTAATTCCCTACGCAATAAAGTCAAAGTAACTAAAAAAGGATTCAAACTCGTAACATCCATGTCACATGAAGGGTCTGGAACAAGTTCTTGACACCGTGAGCATTCTCGTGTCATTAGTATGTAACACCTGTGCAAACCCATTCACAAGAAATCTGCACCCCTGCAGTTCTCCCTGTTGAACTCCGGCAGGGCAAACCTGCTGAATTCTGAGATGGGGAAAGTGCATAGCAAATACCAGGACATTGAGATGTTTATGCCGAAAGGACCAAGTTCTCCCTCTTAATCCCCATTCATATGAGAAAACTGCTATAGAATTTATTTACGGATCCCGGGGCAGCAGATATTATCAGATGCAATAAATAGCAAACCACAGTCCGAGTAGAAGGACAAGACGTGTCACCCTTGTCCACGCAACTAGACTCATAGCCTGGCTTTAAATTGAACCAGAGAGAATCTGCGCTTCCTACGGTATAAAGATCGTAACAAGCTGTGATCCCAATTGTAGCCTCACAAAACAGTCCAATAATTGCAAACACAGTAGACTTAATTCCATCCTAACTCTAAACTTCACTACCTCCTACAATTTGATTTTAATTCAACGGATGCTGCTTCAACACGGGCATATCTGGCATGCTACACCTTATCGTGGAGACACCGGCTTCAGCCACTCCTCCCTTGTTAACGAAACCAAGCTGCAATCCAGAGCTCCTAGGTTCGCTTTTAATCTTTGGTGGTGTTAAATCGGTATGTAAAGAATTCTTGGCTGAAAAGGACAGGACAGGCCGACGCTCACACGCGACACCGGTTCACTTGGCAGCAATTACCTGACCTCGTCCCCGCAGCTTTGTGAATCCCATAGCCTGCCGCCTTTGAGTGTCAGCGAGTAGGCGCAGTTGTCTGCATTAAAAGGCCCGTCATTCATTCATTCATTCATTCACACCCCATCTATCTCTTCCTGTAAGTATGTACATCAACATATCCCCAAGTGTCCACCCAGATGCAATAAAAGAATCACAAAATGCCCCTTGTGCAAGACACCAGCAGAGGTCAGTCTGTATCACAGTACGCCCCCCTCCCTACACTCCATCACTTGTAAGATTCCACACAAAGAAAGCACCTCGAGGCCGCTCTTCTTACAGTGACGCTACACAATACACCAAGCACAAGCAGTGACTCCAAGATCAGAAATGTTGCATTAGGCCACACGGCTAAAGTATAATCAAGTAGTGTGTGCTCCGCACTGGCAGTGTAGGCGGCTGGTCGAGGAATTTCGCTACAGCCTCATTTGGCCCTTTTTCGTGTATTTTCCGAATGTGTTCTCTCCAAAATATGGACCTTTAACACTTCTGATACATCGCTACTAAAACTGTGCCTGGTCTTACAAGGGTTAACGGCCACATAGACCTAACGAAAAAAAGGTTCCAGTTTTAGCTCAACAGCCTAACTTCGGCTGCCCTTGAAAAGGCGCTTTCTTTTGCACTGCTACCGTCAGCTTGTAAATTGTAACCACGTGCACACCAGTTAAACAAGCATTGGCATAGCCAATACGTCTCGCCTTTGGGACCGTATAAGTGTTTAACCATGCAACAGTTGATGTTGTTGCACCAAGGACATTGTGATGCATAACTAAATACTTATAAGGTCCCAAGCGAGACCTATTGGCTATGCCAATGCTTGTTTTTCACTGATGCATACTGACCTGTGCTCAATGCGACTGATCGGTGTGGATTTCACACTTCAAATGGACACAAAATGTTGGTTGACCATTTTTAATTAAATGTTTTAATCGAGACTATTGCATTTAAAAATGAAAATATGTTCTGGGATCTGTTTAAAAAATATATATTTTCTGTGAGAATGTGTATTTTATATAATCCCTGTAAATAGTGCAATTTGTGTTACTTTTCCGTTTGTTATGCCAGCTTTATAGTTAGCATTCTAGTGTGTAAATATTATTTTAAAAAATTGACTTTTATTTACCCCAGTATTGGAACTTTCATAGATTCTCATGCTTTGTATCATTCCCCGTCGTCGGAATGGGAGCCTCGGTAACAAAAATATATATATATATACATATGTATAACCATAGAAACAAAAGAGAAAAATTAGGCCCAGGCCTCATCTCATTTTGTAGTATATCACCCTCTTTGTGTAAAAGAGCCCAAACTTTTGCCAGGGCCAATCAGCACAGCCTCACCCTCTGGAACCTTCCTGAGAGAGCTCAGAGCCTCAGATTTTTCTACCGCACGTTGTGCTAGGGAGTCTCCACTGAGCTCTGCTCAGTTTTTTTTTTCACAGAGTTACTTTTGGATATCTTTATTACCATCTTTTGAGACAGAATGTCAGAAAAGGAGAAGAAAGCTTTATTTAGGGCTTGTGCCTCTTGTGGGAAGAAGAGACTGTTTGTGGAAGACAGGCATGAGAACTGCATATACTGCCTGTACCCGGAACACAAGGCCACCGACTGTAAAATCTGTCGGACCTTCTCGACCAAGACCTTGAGAGACAGAGAGGGGCGCTTGCTGACGTGGCTGCAGAAGATAAAGACCAGGGAGGTCATTTCTTCGGATGAGGAAGAATCTATCTCTGGCACCTCCTCCAGGAGATCGAAGAAGAGGGGTAGGTCATCGCCCTCCACTTCTGCGGAACCCCCTCTCAAGGTTCCTCTCAAAGCCCCTCACGGGATCTCTGACAGGTCTGAGGAGGCTGGTCCCAAAAAATCTCCTCACGACAGTGTAAAGGAGAGGCAGGGACGGGCTACTGTGGACATAGCCCCTAAGGACAATAAGGGGGTTGCTACATCTACCCCTCCGTCCCAGAAGGAGAAACCTGTAAAGAAACAGGCTGCAGAAACTCCTCAGTTGGTGCCACTGAAGAAACCGCGTCCGTCGACGCAGGCGGCAGCAGGTACGTCGACGACGATCTCCTCAATTAAGCCTATTTCCATGGGGTCGTCCACGAGACCGTCGACAATATCTACTTCGTCGACGGCGGTGTCGACGACGAAGACCACGTCGACGATGACGACGACGACGACGAGTTCGTCGATGTTGATGACTACAAGTTCGTCGACGAGACTGTCGACGGGTGCTCCGCCGACGATGAAACATACTACGTCGACGAAAAAGAAAACTCCGTCGACGACTGCTCCGTCGACGACTGCTCCGGTGACGGCTGCCCCGTCGACGGCTGCCCCGTCGACGACTGCTTCGTCGACGACTGCTCTGTCGACGACTACTCCGTCGACGACTGCTCCGTCGACGAGGATTACAGGACTGTCGACGGCCTCATCGTCGACGACGATTTCAGCTCCGTCGACGACAGTTGCCTTTCAGTCGTCGTCGAGTACGTCGACATTGGAAATCCCGTTGCCATCGACTCCGTCAACGAGACCGCCGTCGGGACCGTCGACGACGAAAAATTTGGATTTTTCAACCCAAAGATGAGTGATTACACCGGACATGACTTCCCCTAGGCGGGTCACGCCTTTGCCACCATCCATGCTTCTCGAGGACTCGGAGGAGGATGAGGAGGATGGGCAGTTTGGGGACGCATACAGCCTTTCAGACCTGAATGTCAAACAGCAGGACACAGATACGGAGGAGTTTTATGGCCCAGAGGGGCAGGAGGGGCACCAACAGGGATTACGCCCCCGCCCTGTAAGGCAGGACCTAATTGCCTTGCCAGTGGCTTTGGTGTCGGATTTGCAACAGATGCTGCAAGACTACAGATCTCGTTTTCCGACGTTGCCGGATCGCACTCCAGTGCGTCCTTCTCCTTTGGAAGTGCCACGTGACATACCAATGGACTTGCCACCCCTACCAAGAGAGGTACCTCGGTCCATTTCACCAGTGCTGCCCTTAGTGGTTCCCCAACCTTCAGGTACGGAACCTGCTGATGACGCGGACGATGGAGATACGGACGAAGACGACGAGGGAGAGGTGATCCCACTTACAGATCCAGGGGATCCAGATGGGGACCCTGATGATACACAGGATCCTGATGCTGTAGGCCGAGAGACAAATATATCGCCTCCGGTGGACATTGGTGGTTTCCATAATTTGATGGAACGGGCATCCAAGAGGTTTGGTTTGCCCTTTACGGTGGAGCAGTCCGACTGCTTCCTATATGACTTTAAAGCCCAATATAAGAAGTCTGTAAGATCAATTCCCATTATAGAACATGTCTGGGATGAGGGATTGAAGACAATGCAGAATCCAGCAACTGTCATTCCGGTTCTTCCCCGGCTGGAGAAGAAATACAAGGCACCAGAGGGCAGTCCTGCGTGTCTTCTAGGACAACCTAAGCCGGATTCTGTTATTTCACAAGCTGCTCAAAGTAAATCTAAGAATCCGTCCACTCCTTTAACCACGCCTCCAGATAAAGAAGGCAGAAGACTGGACAATGTGGGTAAAAGATTCTCCACCATGGCCAGCTTGTTGGTGCGGGCAGCAAATTCTCTGGCTATTCTGGGCAGATACGACCGCCAGATGTGGTGTGATATGGAACCATTCCTGGACCAGCTACCAGAAACTAGTCAAGACGAAGCCAGACAAGTGCTGATGGAGGGAGAACGATGCTCCTCGGAAGTCATCGACTGTGCGATGGACATTGCTTCAACTGCTTTCAGGGCTTTGGCGGGCTCTGCCGTCTTGCGCCGCCAAGGCTGGTTGAAGGCGACTTGGTTTCGCCAGGAGGTCCAGAATAAGATCTTGGACCTCCCCTTTGACGGAGAGATGCTTTTTGGAAAGCATGTGGATGACGCCCTCCAAGGCATTAAAAAGGACACCGATACAGCTAAGTCCTTAGGCTCCTTGACCTACCGCAAGGTGCCATTTAAGGGGGCACGTGGTCGGGGGTTTTCTAACTACAGAGGAAACCAACGGCAGTATTCCTCTCAATCTGGACAGTCTTATAAAGGACAATACTCCAGCCAGCGCCAAGGACAGTCGGCGTCTTTCTCTCGGCAGTCCCAGAGAGGACGTCAGAATCGTCAGGGACGAGACAACGCCAAGAGGCAATAGCGGCCTCCTGGCTCTGGCTACTGTTCCTCCCCTGCCACAAACACCGGTTGGGGGCAGGATATCTTTTTGTCTGGACAGCTGGGCGCGTTTAACATCAGACCGGTGGGTCTTGAACATAGTTCAGAGTGGCCATACGTTGGAGTTCCAAGATCTTCCTCCAACAAGAGCTCCAGACGCCCGTGCAGCGAAACATCTCCGACTATTACATCTCGAAGCCCACCAGCTTTTCATCAAGGGGGCGATAGAGCCCGTGCCACTTTCACAAAGGGGCAAGGGGTTTTATTCCAGGTTCTTCCTGGTTCGGAAGACGGAGGAGGCATGGCGTCCTATACTAGACCTCAGGGAGCTCAACACCTATCTCATCAAGCTCTCTTTCAGGATGGTCACACTCCAGGATATTCTAAAGCTGCTCAATCCGGGAGATTTTTTGGCATCCCTGGATTTAGAGGATGCTTACTTTCATGTTCCGATCCACCCAGCTCACAGGCAATATCTACGCTTCACAGTAGGCAAGAGCCATTTCCAGTTCAAGGTGCTCCCGTTTGGCCTTCGGTCGGCACCCCGCATTTTCACGAAGATGCTGGCACCAGTCGCTGCTTTCCTGAGGAAGCAGTCCTTGGAAGTGTTCCCGTACTTGGACGACTGGCTCATCAAGGCTCCATCGTTCAGGGCAAC
Source organism: Triturus cristatus (assembly GCF_964204655.1). Lineage (NCBI taxonomy): Eukaryota > Metazoa > Chordata > Amphibia > Caudata > Salamandridae > Triturus > Triturus cristatus. Next base: position 124,666,283 of record NC_140581.1, read on the forward strand.
GTCTCAGGCTGTGTCAACTTGCATAAGATTGTTCGCCCATTTGGGTCTTCAGCTCAATGTGTCCAAGTCGGAACTGATACCCTCCAGGTCACGGAAGTTCCTTGGGGCAATTCTGGACACGAGACGATGCACGGCTCGTCCGTCAGAGGAGCGTCAGGGCAAACTGGCCGCTTCCGCTCGTCTACTACTACACAAGAGACATGTATCGGTTCGACAGTACAAGTCCTTGCTCGGATCAATCTCATCCTGCATACCTTTGATACCGCATTGCAGGCTACAGATGCGTCCTCTACAGGAGGAGCTGGACAAACAGTGGCGTCAGGCAGAAGGATCGTTCAACGACAAAGTATGGATAACACCTGCCATGCGCACGGCTTGCGAATGGTGGCTGGGGAAGGAAAACATCGCAGGAGGATTAACGTTCCGAATCCCTCCTTCTCCTATGGTGGTCACCACGGATGCTTCCCTAGAAGGGTGGGGAGCTGTCCTCCAGGAGCTTCAGGTCAGCGGTCACTGGAGTCCAGCAGACAGACTGCGCCACATCAATCTTTTGGAGCTGAGGGCCATTCACTTAGCCTTGCTGGCGTTCCTCCCCAGACTTCAGAACCGTGCAGTGCTGGTCCGGACAGACAACACTACGGCCATGCATTATATAAACAAGCAAGGGGGAACGAGATCACGGACGCTGTCCAAAGAAGCTCAGGTGATCTGGGAATTTGCCATCTCTCACGGGATCACTCTGCGAGCCGAGCACCTGGCGGGGTGTCTCAACATCACAGCGGATGCTCTAAGTCGGCAGACGAAGGTGACGCACGAGTGGGAGCTGGATCAGGCCACTCTGGAAGCAGTGTTCAAGAAATGGGGCACTCCGACCATAGACCTCTTTGCGACCCCGGAGAACGCCAAGTGCCGGTTTTACGCAAGCAAGGTTCCCCAGCGAGGGTCTCTGGGGAATGCCCTTTCGATTGCTTGGTTCGGCGCATTTTGCTACGCCTTTCCTCCGATTCCCCTCATTCCTCGAGTTCTCAGGAAGGTCAGGGCAGAACCATGCAAAATGATCCTCATTGCTCCAGCATGGGCGCGGCAGTTCTGGTTCTCGGAACTCCTACTTCTCTCCCAGGATCGCCAGATTCGCTTGCCACTGATTCCATCTCTGTTATCGAGAAATCAGGGCCAAGTCCTCCATCCGGATCCGGAGTCACTTCACTTGTCAGCGTGGCTCCTGAACACAGAGAATTCCGCCATCTGAATCTGTCTCAGGAATGCAGGGATGTTCTATCTCCGGCACGGGCACCCAGCACTAATAAGACCTACAGGGCAAAGTGGAAGAGATTTTGCCTTTGGTGCCAGAGGAATAAACTCCATCCTTACAAATCCCGGCCACATCAGATTCTGCCCTACATCCTGTCTCTGGCCAAATCAGGTCTGGCGCACTCTTCGATCAAGGTGCATCTGGCTGCCTTATCCCGCTTTCGACGGAAGACATCGGGGCCATCTCTATGGTCTGCAAGAATTGTTAAGCAGTTCCTTAAGGGGTTATTTCGGATGTATCCTCCGGTCCGGCCACCTCCGCCTATCTGGCAACTTAACCTGGTACTGGCTCAACTGATGAAAGCGCCCTTTGAGCCGATTCACAAAGCGGACTTGAAGTTCCTATCTTGGAAACTGGCCCTTCTCCTAGCATTGACTTCGGCTAGGAGAGTTAGTGAACTCCAGGCTCTCTCTATAGTGGAGCCTTTTCTACAGTTCAAGAGGGATGTCATGATTTTGAGAACCAACCCAAAATTCATCCCGAAGGTGCCTTCGGAGTTTCATTTGAATGAACCCTTAATTTTGAACTCCTTTTTTCCGCGTCCTTCCACTCAAGCGGAACGAACATTGCATTCTTTGGATGTCCAAAGATGCCTGAAATTCTATCTGGAGCGTACACGCTCTTTCAGAAAGTCTACTCAACTATTTATCGCCTACAGTGCACCACGGAAGGGGTTACCGCTCGCCAAGAGTGGCATTTCCCGCTGGATCTCCAGTGCAATTCAGTACTGTCATCAGGCTGCGGGCAAACCTTTGGATAAGAGGGCCCGGGCGCATTCTACGAGAGCGATGGCGTCTTCAGTGGCTCTCTTTGCTGGAGTGGCGATTAAGGACATCTGCAGGGCAGCAACGTGGAGCAGTGTACACACCTTCACGAAGCACTACTGCCTGGAATCGGTGGGACGAGCTGACGCTGCGGTTGGTCAAGCAGTCCTCCGGAATCTTTTTCAATGAGAGGTGAGCTTTCCCTACAATCCCTCCATCCTGGTAAGCACATTTGGTTTCAGTAATGGTTGTTTTATCATGTGCACTGAGATGATTTTGTAAAGCCATGTAATTACCGAAATGTGCTTGTCGTGATCTACTGCTTGCTATTCTGATACAAAGCATGAGAATCTATGAAAGTTCCAATACTGGGGTAAGAAAACAAGTTACTTACCTGTAACTTTGGTTCCCCAGTATTGGTAACTTTCATAGATTCTCATGCGCCCACCCACCTCCCCTGGGAAAGCTCTGCAGGCTTACTAAGATAGTGGCTGTTGGCACAACGGCTACGAAAATCTGAGGCTCTGAGCTCTCTCAGGAAGGTTCCAGAGGGTGAGGCTGTGCTGATTGGCCCTGGCAAAAGTTTGGGCTCTTTTACACAAAGAGGGTGATATACTACAAAATGAGATGAGGCCTGGGCCTAATTTTTCTCTTTTGTTTCTATGGTTATACATATGTATATATATATATATTTTTGTTACCGAGGCTCCCATTCCGACGACGGGGAATGATACAAAGCATGAGAATCTATGAAAGTTACCAATACTGGGGAACCAAAGTTACAGGTAAGTAACTTGTTTTCTTCATTGTTTAAATCGTCCAGAACTGTCTCTGTAAGTTCGTCGGTATTTTAAAAAAAAGGATCAAGATTCATTTATAAAAATAGTTTTAATTAGAAGTGTTTAATTTAATTACTTTTTTTGTTCGTATTTAAAACATGCATTGTATTGAACATAGTGGTAGAATCAGAATATATGTTAATAGAAAAATATTGGTGGTTCAGTAAGTCGTGGTTAAAAACAGTGGTTTGGCTTTGGTAGTTGTTAAGCCTTTGTGGTTTAGGCACTCGTTATTTAAGTGGTAGTTGTTTAATCATACATTCCTGGGGAGATCAGGCCTGGCATAAAGGGATTGAGTTGCTGTGCTGGTATGGTAGTAAAAAGCTTGGTGTCGATGTTTAGAAGAGAAATAGGTCTATAAGACCCACTGAGAGCTGGGATTTTGCCTGGTTTGGGAATGACAGAAATGGAATACTCCCTGTGAGAGAACGTGTGGAGGCGTAGAAAGGAGCTGAGGCTTTCATAAGCTTTAGCCGAGATATGGCCGAGACTACCTCTTCGATGGGTATGTGCTTATCAAGGGATTCAGCTGCCTGGGAGGAAAGTGGGGTGAGGGGACAAGTTGCAAGATAATCCGAGAGATCTGCCAGAGTCTTACAGAAATTTTGAAAAGTATGTGCGATTTGTGGGTCTGAAAGGATCTCTGTGGCTTGGGTGAGGCAGATCACCAGGATAGTCCCGGAATGGACCTTGCCCCGTAGGCGATGAGATAGTAGGCCTCCGGTATGGTTGCTACCAAGAACTTATGTTTGAGACGAATTAAGGTGAATTCTTCTATAAGTCTAGGCTTTTAAGGAGCAACCACAATTGTTCCAGTTCTCTCCAGACCCATGGGGATCCCATGCATTTGATTATTGCCTCTAACTCAAGGACTTTCAGCTCAAGGGCCCATTGTTTCTCTTCCTAATGTATTTTTCGGAAGTTAAGATAGCATAAATTCCCCTCTGACTAATTTCAAGGTTTCCCAGAGTGAAGCTAGGGTGACCTGATCCATAGTATTGGTCTGAAGGTAGTCTATAATCGTCTTGTGAATGGCTGTGACCGTTGAGAGAGATTGGAGTAGAGAATCCTGAAGGCCCAGCGCAAGGTGTTTGCCTGCCTGACATCAATGTGTTGTAAGAGTTAAGGGTGCATGATCAGAGAGCCATCAGGGAGCTATGGATATGTCTCTGGCAAATGTCTTGAGTGTTTGGATCACAAGGAAATAAATCAATACGGGCATACGTTTTGTGTGCTGCTGAATAATGAGTAGAGTCCCTCGTGTGAGGGTGTTTTGAGCACAAGATATCACTTAAGCCCCAGTCTGCCAACCTAACGGAGACCACGCTATAAAAAGGTCAGAGTGCTGACCAGAATGATCAAGGTCATTCTACATGACCAGATTTAAATCCCCTCCAACCAGAATAGCAGCATCTGGGATCTGAAGGAGCGAGAGGGTGCTGGTGGTGAAGGCCTCCTGCTGGTCATTAGGGGCATATAAGGGTAAAATTAAAGGTGCCAAGTCTAAGTTGATGTTAAAGAAAGCGTCCCTCAGTCTGTCACTTTAGAGATTGTTCTCCTTGAATTGTGTGGAAAATAAAATGGCTACCCCACCTAGTTTTGATGAGCGAGACGACCACAGCTGGTATGGAAACCAGCGAGATTGTATGCAGTGTACAACTTTAGACAAAAAATGTGTTTCTAGACGTAGGCATATATGTAATGTAATGAGGTGCTTATATAGCGCTCTATCACCCGACGGGTATCCTGACGCTTAAAAAGGAGAGTCCCCACCAGAAGTTAATAGGGGCAGCCGAGTTGTGACACAGGAAGGGAGGAAAAGAGAGATAATATCAGAAGGAAAAATTACTCCAGCCTAGGGAATAAAAACGTTTTCAACTTTTTCCTGAAATCCATAAGACTTTGGACCTGACGTAGATCCAAAGGGAGAGTGTTCCATAGCCGAGAAGCAACGGCAGAGAAAGATCTGCCACCTGTTCTGGACCGCCTGAACCTGACTACATTCATCAGAAATGCAGAAGCAGAACGAAGGTTTCTAGTTGGAGAATACCAGCTGAATTTTCTTTGCTGGTTTTTGGGGCCCATTCCATGAGCTGCCCTAAAGACAGTGCATAGAGCTTTGAATTGAATTCGCTGGTGGATCGGCAGCCAATGCAAATCTCGCAAGGCTAATGTGGTTGAGGTCCCTCGCTGCCTATTTAAAACAAGTTTTGCTGCAATGGCCTGTATTCTGTACAGCTTCCCGATAAGGGTGTTAGGCGCACTCAGATATAGAGAGTTGCAGTAATCAAGTCTGCTGAGAATTACGCATCTCACAACCTGCGTTCTAGCAGAGTTAGGCAAAAAAGGGAGGATCTTTCTCAGCACTCGGATTAGCGAGAAGCAAGTGCCAACCGTTTTGTTAACCTGAGAATTCAGTTGGAGGTCCTGATCCACCATCACCCCCAGATTGTGTACTGTGCTAGAAGGGGTAATAGGAGTGCGAGTAGGGGACAGCTGAAAGATGGGTAAAACAGGCTAATCAGATCTTCTGGAAGAACACAGGACCACTTCCGTTTTAGAGCTGTTAAATTGTAACCAGTTCTTCTTAAGCCACTTCGTGGTGCTAGTCATACACTCATGAAATCTTTCCAAGGAAATGGAATCATTCCCTTCCAAGGAAAACACGAGCTGGGTATCGTCCGCATAATTCACCACCTCCACTCCAGAAGATCTAATAAGCGGAATGAGAGGCTGCAAATAGATGTTAAAGAGCACAGGACTAATCCCTGAGCCCTGCGGGACCCTCTGTCGTAAGGATGACTTGTTAGCGGAAACGGCTGAAGGCACACTGTCTGTGTCCTGTCTGTTAGACAAGAACAAAGCCAGTCGAGGGCGCGACTGGTCACACCCTGGTCTTTAAATCTCTCCAACAGTATACTGTGGTTTACAGTGTCAAAAGTCGCTGACATGTCCAACAGCACCTAGATCACTGACTGGCCACTGTCCGCCTGCATCCTCATATCATCAAGCAAAGTAACAAGTGGTGTTCCAGTACCGTGCTTGGGCCGAAAGCCAAATTGCATCTCGTCAAGGAGCGAATACTCCTCAAGATACTGGGATAGAGACTTACTGACTATGCTTTCCAGAATTTTAACAGGATATGGCAATAAAGAAATTGCCCGATAGTTGGCGATACACCAGGGGTCAAGCATGGTTTTTTTTAAAAGAGGGGTCACAACTGCTTCCTTCCAGTTTTTAGGGACCTCCCCCGTACTCAAGGATAGACCACAAATCTGTTGTAAATAGGGAAAGAGCTCGGCCCGTATTTCTTCCAGATTCTGTGGGGTAGGGGATCCAAGGGGGACACCCCTTGCTAAGGTATCAAATGTTTCCTCGTCCGGAATGCGAAAGCAATCCAGAGTATGCTGGCAGTGTTTTAAAATGGTAGGGTTGCTGGACTTAGTCTGGCGATGGCAGAGAACACTGCTCAGCATTGGACAACTGAGGGTCCGGTTCTTCCACCGCTGTTGGTGGATCAAAATCCCTAACTATCTTGTAGATTTAAAGCTGGAGTAACAGGAATTTTGTTATTAGCACAGTCAGATTTAGACAGACTCTTTACTAAGCTGAATATAGCTTTGGTGCCATTAGCTGCTAGAAGAATGGTATTAGCAAAGTACTCGGCTTTAGTTTTCGCTATAGTGTTTTTGTACAGATTAAGTTGATTCTTAAAAGCATTTTTATCTGAATCACTATATCCTTTTCTCCAGGCTTTTTCGGCCACTTTACAACCCATCCTGAGTGCTCGCAATTCCTCGTTAAACCAGGGGGCTGAGGGTTTCTCTCTATTTTTTAGCTTCTTTGCAGGAATATGCTTATCAAGCCTGTCACGGATCTGAACACAGTGGAGTTGGTAATTCCAGTCCACCGACCTACTGGGGTCCAGGCTGTCTAAGTCATTCCAATGCAAGGAGTTTTTAAGCTTACTCAATGTGGCCCATTCTCTGATATTGTCTCTGATGATAGATTTTACAACACACATTAGGCAGAGTAAGCCTAAAATTTACCAGACTATGATCAGTCCAGCACAGTGGTAAAACATCTGTAATTGTAGCCATGTTGGAATTAGCAAACAGTAGATCTAATATATGTCCACCCTGGTGCGTAGATTGCAACACCAGCTGGAGCATATCGAAGCTTGGTCAAGCTTCCGACAATTCCTTATACGCCGTGTCCAGCGGGCCATCAGTCCACAATTTGAAATCACCCAGGATGATCAGTTTAGAGTGTGTCAAGGCCAGGTTACACACCACATCAATCAGGGCAGAGCACTTCGAGTTAGGTCCTCCTGGGGGTCTGTAGCAAAGCATACCAGTTAATAGATGGCCGTGAGCTTCCCTTCGGCCTCATCTAATTCAAGAGGGGTGAAGTTCCATTTATCTTTGAAGATTACTCCCAACCCTCCTCCTCTCCCTGATATACGGGGTTTGTGAAAAACATGATACCCAGGGGGGCAGGCAAGTCCTAGTTCAACTAAAGAATCAGTGAGAGTCCAGGTTTCTGAGATAAAAAGTACGTCCAGGTCATGACATTCCAGCAGGATGTGTATTTCCTGAAAGTGTTTAACTAGAGACCTGGCATTCACAAGACCGCACATTACCTCAATCAGCGAGTCATCAGTATGCAAGGCCTGGTCCCCCTCCCTCCCAGCCTTAACCCCCTACCTCGGACTTCTGCCCACCAAGCCTCATGAGTTGGTCCTTAGAATAGCAAACACTAGCAGGGCGTGGGGGCTGGGAGAGCGATCCGGCAGCATGACTGGCAGTGTGCACAGTCAGTGCGTGGACGGGCGCAGACGGGCTTGCAACTGGCGCGCCCGCTGCGCGCTTGCATGGGTCTCCCTTTTAAAAAGGGAAGGATCGTTATTGCGCTTGAATGCTAGAGCGCCAACCAAAATGGCATGAAAAACGATTCCCAGCAGCAGTCCCCCCAAAGTAGTGCAAATAGCAAAAATAAGATCAGTAAGTAAAAATTTCGTTTTTTAAAAGGCAATGACACACACACAACAACAACAAATATATCACTGCTTGAGTATTCTAAAAGGGAGAGAATCGCATCTACATCTAGCCACAGATTCCTTAACTTTTGAATTCTCCCCAGGTGCCAGTTTGGATTTGGAAATGTTTCAGCAGTACCTCTGCGTGCCGGGGGATGGCGTCGTACGGCTCCGCGATGACATAGACTCCAGTCATGAAGTCATTGGAGCCATATAAGTCCCGTCAGTTTCTTCTTTTCCGTGCTGTATTGCAGATATGGAGAAGCGGTTCCTCGGGTTGATTTTTTGACCTGCTTCGACACTTTGTGTGGGTGGAACAGTGTGCCTTTGTCTGATGTCTACAGGTTTCAAACCTTGTGCCTGTTGTAACCGACATATATCGGTGACTGACCCACATACAATTTGTATGTGCTGTTTAGGCGAGCACCACAACGCCAAGGATTTGGGCTCTTGCCAGAAACGAAAACTGAAGTCGTTAAAGGAATGGCGCTTGAAGTTTTTGGCGGCGCATGTGTCAGTCTTTGGAGGCTTCCCAGCCTCGGTCTTCCATTGTCTCAGGAAGAGCGATTGCAGAGTCGATCTTGGAGCCAAAGCCGTTCTGGTGGACGTCATTCTCCAGGGAAGTCAAAAGGTAAGCGGGTGAAGTTGCGAAGTTGCGGCATTCTCAGACTTCACTGCGTGGAGACTCCGTCTCCCATGACTCCTCCCGTTCGATGGTTGAGGAGGCCGTATGCAAATCCGCACCACGTCTGCCCGTGTTTCTGGGAACCGGGTGTCTATTGCTCAGATGAGGGAATATTATAATTCCTTTCTGTGAGAAAGTGGCTCTGTATATACTGTTCCCAAATAGGTACAGTGTGCACAGAGTCCACAGTCCCCAGAGGTTTGGCAGAGGCTAAAGTTAGATATAACCTTACTCTCTAAAGTGGTAGCTTGGTAGAGCAGTAAGGCAGTATCAGAGGATAGTGTAACACATTTGTTGTACACACTCAGTCAGCAAATGGTCTCACACACTCAAGATCTGAACTCTAGGCAAATGTTTTTTGTATAAAAATATATAGTTGTTTTATTTTAGAACCAACAATGGGTATCAAAATATACTTTCTAAGATGCCCTCTGTCGTGCATTGTACATGAAATACCACACTGGCATCAGTGCGGGTTTAATGTGCTGAGAAGTTTGATACCAAACTTCTCAGTCTTCAGTGGAGCCATCATGATGCTGTGGAGTTCGTGTTTGATGATCTCCCAGCACCATATGCTCTTAAATGGCAGCACTGCACTTACAGTGCCCAGGAATGGACCTGGGTACTGTAGGGGCACAGGGCTCATGCACCTGTACTCCCACCACTGGCATAGGGCACCCAGCTAGAGGGGTGGCTGATGTATACCAGGGCAGTGTGTGTTGTGGGCATGGCACAGGGGTGGGTGTGTGTGTGTGTGTGTGTGTGTGTGTGTGTGTGTGTGTGTGTGTGTGTGTGTGTGTGTCAGGGTACAGAGCCTCTAAGGGTGACACAATATGCACTGCAGCCCTTAGGGTCCTTCCCTGGTGACAAGGCCCTGGTGTACCATTTACCAGGGGCTGACATGTGGCCAGAGATGCCAATTGGGTTTTGGTTTCAGCACAGTTATAGGGAAGGAACATAGGCCCTGGGTACCTGATTGGCAGGAGCCCAGGGCACACTCACTCAAAGTACATTCAGCAAAAAGTGTGGGCATACCATGCAATAAAGATGGCACGTTCTCACACTTAAACCTCATCTTTGGTACCCCATTTCCCTCTGGAGCGCCTTCAGGCCCCTATGAGGTAAGTAGGGCGCTGTCAGAGGATTTGCCCTCAGTGACGGTTGATCCGTTGGAGTTGAGGGGTCGGCGCTGGACGATGTCGGCTGGTGCCACTTTGGCGCAGGTCCACAGTCCTTTGGTATCTCGACTTGTGATGCCGGACTTTGATCATCCTACTCCGACACGGACGTCTGCAGCGTCGGTCGAAGTTGCTTATTCTTTTCCATATAGGCGTCGTACGACATCGGAAGCGAAGTAGACTAATCAGACTAAGGGGAATATGCAGGTTCGGATTCCTTCTCAGGAAGAAGTTGTGGGAAGACAGCCTGTGTCAATTGAGGCAGGGTCCTTTCAGCCCATTTCCGACATTAATGTACCTCAAATGGAGGAAAACTGGTTGTCTGCTCTGGGAGAGACTAGTGGCTTGGATTCTTCACCAGCTTCAGAGTTGCTTTCTCCCCTGCCCTTGCTACGGAGGCAAGTTCCTCCTTTGCAGACATGCTAAGGAAAGTGGCTACTGTTTTAAACTTATCTCTTCCTACAGTGCAAAGGTCCACAGACCCTTTGAATAAAGTCCTTTATCAGGGACAGACTGGTAAAGAACCTGTTCCTCTGTTTGGGGAGGCCCTTTTTGATATTTTATTAGGTACTTGGGCCAAGCCTTAGTCTGGGGCATCAGTGGACTGGGAAATTGCACCTGGACACCTGCCTGGGCCTGGAGACCCGGTTTGTCTTCATCGAAATACTTCCACACATAGCGTGACTCAGATTGTGAATTCGTCACTGGATGTAGATTCTATACCTAAGACTCCAGTGGGTGGCAAGAAAACTAGGAGTTGTGATTTATGAGGTAAGCACATCTTTGTTTCTGCAAGCTCAGCCTTGAGATCCACAAATATGGCTTGTATGCTGGGGTGATATATCCATGCTTTGTGAGATTCACTACAAAATATGTTGACATATCTTCCGGATAAACCTCCGCTCGGAGGTTTGTGTCATTTGATTAGAGATGGTCAGCAGGCTGCTAGGCTTGCCATAAGGTGTGGTATATACACTATGGAATCTGTATGTCACGCTATGGCATCGGTAGTGGCATTAAGGCGCCAGGCTTGGCTGCCAGCTTCGTGTTTCTCCCAGGCTGTCCAGTCGACTTTGGTCGACATGCCATTTTTGGGAGTCAAGCTGATGCAGCGTTAAGATTCTTCTGTGAAAGACAGAGGTCTTCATTCCACTAAGAAATGTATCTGCGAGGCCTCATAGTACCGCAGTAGGGAAGGCACTGCGAGTTGTTAGGTGGTGCATAAGATGTTTATGGAGGCAAGGTTTTTTCCCTCCTCAAATAAACTTGTTGATATCTACCTGCATTAAGTAGAGTGCTTGCTTGGGGGGCGTGGCCAAGCCGCGAGCTGGGATGGCCGCGCGGCGTTGAAGCTCCGCCGCCGACTCAGCACTTACGCTGCCTTTCCCGACCTCCTGATGCGGGCGCTGGGTGCCCGGCTCCGACGCTGACTCTCCTACGGCCCCGGGGCACTCCGGGATAGAGATCTGGCCCCGACTTCACCCGGGACGACCGGCGGACGGCAGGGGATCGCGGACCTGAGGCCCAAGATTGCGGCCTGAGTCGGCGGCCAAGGACGGGAATGCGGAGGCAGCGGCCGATTGGGAAGCAGGTACCCGGGGGGGAGGTTGAGGGGGGGGGGGGGGTATTGAGCGCCGGTGTGCGGCCTGGTGGGGGTCTGCTTTGCTCCCCACGCCACTACTGACCAGAGGACGGCCGGCGCTTGGCTTTAGCCCTGCGCTGCGGTCGCGGCCTCTCTCATTGTCTCCTTCCGGGCTAATTCGGTCCGGGGGCCTGGGGGGGGTGGCGGGACGGCTTGTTGGCGGCAGGGGTGAGTTGGGGGGATTCCGCGCTGGGCCAAGCGCCCGGGCTGCCTCTGCCCCTGCCCTTGGGCCCTCGCTTGGTGGATCGTGTGTTCCGCGGCCTGTGAGGACCGCTCTCCTTCTCCCCCACCCTGCACCACCTGCCCGAGGCTGCTGTTGGCAGCACTGAACTGCCTCTCTGCTTGGTCCGGATCCCATGACCCCGTGAGAGCGCTCCCTGGTCCTAAGGGTTGAGGCGTCGCCCTGCTGCTTCGCATCCTGTGGCGGTGCATGGGCCTGGGATGCCGCGGGGCCGGAGCCGGCCGGATATCCTGGGGGCCGCTACATCACCCGTACTACTGGCCCGATAAGCTGCGGATAGACCCGTACTCCTGAGCCGTCACTTCATCGTCTTGGTGCCGCCTTTGAACTACGACAAGCGGGCCGGTTGCTGTCCAGCCGTGTGGAGGCATGGGTCGCAAGGACCCAAAGCAGAAGACGTTGCCCTTTGAAAAGCTACCTGAGCAACCGGCGTACCATCGCCCAGAAATGCCGGCCCCTTTGGGAGGCCCTCGATGGTCGCTTTGATGCCCTAGACAAAACGCTAGAAACAATGGGGGCCAAGATCCAGGCTCATGATAAGCACTTGGTGGAGGCTGAGGCCCGGATATCAGCCGTGGAGGATAACGCAGTGCAAGAAACCAAGCGCATAGTTAGAATGGAACGCATATTGAAGGAGGTGGCCATCAAGAACGAGGACTTGGAATCGCGCAGTCGGCGCAACAACGTGCGAATCACTGGGGTTCCGGAGTCCACGGCTACCGGCAGACTGGACGTTTTTGTGGAAAAGCTGTTATCGGACATTTTTGGGAGAGACTCCTTCACACCGGGCTTTGTGGTCGAGAGGGCACACCGCTCCCTGGGGCCGTGCCCTAATCCGGGGCTCCCCCCTCGCCTGCTGATTGCCCGTATTATGACCGCGACACGGCCCTGCGGCTGGCTAGGGAGAAGGGTGAGATCACTTGGCAGGGCTCGAGACTCTCATTCTACCCGGATTTTACCGCCATGGTCCAGGAGGCCAGGCGGAAATACGCGGGGGCGAAGGCGGCGCTCCGCAACCTAGGCCTCAAATATGGCATGCTCTACCCGGCCCGACTGCGGGTTGAGATTGATGGCCGTGTTCGGCTCTTTGACAATCCTACTGAGGTGCAGGAATTCTGCCGTACATACAAGCCACACAAGGGCCCTCCGGGGGGAGATGAGGATGGACAATCTCCTCCGCGTAGTGTATCTGCAATTAGCCAGGACCTGTTTTCTGGCTCCGGGGTCGGCTGAATCAGTGCCCGTATCCTAGCTTTGTTCTTCTTCCGAATGTTTGCTTCAGGGAACTTTGAAACACTATTTTGTATATCTGTTTAGCAGTGCTGGGTTGGTGGCGGGTCGTTGCCATCCCCCTTTGGTTGACACCGCTGGGACTACTTTTGGTTACGATGCTCTGCTTTTTCCTATTTGCTTACAATTGGTATTGTTATTTGGAGCTATATTTTTTTTCCACAGGTTTGGGTTTGCCTCACGTTTGCGTGATATGGCTGGGTGGAGGGAGGGGGGCAGGGTTAGGTTATTTTGCTTTTATTGACATGGCTGGTGATGTGTTTACTTTGCGAATACACGGAGACACTGCTGTTTTCTGGCTCCCATTCCTAGTTGCATGGCATCGATGGCTCACATAGGCTTGAATGAAACTCCCCTCGGCCTATCACTAATGTCTTGGAACGTCAGGGGCCTGAACAACCAGCGTAAATGCAAACAGATACTACACTATTTAAATCGGCACAGAGTTGACGTTGCTTTTATCCAAGAGACGCATTTACACTCCTCTGTTGACGCACGCTTTGCGGCTTCGTGGGGCGCTCATAGATATTTTTCCAATTTCAGTAATTATGCCAGAGGCACCGCGGTGCTGATCCACAAGAGAGTCCCGTTTCACTGCCAGGCGTTCATGGGGGACAGGGAGGGACGCTATTGCATAGTTAGGGGGGTGTTGATGGGTCATGTGATCATTCTGGTATGTGTGTATGCTCCTAACACTGATTCCCCGGAATTTTTTCATGCGCTTGCTGCCCAGCTTGCAACTCTTGAACCGGCCGGCCTCATACTTGGCGGCGATTTTAACTTGTTGATGGATGTGGGTCTGGACAGTACTTCGGGGGCCGCTCATTCTAAGCCTAGGGCGCGGCGCGCACTACTGGACCTATGCCACCAGTTCTCTTTGACTGACATCTGGCGCAGACGCAACCCGAACAACACTGATTACACACACTTCTCGGGACAACACAACACTTGGACCAGGATTGACTACTGGCTCCTGTCCCCGGGCCTGTCACCCTGGTTCCGTGAGCTGAAGACTTTCCCTAGAACCTACTCCGACCACTCCCCTGTGTCGCTGTGTTTGGACGTCCCGCGGCCCGAGGGTTTTGAGCGACAGTGGCGATTCCCTGGGAGGGCGCTCTTGGACGACCTCTTTGTCCACGAGATTTCCGAGGCGATCGAGGACTACTTCACGATTAACACCGGATAGGTGGACTCGTGGGCCGTGCTCTGGGAGGGGTTTAAGGCATATATCAGGGGGATTTGCATAGCTAAACATGCTGGGGTCCTAAAGGCACTGCGCGCGACAATTAGGCATTTGGAGACACAGCTAGATTCGATTGATGCCGAGGCGCAGCGCGCGCCCACTGACATGTCCGCTAGGCGGCTTCGCCTCCTGACTGACTACCGGGAGGCAGCGGACAGAGAGATTCTGTATTTGGGGGAAGTACCAGGCTGCGCGTAGGTACGGGGAGGGGGACAGGCCAGGACGCACGCTGGCGCAGGCTCTGAGACCGCCGTATAGTAAGTCCTTGATCGCCGAGGTGCGGGGCGTGGACGGCTCGCTCCGCACCACGCCCGCCGAGATCAGGGATGAATTCCTGGCCTACTTCTCAGATTTATAAACGTCCAAGTTAGGCGATTCCTCGGCCTCTCGTGAGGCATACTTATCAGAGATCGCGCTCGTATTCCTGGATAGGGGTATGCGGGAGTTCATGGCGGAGCCCATTACGGTGGCTGAGGTACGAGGGGCGATTAAGGTGCTTCGTGGCTCCTCCGCCCCTGGCCTCGATGGCTTCTCCGGGGATTTTTACAAGGCCTTTTCTGATCTGTTGGCGCCGCGGCTTATCGAGGTATACGCGGAGGCGCTGGAGCGTGGGTCCCTCCCGTCAACCCTTAGCGAAGCGGTAATAGTTCTGCTCCCAAAACCAGACAAGGACCCGACTTTGTGTGGGTCGTATAGGCCTCTCTCCCTCTTAAACATCGATTACAAGATCCTGGCCAAAATAGTGGCAAAAAGACTTTCCCAATTGATGGAATTCATTATTTCGCCCGCGCAATCGGGCTTCGTCCCGCGTCGCTCAACATCTTTGAATCTGCGGACGCTATTCACGGTTCTGCACAGAATTAATCCGGCCACACCTGCTGCGGCGATCCTCCTAGACACCGAGAAGGCCTTCGACTCCTTAAAATGGCCTTTCTTTCTTTCCGTCATGCAACGCATGGGCATGTCGGAGAACTTCCTCGGCACCACGCGGCTTTTGTATAGCCGCCCCACGGCCCGTCTGCGTATCAATGGTACGCTGTCCCGCCCTTTCTCTCTAACGGGTGGAACGCAGCACGGCTGTCCGCTTTCACCGCTACTATTCATTTTGGCCATGGACCCCTTAATCCGACATTTCCAGGAGCGGCGTCTCCAGTTTCGGATGGGTCCCTTGTTGGCTTCCCTCTACACGGACGACACTATACTGTATGTCAGAGAGCCGCAGGTCAACCTTGCTCCCCTGATACGAGAGATCCTTCGCTTCGGTGCCCACTCGGGACTGGGCATCAACTGGCACAAGTCCATCATTTTCCCGTTGACTAGCGGCACCTCCCCATGGCAGTGTGAGTTCCCGTTGGAGTGGTGCTCCGACTCGGTACGTTACCTGGGCATACAGATACACCTGAGCACGGACGAAATTATCCGCCTCAATTATGGCCGCGCGATTGCCAGGCTGGAGACAAAGGTGGAGGGGTGGCTGCGGCTCCCGCTCTCCATGTCGGCAAGAATTGCCATCATAAAAATGATCGTACTCCCCAGATTTCTGTATCTTTTTAATAATATCCCTGTTCCTCTCACCCGGGCCTTTTTCTCCACCCTTCGGTCCCACTTGATTAGGCTAGTGTGGGGCGGGAAACACCCCCGGATCCGATGGAGCACTCTTACGCTCCCCCATGATAGGGGCGGCTTCGGAGTACCGTATCTGTATTTATACTACCTGGTCGCTCAGTGTGCACACGCCTACGCCTGGTACCATCCTGACGCAAGGATCCCGTTTCTTCGACCAGAGGCGGATTTTATTCTCCCGGGTCACTTGTCGGCGGTGTTACCCAAGGGGGTTCCCCGGAGCCCAGTGGATATTCAAACGGTATCCACCACCAGCTGGGCCTGGATTCGACTTTCTCGCTATTTAGCACAGCCTCTCCTGTACTCCTCTTCTCTCCCAATCCCTAACCCCGGGTTGTTGCCAGGCACTGGAGAGATACTTGTGCAGCGTACTTTAACAAAGTTTAACCTTACTAAGATCGGGGACTTATACCCTGGAGGACACATATTCTCGTTGTCGGAGGATGCGCGATTCAGTGAGGCCACGTTTATGGACCAGTTTGTCCTACGCCGGCTTTATTGTGCGGCGCGGTCGGACATTGTGGGATTCCCTCTCGAACCGGAGTCCTTTGAGCCCCTCACTCTCCTCATTGACAAGGATACAGGAGCCCACATGGTTTCTAAACTTTATAGGGCATGTGCAGCCCTGGTTCCATGTGTGGATGACCGGTTGCGGGCGGCTTGGGAGACAGACTTGGGTAGGCCTATTACGGACGAACAATGGACCGTTTGTTGCAAAGTCACTAACACGATATCACTCAATAGTCGTCATAAGCTCCTCCATTACAAATTCCTCCGCCGCTGCTACATGACCCCTGATAGACTCCATGCCATCGATCCCTCGCGGCCTCACACATGCTGGAAATGCTCTGCACCGCACGCTGATTTTGCACACATGTCATGGACATGCCCCACACTGCAAACATACTGGACGCAGGTACACAAGATCCTGGGAGATATGTTGGGGCTTACGCTGGTTCCCACACCCGAGGTTGCATTGTTGGGCTACACGGTAAATTTCCCTAAGAATGTTCGAAGGCTTGCCTCTCTGGGCCTGCTACTCGCCAAGCGAGAAGTTGCAAAGCGCTGGGGAGATAGAACGGCCCCCACAGCTGGGACGTGGCTCACTTCCATGGCTTTCTGCAGCACAAATAGCGAGATCTACTCCAGTCTCCTCCCCACAGTGGCGCGACCCAAGGATATCTGGGGCCCTTATAAGACATATATCGCTACCCTGCCGAGCTCTTCCCCGCCACACTCCAGTTCCGGAATAGTGCCTACGGGAGTGGGGTAGACTGTACGGCGCCAGAGTTATGCTTGTGGGGTGGTCGTGCAATGGGCATGAAGTTATGGTCTCCCCCCCCGCTGTTGGTCGTGGGATGTTGTTTTCTACGGGCATTGACTAGTCGGGGGTGTGGGATGAAGATGGGGGGTACCATTGAGATTGTATGGTGGGTCCTTGGAGCGAGCTTTCCATTTCGGAGCTCGGGCGGATGGGAACGTTGGGTTGGTTGCTGGGGATCTCTGGTCCGATGCCTTGATTATGAGCTGTTTATTGTATATGGGACGAAAGTGTCATAGTGTATCTCTTCATTGGTTATTTATTGAGAACGCAGCCGATGTCTCTGTATTGTTTTGTTTTTCAAAATTAAATAAAGCTTTAAAAAAAAAAATAGTGCTTGCTTAGGCCGGGGCAGCGATAAAGTGTGGAAAAGGTAAAGAAGGCGTAGTCCTATAGTCATTTTAATGGCTGCGAGTCTGCCCTCACAGGAGAGACCTAGGCATCCCCAGTTGTGGATATCTGTCCTGATTTGTTTGGCTAGTGAGTCATAATTGATTGTAACAGTTCATAGCTTTTAGTTGTTTGTTACTGGTGTAACTTGCCTTTGTACTTGAAATGCAGGCTATTTCTTTATAAGCGAGTAAGCTTCGTTAGGGCATTTTACATGTCCGTTGTTGGTTTGACCACTTGGTGTCCTGTGAGAGTAGATGTTTCATTCTCAGTACCAGTTTTAGGTCAAGCCTAGGGGCACTGCGGATGCGCTACTCGTTCTGTGAGGCATGCAGTAGTTGAGTATGCTGTGTAAGCCTCGCCCATTCACCTCCCATATTTTTCATTGGCTGGTGTTATTGTCGTTGGTAAAGAGTGGCTTCCCATTCATTACGAGGCTTGTTAGTCCTGCCTTGTTACCGCCCTGTCTCCATTTGTGACTGCCCATAAGGACTGGACCTTTTACTATGCTCGTTACACGGCATGCCTTACTTTATTGACAATGGTGGGTACAGTCAGGGAGTTAGTTCCGTCACAGGGGAAGATGGTGGCAGTGTGAGCTCTTGTCTCGGGGTTTTGAATACCAGTTTCTGAGCTTCAGATCGAGAGTGGTTTGAGGTCAGCTGTGTCCGACCCTCGATTCAGTAATGTTCGATAGAAGAGGGGGATGCTGACACTGCTGGCCCAGCAAAGTTCCTCAGGGACCACCTACCGCAGTGCTGGTGTCTCACGCAGTCACTATCCTGCCCCTGATGTCAGAGAACCAGAGTTGGAAGTCGTCCGGCTCCGAAGAGGACCTGTAGACCGAGTCCAGAGCCCCAATGGAGCATTGTGGGGTCCTCAGCAAGGTGAAGGCGGGGCACCTGAAAAGAGAAGGCGCACCTGGGTGATGGGGTAGACGGCGGCAATGGCCGGAACTTATGCGCCGAGAAGCTGTTCTTTAAGATCCATCAGAGAGCGGTTACTAGGTGTTTGAGGTCACTTATGTTTGTTTTGCCTCCCTGTGCAGTTTACTAAAGGGGGGCTATGCAGGGATGTCCTCAGAGGTGGTACACACCCATCCTGTAGTTAGTATGTGGCTCGGGTGCCACACCCTCAGTGGCTCCAGGGTGGGTGGGCCATGCTGGCAACATGCTCTTGAGATATTAGCGAAGAACTGCCCCTATTCTAGTATATATATATTGTAGCCTTCTCTCTTGGCTGACGCCTTAATGCTACTCTAAAGGTTCACGTATCTTGGGCCAACCAGAGCCCTTGCTAGACCTGCAGTGGAGGTAGAAATGTATCTCCGCTATGGGATATTTTCTTATTAGCGTGAGATAATTTCTGATAAACGTCATAGATATAGCCCAATCTTTGTCCATGCCTTTCGTGTATCCTGCAACTTTTTGGTAGTGGTTTTGTTTATTTTTCAAGTTGAATAAGTATTTTTACGTCTTCTCTCTTGTAAGCACACAGGCCGTTAGAGTACTGGTTTAGCGTGTTAGAATTAATAAAGTCAAGTCAAGTCATAGAATTTATACAGCGCACTACATACCCAGAGGGTTTCAAGGCGCTTAGGAAGGGGAGGAGGATTACTTGTCAAATATCCACGTTTTAAGTTGCTTTCTGAATGCTAGGTGGTTCTGGGTAAGGCGAAGGTAAGCGGGGAGTGAGTTCCGTGTTCTAGCAGCTAGGTAAGAAAAGGATCTGCCTCCCATGGTGGTCTTGTTGATGCGAGGTACAGTGGCGAGGGCTTGGCTGGAGGAACGTAGTTGGCGGGAGGGGGTGTAGAAGGACAGTCGTGAGTTGAGGCATTCTGGTCCGATGTCGTAGAGTGATTTGTGTGCGTGGGTAAGCAGTCGGAAAGTGATCCTCTTATTGACGGGTAGCCAGTGGAGGTCTTTAAGGTGACCAGAGATGTGTTCGTTGCGTGGGATGTCTAATATGAGCCTGGCTGAGGCGTTTTGGATTCGTTGGAGTTTCTTCTGGAGTTTTGCGGTAGCACCTGCGTAGAGGGCGTTTCCGTAGTCCAGTCGGCTCGTGACCAGAGCATGGGTGACTGTTTTCCTTGTTTCAGAGGGGATCCAGCGAAATGTTTTTCTGAGCATGCGAAGAATGTTGAAGCAGGAAGAGGATACGGCGCTGACTTGTCTGTTCATTGAGAGTGAAGAATCCAGGATGACGCCTAGGTTCCGTGCGTGGTCTGTCGGGATGGGTGCTTTTCCGAGGGCTTCCGGCCACCAGGAGTCGTCCCATGCAGAGGGGGATGTACCTAAGATGAGGACTTCTGTTTTGTCTGAGTTCAGTTTCAGACGGCTTTGTTTCATCCATTCGGCAACTTCTTTCATTCCTTCGTGTAGGTTGGTTTTGGCGGTGCTGGGGTCATTGGTGAGAGAAAGGATCAGTTGAGTGTCATCCGCGTAAGAGATGATGTTGAGGTTGTGTTGGCGTGCGATGGCCGCGAGGGGGCTCATGTATACGTTGAAGAGGGTGGGACTGAGTGAGGATCCTTGTGGTACGCCGCAGATGACTTCAGAGGCCTCGGACTTGAATGGTGGAAGGCGGACTCTCTGGGTTCTTCCGGTGAGGAACGAGGTGATCCATTCAAGTGCTTTTCCTTGGATTCCGATGTTATTGAGGCGTTGTAAAAGGGTGCTGTGGCAGACTGTGTCGAATGCTGCAGAGAGGTCAAGGAGGATGAGAGCGACTGTGTCCCCATTGTCCAGTAGAGTTCGAATGTCGTCTGTTGCTGCGATGAGGGCGGTCTCAGTGCTGTGTTTTGCTCGGAAGCCAGATTGTGAGGGGTCGAGGGATTTGTTGGCTTCGAGGAAGGCGGCGAGCTGGTTGTTGACAGCTTTCTCGATGACTTTGGCCGGGAATGGAAGAAGCGAGATGGGGCGGCAGCATGTCCTGGCATCATTGCTTTAAATGGGCAGGCTCTGAGAATCTGCATTTAAATTTGAAATGGGAACACCTGCATTTCTCAGTAGGGATTAAATACTTTTAATAGAGTACCATCACTTCGTATTAACAAACTGGACTTGGGTTAGTGTGTACTAGCACTAACAATTTGAGTTACAGAACTCAGTGTTATATATGTCTGTGGGCAACATTCACAGCGATTGCTCTTAAGTGGCGAGACACGAAAGGTTTGGTTGTGAAAATTATGTGTAATAGGCGCTACCAGGGGAACAAGTAACCATACAGTACCAATCTGTCTTTACAATACAGAACTTTGGGCTTCATAAGTAACGATGCGCAGTAGCCAACTGTTAGGAAAAAAAATAGTTTTGTTTCTCGAAGTGCCTAGTAAAAATGAGCGATCTCCTCAATTATTCTTGGTCGGTTTTTTCTTCCAGGCTCATTATGCTATACGTGTCCATTTATGTTGCTTGCTGTTGTTGCATTAGCAAAATGGTGCTGGTACGAGCCCTTAGAAGCACTTAAACAAGTAGAGCTATTTCGGAAGAGTGAGGTGTTCAAACAGCAGTTGAAAGTTAATTTGGAGTGTGGTTGTTGTCCTGAAGCATTTTCCTCTGCATGTGATACCAACAGGTCTCTCTTTCCCAAAAGAAAACATTGTGGTGTTATGGCAGCCTTGAATGAGGATAATTAGTTGTTGAGCTGAATTAAGAGAATTAAAATTGAAGTGATCCAGTGAAATGTCTGGAATCCGTATGTAACTGTGGTGGCGATAAAATATTGATTATTGCTTCTGTAAATTAATACTTGGTTGATCACTCTTGCTTCTTGTGTGACATGTTTGTTGTGTCCAAACTGAGTAGCGATATCTAAGAGCCTTCCGCAAGTCCTTTGCTAACTGTTTTGTTAGAGGAACTCACGCTAGTTTTTAGTTGCAATGACCAGATTACTTTAGTTGTACGTTGCTTGGTTTCACTGTATTTGAGAACCAAAATATTGTGGAAGCATTATCAATTTGACTCTTAAGTCAGTATTTCTTATCCCGCCTGGTTCCTGCAGCCTGTAATTTGTTTTTGTTGTAATGGCATGTAAGATGCTTCTGCTCCATGTTTATCTAGAAAAGAATCCACTTTATAAAATTTACTGGTGAAAGAATTGTTACATTTTTCGCTATAAAACATTATCTTTTACATTTTACCACAACACTAAATGTGGGTGCAATTTAATAGTGTGTGTGTGTACATATTAATCTGCTTGCCATGGTACTAGGTAATACCATGAGTGTTTACTTCTGTTGTTGCACAGTATTTCTTATTTAGTCTGTAAGCACTGCAAGTCTTTAATGAGTTTCTCCTACTACAGGCACGACATGCTTTCCTACAACATTCATCACACTTTCACTTTCCAAGCAGTACCGGACAATGGCGACCGCATCTTTGAAGTGAAGTAGATCTCGCATTTACCAGAGTTTGAGCTATTGGGATTGTAAATGACAATGCCTTTTTCTTTGTGTTAATTATCATAACAAATAAATAAAAGGCATTGTCATTTACAATGTCAATAGCTTAAACTCTCGCAAATGCGATACCCATTGCATTGCAAATGCTTGCTTCCCTTTTTTGGGCTGGTATTGATTTAGATAACCGCGATTTCCCTCTGTCCCTTGGCCTCTGAGGATGAGCTTTGTGCTCAAGAGGTTGTCAAGAGACGTGTCTTCTTGTATGGAAGATTTTCTGCTGCAAGCTTCTTTGAAGCTGTTAAGTATGCTAAAATGTGCATGGTTTCGACCTTTCGTTGTCTCTCCTAGGGACATGTTGGTATGCCAGTGGTAAGTCTGGTATATAGGAACACTCTGGTCTTTACTCGTTGGAGTAATCAGCGTAGTATGTCCTCACTAATCTTGTGGTGTGCATATTTATTATGGCGCTGATGGATTCAGGGCCTACGTTTTGTATTCTTTTGAATACAAGTTCTTGTGGTTCATCCTTCATTGAAGTCCTCTTTCACTGTGTGTTTTATGGTGCAGGTTGTTTTCTCCTTCAGAACAGACTGCATATCTACATTTTTATTATATGGGCTTCATTTTTTTGAAAATTGTGAGGGTAAACTCAGAGTTTATGGTGTATTCTTTGGAAGACACGAGTTAGCTGCCTTCTCGGTAGAGAGGATAGGTAATTCATTTGTTCATTCCTAGAGCATAATGGGGTGAACTCTGTATCTTACGCTGTGTGATTGGTAAAGTCGGTAACAATCTGATGGAGCATTCTAGCTGCAGTTTCCTTACCTGTTTAAGGCCATACAGTTTATGGTTGGAGATTTAAACTTAATAGGAAGCTCTCTACGTGTTGTTATCCCATAATGCTTTTTGCATCTGTCTGGAGGTTATAAATTACCTGTCTTTTTGGGTATGTATCTATTTTCTCTGTGTTTTACAAGTCCTGGGAAATTATGGCTGTTATGTCTTGAGGCGGATTTGTGATCAAATTTTATTATTTCCTTTTAATATTTAGTTTTTTCTTTATTTAATGTTTTGATACTGCACTAATGCTTCTTTTTCCTGCCTTGATATTTTGAGCATGCCCACGGCTAGGAGTAATGTTCAGACTTTCCGTCCATGACATTGAAGGCCTTGCAGGCACAGGCTTTGTAGATACCTGCGGTTCTGCAGTAAACATGGGCCAGCGATGCTCTGTGATGTCAGACCACTCTGAGTCTATTGTGACACAATTTTATATAGATTATGTATATGTCCAGGTGATATACCTTTGTGGCAAAAGTTTTTACAACTGGCATAATTGATGAATATCCATATTAAATTCAAACCTATTAGTGTAATTTTAGTCTCTTTACAGTGCATTATGTAAACTTCGAGTTGTCATTTTCTTCAAACAAAATACTTATTGCCATGGAGGTATTATTGTTCATTTTTCTTTTGGTGTTGATTCCTCTTGGTATAATGGAATGAGTTCTGAGAGTCCTCCTTTTGGATTTTATCAGGACAGTTCTTGCTCTGATATTTCTTTAATGTTGTGAAAAATGCGGATTACATGACTTTTGTCTTGCACTTGGCCCATTTGGTCAACGAGTTCTCTTTCCCCTTGGGGATAGAGGTTAATGTCTGATAACTAACAGATGGTTCTTTAGGTGTTTTTTCCCCTTTTCTTTCAAGGGCCGATTCTCTCAGGCCTGTAGAGTTGTTTAATATTTATATGTTCTTTGACAGTTGTGGTAAATATTTCATTACCGGTACTATTTTTATGCGGTAAAGTCTAGTAAGAATAACTCAGTAAATATAAGAGGCAGAATCCGTGGTATTAGAGGTTCTAAAAGGCTTTATTCCTATACAAAGGAAATACAATTCGAATTGCAGGCTTCAAATTCCATCACCACGAAAGTTCAGGAAGGAAGGGCCATACATTATTGACAGGTAATGGTATTTATATGGAAAGCATTACATTAAGACAGATGCAAGAGGCGTGACAGCTGATAATACAGATAAAATGTGCATACGTAACTAAAAAAGGCGGACATATAGGCGTAACTTAGTAAACGTCATTATACATGATGTCACAAGTGGGTGGATCCATAAGAGAATCCTGCAATGTCAGCAGAAATATTTGGCAGAGATGCGCGCGCAGCCGCATGACGTGTGATTGACGTGCAACTAGAGGGTGAAGGGGACTTGACATTTAGCTCTACATGTGGAGACAGAAGTCTGGGGGGTCATGTCAACCTAATCCCAAATCATATCTAATATCCTATGTTTAAAGAACTGTGTTATCCAAAAGGAAAGGTCTCTAGGATAGAATCTATTCTATACTGACTGTTAGTGCGTGTACAAGCGTCTTAGTGTCTACATGAGATGCGAGGGGGCAGGAATATTCCATGGTAACAGGGGCTATGAATTACTTGCATGAGGACAGCGAGGCCTGGCCCTTTGCACGGTAGCTGGAGGAATGTTTACCTAAACTACTAGACAGGAATGCATCGGATGAGGAGCGGAGCAGATAATCTTGAAGGTGAAATACAGTTTTTGGCAGGCAACAGGCTGGATCAGGCACCGTTAGCCGCGCAGGGAGTAGGACAAAGTTCATGGATACAGATGCAGGCTCAGACTGGAGCTTTCAGAGGCAGAAGGCAGGAAAAGGCTTGATGACAGAATTCTGGGCCTACTCGCCTGAATCTGTAAAATGCGGAAAGTGAACCACATAAAGTCGGTGGCCTTTCATACTTAGGAATGGAATATCTGACCCATTCATGGCGGATCTGAAAGAGGACATGTTGACGGTGGACGCACATGTATTTGCGTCTTCAAAACTGGAACTGGAGGGAACATACATGTACTTATAGCATGCACATGGAGCCGTTGGGGTCTACGATAGGGGACATAACTGATCACAAAATTCATATTTCCTCACAGTGATCAAGGATTCTATTAAGAGCCTAGCTCTTTTTCTGCTATTCCTACGTACATTTGGTTGATTGTTGATTATGAAGGCTGGTTCACTTGAGAACTTTTATAGGATTAGTTCAATGACCCTCCTCTAGGGGGGTGTATAGCTATGGTATTTAATTAAAAGGTTAAGGAATCTGCAGCGAGAGATCTCTATCAGATATAAAAGTTACTTACCTTCGGTAACGGAATATCTGGTAGAGACAGTCTAGCCACAGATGAATTAACTCCCTACTCATCCCTCCCCACTCTGCTAATGACCTATGAGGTAACGGTTATTCCTTTTTCAGTACTGGTTTTATATACCAGTGATCACTTTCTCAATTTATGGTGGGACTCAACAGACCACTTGGTCTGGCCACATAGGTTTTATTTAGAGGTTGCCATACCGTTTATATCCAAATGTGTGTGGTCCGTAGGGTGGTGGGTGTTTTCTCTTTTACGTTGGATTGGACACCAGTGGACAGTATTGACTTATTTGTTCTTTCTTTGAAAGTCTTTGTTTGCTCTCATCATTACTTGTATTGACACTATCAACGTCTTTGTTTGGTATCATCATACCTTGTAGTGACACTATCAATATGTCACGTAACAAGCTGCTTGTTGTTTTAATTCAACAAACAGCTCGGTGTTTTAATAGATTTTGTTTTGCTGTTACCATGCTATTCATTACCATAGATGAATGGACTATGGAGTGCAAGGTTTTCTTCACTTACATGAGGGTTATTCACCAAGGCACATGGTTTCACGTTGCCCTGTGTTTTGTTGGTTCTTTTGAGGTTTTCTTTGAAAACTAGGTCTGGTGTTAACGTACTTATTGATGTTTCTTCTTTATTAATGTATTATAATTTTTGATTTTTTTGGCACACTGCTTCCACAACCAGTTTCTGTAATGGTTCTGCATTCTGGTGCCGAAGGTTTCACAGAAGAAACTGATGTCCGTTTACCGGAGTGGACTTGTATGGCTTCACTGACGTCATGACCGGAGTCACTGCTGAAATATATCCGGATCCAGACTGGCGTCTATGTAGAATTAAAAAGTTAATGAATCTATGGCTAGACTGTGTCTCTACCAGATATTAAGTTGCCAAAGGTAACTTTTACTTTCTGTATATTAGGGTTGTTGAGGCTTCTGACATTGAGGCTTGTGATTTTAATATCCAGAACCTTCAGTCAGTGGAGAGCTAAGGGCAGGCAGAAAGCAAGAGAAAGAAAAGGAGCAGGCATGGTAGGAGCCCAGGGAGAAAAACTGATATCGTGCCCTAACCCAAAGTGATTCAAACCAGAGATAAAGGAAGGTTGACCCAAAGAACAAATAACATTGTACCCAAAATAACCATTTAAAATGTCCATTAACAATGGTGTTCTGCCTACTGGGGGGGCGGGGTGGCTTGCAGGCTGATGGAGGCAGACGTGTGAGCTCCGAGCTCCACGCCGGCCCCGTGAATTCTCCGGATTAACTCCCGTCCCCGGGAGGTCGTCGCACAGTGCTCCCGCGGCAGTGTGGGATTCTGAAGAGCTGACCGTGGCCCTACTCCGGCCGAATTGTGGTGTGTGGCTGCGGCGGTGGTCGTGGGGGACTGCAGGCCGAGGAAGGCAAGATGGCGCCGGCCTGAGTGTGGAGGGCATACGGACTGTCCTGCGTACCCGGCTTGAGGCGCATGGGGTGCACCAGGGACCAGCGACTGGAGAATGATTGCGGGCCTACTATTGTGGCGGCAGCGACGCAGATCAGGACAGCCAGAGTCTCGATCGCTGCTCCCAGCGGTGGGCCCCTGGCAGGTTCGGCCGGGGGATGCGGCGGTAATTGGGCTGAGAAACGATGCTCGTCGCCGCTGTGCAGTGGTGTTACCTGGGCTGGCTGATCAGCTTGCTGCGCAAGGGGCCCCCGTTTGAGTCCTGGCGGTGCTGAGTATTGCGGACTGCTCCCACTGCGGTGCGGTGCGGCGCCTGGACGAGACTGCCGTGACACCTTGCTTGGCTGCATTGAGATGCGTGAAAGCGGCGGCGGCCCTGCGTAGTTGTGATCCATCGGGTTAACGGTGAAAGAAGGGAAGAAGATACTCGGACTGCACCGAGGATCGCAACCCCGACTTGGGTTGATCTGCGACCGTTGAGGGATCCTCGGCTGCCAACCAAGTGCCCGTATATGCCCCGGCAGTGCAGTGACTGACGACGGCCTGCGATCTCGGTCTGCTGTTCTCCGTGGTGGGCTCATTGCGCAATTGATTGTGAGAGGTGGCAGTGACTGAATCAAAGGACGCCGATCCTGGGGTGCCTTGGGGCAGCCTCATTCCTGCACGGGAGGTCCCCCGTCTGAGCCCCAGTGCCGCCTGGGGCGCTCGTGGGTGAGTATTGTCACGCGCGCCATTTACTGAACTGCATGCTGGAACTGGTGGGGGCCTCACACAGTGTTTCCCCTGGGGTCTATTTGCCGCGACTAACAAATCCACGTTGGCTTCTTGAGCACAAGCCCCGGACTGCCTAATAATACCACGGGGGACCGGTGACCCCCCCGGGGCATCTGGACTTAGTAATGGATCACTGCCTGTTGGTTTGATTGGATGCCACTGAGAGCTGCGGTTCCAGCTGCCTTTCTGGTGGAGTGGGTGGCCTGAGGACCCCGGCAGCTCAGTTATTGTGGGCCCCAGGGCGCTTTATTAGATATTGGTAGGACGTTGGGGTCTTACTGTGGTGAGAACGGCATGGAAAGAGGGGTGCACCCTGGCCTGCAGAGGCACCTCTGCTTTGCGACTGCGCTATGGGAAAGCCTAGAGGGAATCTTCAGACGGCCTGCCAGATCCAGAAGACGCGGGCAGGAAGAGAAACAACTGGCTTCTCCTGAAGTGCCAGGGGACGCAGGGGTGCAACAACAATTGGCCCGTATACTCCAAGCTATCACTGATACAAAGGAGGCCCTGCATCAGGATATTGCAACAGTGTCAGTGGGCCTGGGACTGCTGCGGGCCGAGCACGCCAAGCTGGCGGACAGAGTGGAGCAGGCATGAAACCTCCCTGGCGACTGGAGCCGGAACAGAAATCCATCGCGGACCAAGTAGGAGACGTCACCCGCAGACTTTCGGTGCTGGAGACAAAGGCCGAGGACGCTGAAGGCAGAACTCGGAGGAACAACATCCGCATTTTGGACCTTCCGGAGGGAATCGAGGGGTCCAACTGCGTGCAGTGTTGGAATTGCTCTGGAACCCTGTGAAGGATTCGGAGACTTGCACAGGAATGGATGGTTCTGCTTCAGGCGCGGACACAGACGAATCCCGGGCTAGTGGCCTGCAGATGCCTCGTGTCACACCAGGCACTGCTGATGATATTGTTAATCATGTCTCATTGATTTGATTTTCTTGGAGGTTATTGGACGAGCTGTGCGCCTTCTTGTTATTGGTATCCTACATATTTTGTCTTCATTGGGATATTGCGCGTGGGCTGGGGCCGGGCGGGAGTTGGATGTTTCTGCTGGTGCGGCACCTTCCGGGGATGGGAGCGGATTGCACAACTTGGGGCATGGGTGGGATCTTTTCCTCATAATTTTATTGCTGGTTATGGTCGGACTGCAGCCACATTTCCCCATTGTTCATCTGTAGTTACTAGAGGGAAATCAGTTTGGATAGGGACTAGATTCTTAGTGCCTGTCCTAGGGTGGGGTTGTTGGGATAGTTTCTTTTCTTTTACAGTAAGGGAATGTTACAGGGTATATGGCATAACCTTTTAAAATTAGCTGTGTGGAGTCAGAGTGGATCAATGTCATGGGTTCAATATCTGATTTGAAATGTTTATCTTGGATTGTTAGGGGTATGCACACCATGATACGGAGACACAAGATAAACGCATATCTAGTACGTAGGGGGGGTCCAACTGGCTTTCCTTCAGGAAACGTATATAGCGCCAAAAGAAGATGTGGCATTGCAGCGTAGATGAAGTGGGGCAGATTTTTTGCACAACGTACTCCGCCTTTGCACGAGGGATCCTGATATGGGTCAGAGCGGGTGTCCCTTTTCAACCTACTCGACAACTGAAGGATCCTTAGGGCCGTTATGTATTGGTCGCAGGTCGGCTCAATGGTAGGGATGTAGTGCTGGGCAGCATATATGCACCAAACACAGAACAATCAGCCTGTTTCGCACACTTGTCTGGGAAATTCGCTCCATTCCTAACTGGATCAGTGCTAATGGGTGGGGATTTCAACTCTGTCACGGATGTCCTATTAGATAGATCTCACCCTCCCCTCCCGGATGCACCTACCCATGCTCTTTCAAAGGTCAGGCGGGAATAGTAGGATAGATGGGGGCTGATAGACACCTGGAGGGCACACCACCCGATCGCCCAGGATTATTAGTTCTTTTCTTCCATGCACGACCACCATGTCCGTCTTGATGCAATACTTTGCTCTCCTGACATGCAGCATAGCGAATACCTCACTAGAACGCTATCTGATCATAACCCATTATTATTACATGTGAATTTATTGCCTGATCGCCCCAAGATTCCGACCTGGCGCTTGAACCCAGACTTGCTAGAAGATCAAGCATTTCGCAAAGTGGTGGGAACTGGCATTACTGATTATTTTCAGAATAACACTGGTACTGCCTCATCGCTAATGGTGGAGTGGGACGCGTTCAAAAGTGTAGTTCTGGGGCATTGCATTGCGTATAATCTGGGAGTGCGCAGAGTGCTACTGCAAGACTTAGAAAGGGCAGACCAAAAGTTGCGGGACACTGAGAGGGAGTCGCCTAAACACCCAGATCGCCAACGAGACTTACTGGTAGCAAGGGAGGAGGTCGCAGTGCAGGTGGAGCGATTACGTTGCTTCGACTATAAGAAATACGCTGCACGGGCGCATGCTGAGCGCGATAAATCTGGGATGCTATTGGCATGGCTAGCTAATCCAACGCGAAGAGGGACGGTCATTTTAGAACTCTGTGCCCCAGATGGGGAGTCTTGTTATACTCAGAAGGGGATAAATGACCTGTTCTTTGCTTACTATAATAATATATATCACAGCAAAGTGGCCCCTGGCAAGAAGGCTATTCAGGAGTTTCTAGAGGCGGCAGATCTCCCAGCGCGAGATCGTGAGAGGGCGGAGTTACTGGGTCAAGCCATTACCCTGGGAGAGGTCCGTGGCGCGATTTAAGCATATGGCCTGGAAAAAAAAAAAAACAACTAGCGTGGATTGCCTCCCGGTGAAGTTTTATAGCGCGTATGTTGACCTGCTGGCCCCTAGGCTCGTGACACTGTATAATAATGCAAGAAAAGAGCGCCTTTTACCGGCCACCACTCGAGAGGCGTTAATTATACCGTTGCTGAATCCGGGTTAGCCTCTTCATTAAAAGCCCGCCTATCGCCCATTATCAATGCTGACCACTGATTATACAATCCTGAGTCGGATTTTGGGGACCTGCCTACTCCCATATATGGTCCAATTAATACACACGGATCAAGCGGGATTTATACCAACACGGAATACGGCTCAGAATGTACGGCGCCTCATCACTGTTTAGGAGGCAGACACCTATCATAAAGAGTCTGCTGCCGTATTGGCGATAGACATCGAGAAGGCCTTTGATAGCTTGGAATGGCCATATTTGTTCCAAGTCATGTGGCAATTGGGATTGGGAGAGGGCTTTGTAGATTGGACATCCCTTTTGTACAGACAGGCCACAGCGTGGGTAAAGACGGGAGTGATGATATCTGATACTTGCTCTGTGGGTCGGGGGACGAGACAGGGTTGTCCCCTTTCTCCTTTGCTGTTCGCCCTGGCCATGGAGCCGCTGGCGGCACGGGCTACGCCGGGCTTGCACTATTCAGAATTGAGAGTACAAGAGCAAATTCATCATATCGCATTATATGCTGATCTCCTTCTGTTTTTGGCTGATGGTGCCCTTCGAGGCGCGAAGGTTTTATTTGAGCACCTTGGCAAAGTTGCCGGTCTGAAGGTAAATTGGACGATGACTTGCCTGTTTCCAGCGGCGCTGCAGTCTGAGGGCCGAGAATATACGCAGGGGGTATGATGGGAGCAACAATGTCTGACGTACCTTGGCACTCGCATTCATCACACCCAAACTGATTTATTGGAGGGTAACGTGGGCAGGGCCATTAGAGCACTTAAGGGTTGTATTGAGTTTTGGGGCACGCTCCCACTCTCGGTAGCTGAACGAGTGGCCATTCTCAAGATGCTAGCGCTCCCGACGGTTGTACTATTTCAGAACACTGCCGATTTGGGTCCCAGCATCGATTTTTAAGCAACTCCAGTAGATGGTGGTTGGGTTCCTCTGGGCTGGGAGACAACGGAGAGTGGCTCTCAGCACACTGAGACCGCGCTCAGAGGGTGAACTGGCGGTCCCTGATTTTGAATCGTATTATTTGGCTGCACAATTGCAGTGGCTCATTCAGGCGGTGGCACGGTCATTCCGCAGCGATGATGAGGGGGAGAGGACTCTAAATAGGCAATCGCTTTCCAAAATTCTATTACAATTGCCATGCCAAGCCTCCTCTCTGATTTGAGAGATGGGGACGTTTAAGCTCTGCTGGAATAGAAGTCAACGACGCGCACAAATATTGTGTCCGTATGCCCCTGAAATCCCGTTGGCTATATGTTGTGCTCTACCGCATGGCGGTAATTGGGCGGCGCTGGGGCACTGGGCGGAGAGGGGGTGGACCACCATAGGGTATCTGTATGAAGATTGCTCTGTGATTCCGTATGAGGTATTACAGGACAGATATGAACTGGCTCTGGGAGACTATTTATTACACCTAGCGCTCGTAACAGCCATCCAGGCGTATTGGAAAATGGGACTCAGGGACCTGCCCACCTCCATGGTTTGTCAATAT
The DNA here is from genome assembly GCF_964204655.1 of Triturus cristatus. Taxonomy (NCBI): domain Eukaryota; kingdom Metazoa; phylum Chordata; class Amphibia; order Caudata; family Salamandridae; genus Triturus; species Triturus cristatus. The sequence goes on from NC_140581.1 coordinate 124,698,085, forward strand.
GTGGTCCTGGCTGCTGGCACCATCAAGGCAGTTACCTGCTTGTATCGCCGAATGACAATCGAACGACTGACCCAATTGGTAACGCTTCGGCAGCGGTGGGAAGTGGACCTAGGTGATGAAATTCCTGAGGGGACATGGGCGGGACTGGTGGAACGTGCATGGAAAAGCACTAGAAATGTGCGCTTCCATCTGGTACATTTTTATTCTTCATCGAGCATACCTTACACCTGAAAAAATTAATAAGTATTTTATTGTGACTTCAGCAATGTGCCCACGCTGCAGTATGGTAGGAGTGGATTTCTGTCACATGTTGTGGAATTGTCCTCAACTTGGTACATTCTGGGAAGAGGTGGTCGCTCTTTTTCATGCTGTTACAGACAGGGACATTGACTCCACCATAGGCCTCTGTTTGCTGCACTGGTTTCCCCATACCTCTCGGAATAAGATAACCAGTACATTTGCAGATTTGGGGCTTTTGCTGGCAAAGATAGCAATAACCGCCCACTGGAAGGCCAAGAAGGGCCCTAGTTTTCAGAGATGGCGTACTAAATTTCTTAAATGGGCGGAGTGCGAGGGGACCACACGACTGCAGCTGGCAACCCACGCTAAAAGCGATAGTGCGTTGGAGCTGGCAAGGGCCTGGGAGGCACTAGTACACTTATTGAAAGTACCACACTCTGACACTGATGAGGACTCGAGCACACCAGGGTTGGAAACGCCACCTTGAGGGATTACACCTCCCTAAGGCTCCAATGCTTTCTCTCACGCAACTACCCCTGACAACACAGAATGGCTTTCTGAATTACTGCGTGGGTCACACTTGATTTCGACACAGATACGACTTGTCGTTAATATTGCTTACAAATCATTGTTACGCCACTGGGGGGGGGGGGGGGGGGGAATAAGTGGGAGGGAATGAGACTGCATTTTGTGTTATTTGATTTACGGATAAGTGGATGGTTGCAGCTGTATGACATTGATGGGGACGTTCTTTCCAGTGACTTTGTTTGATGTTATGCTGTTTTAAAATGTGTCAATTATTATGGACAGCATTTCCATACACTTTAATATATACTCGGAAGCATAAGAGATTCTCCGGACAATAGTTTAGTGTCATAACATGATGCCGAGTGTACAGCTATCCTTGCCATAAACTGCAGTTGTTTTGTTGGAAAAAATAATAAAAATATATTTTAAAAAAATGGTGTTCTTGCTACTAGGGTAATCTTGCCGACTTGGTGGATACTGTCGAGACGCAGTTCTGTATTGTCATCCCAGTCGTGGATGGAGAGGAAAAGTGATTGGTCGTATTCTTGTTTGTTGAATCACTGCTCCTGGTGGGATGCCCCTCATGTTCGGTTTCCAAGATCCTCCGTTTGGGCCATTAGTGAGTCTTGTTGTTCGTGCAGGTGTATCATTTCTTGACGTCAGAACTTGAATTCTTCCACTTCGAGGTCTCGTTAACCTTCAGTGCGAAAACACTATCTCCAGCCGATGACAGTCTTGGCGCATTTTCCACATATTGTGTTAGAGGTCACTTTTAAGAGTTTGGAGGTCTGCCTATAGGGAATCCAAAAGAGAGGCAGAAACTTCGGGTCACCTGGGCCTGATCCTCTTCATTGAGCCCTGCTGGGTCAGAGTGCATGGCAGGCGGTAGCTGGACGTCGAGTCACTGGTCAGAGTATCTCTCTGACCAATGAGTTACACTTGCCTTTGGAAGAGGCCATTGTGCTGAGCAATGTGCTACAAGAGCTATGAGTTGATCAAGCCCTACAGGCCAGATGAGGTTCGGAGGACGGTAAAAGGTTTTGGAGAGTATGGGTACATAGAGGAGCAGGGTGGATCACCCCCTCCCAACCCCAACAGGGCAGGACTGTGCTGGCGGCTTCGAAAAAGGAAATGTCGACAGGGTGTGTCAAAAGGAACAGCTCAGGAACCAGATGCCACAGGTCTTCACCTTGAGAGTGGTTGAGGGCGCAGCTATTACTTGTGCCAGCGGCCCAGGCCCTCCGCAGCAGGAGCCAGCATAATAGGGGACAGTTTCTGCTGCAAAGAAGGCCCCGGGGAGAAAGCACCGAGTACAGCACTGATGCCAAATGAAAACTGAGGGCATACCAAATTCTCTGGGGCTGCAGCTTGCTGTAGGAATGGCTAACCTGTGAGCCCACAGGCCCTGGTCACTATGCAGTCTTCCAACCAGGCGCCTACAGAACAGGGCCGCGACATGCAGGGCCTGCTAGCTGCAATCTTCTGTGGAAGTCTGCAAAGCTGCAGACAGCGGTGGAGGGGGCTGCCAAGAAACATGGCCCAGTGTTGTCGCTCCCCGGCCGTCGCACTAATGTTCTCCAAGAGCGATTGTGCAGCATAGGCCCACTACAAGGGACTCCAGCAGCTGCAATGTGCGTCAGGCAGGAAGCTGGGACAGTCAGGCCCCAGGGGTAGATGCTAACACAGCCGTGTTGAAGTGCCCGGCAGTCAAAATAACCAGTAGTCAGAGGCGGGATGCCCGCTGCTGATTCCTCTGGCAGCACCGGGGCCGGGTGGAAAATCAGGCAAGGGAACCCAGGCCAGACAGAACTCCCCAGCCTCTTCTGCAGCTGGGCTTGCTGCCGCGCGCTGGTCGCCCAAATGTTACAAAGCCTAGGACGTAAATAGGAGAGGTGCTCAAGCTTTTCTGAGGTATACAAATATCAAAGGTTTCAATGTATTGAACCCAAATGTTGGAGGGCCATATTCGACCTCACCCTGGCCACATTTCAAGACACTAGTTGGAGCTTGCTGGACTCTGACTTTACCGGGCTAATTGTGAGATTCGCTCATGTCTTATTTATGGAATTTCGAGCCTGGGTATGAGGCCCTATTTGATTTGTGAGTAGTGCTGCTCTAGGCAGCCTTCTTTGGGTCGAAGATAATTCTTTATTGTTCCAAACCCCATCAGGGAGGGGAATTATATTATGAACTTTAACAAGTTGGCATCTGATTGTATTGGTAGATTGTGTATTATGAATGGTGGGACAATCGACTAGTGGAGACTTTGGACGTAGGTGTGTGCCCAAGTTCTGAAGTCAATCATTAGCTGCCAGATTAGAATCTAAACCAAGATGGGGGACTGGGAAGTGGGCAATAGTTGAAGAAGAATGTTGTGACGATCTATACTTGAATTGAATGCTTGTGGATAAGGGAGGACTGGATCTAGCTTCGAGGGCTATCAAATTGTGGACCATCTTCCCATCAGCCAGACACCGATCAATACAGTCCGTAGAATTGCTAGCACAGGTTACCCTTCTGTCTCTCAAGATATCCTCTCTAATGACTGACCGGCATCCCCTCACATGGCGAATCCAGTGAATGGTTGTGTTTGAGGAAGTTTTACCCTTCAAACCTTTAATGCAAAGGAGCCTTTGGTACATAAATCATGTAGATGGATTTGGGGGGCAATGGAAGATTATCTTGCCTTTCTAAAGAATTGTCTGGGGGATTGTGGATTCCAGTGGGCCTGGGTAGGGGGTCGAAAGTGTGAAGAAGGCCCAATTGCATTGATGGGCCACTAGTGGCTTGCACATGAGGTATACTATCCCTCCTCCCCCTGTGGATCTCTATATAGAGCCACCTCAACACCGCTACACATGGTTTGAAGTAGCAGTTCCTGTAGGTAATTGTTGAGGCACAGTTTGTGCTGAATAGGTTTTGTTGGCATGGTTAGTAGGGGTTGGAATGGGGGTTGAATATCGCTCTCGCCTCTAGTTAATAAAAGCTTGATCTATCCTGTGAGTTGATTAATTGCTGATTTCAGCACTCAAGTCATCTATATTCCTAGAGACAGAGGAATCAGGCAAGGCTAAACTTTTGAATAGTGAATCACCTCCAGCATCATCTCTATTGTCACTCCTATCTACCATAAAAATAAGTCTATTATACAACACAATCACTAACACATTGGTGTATCTCCTACCCGGAGATATCAACAATATACACAAAACTACTTAAAAAGAATCTGGTAAGTAGCACAAATCTACACTGGTCTCTAAGGGAACACCAAACCCTATACTAAGAAAATAGAATGCAAACTGCAAAGGAGAACAGTACCCTGGAACCCCACAGAGACAGTGAGCAGAGTGGAAGAACAGCTGCGTGCCCAATGGAAGTCAATGGAGAAGTTGAGATTGCAGTTTTAGAGAATGACCCATTCCAGAGGACCCTGAAGATACCCTTTGGAGAGCCACTATACACCTCAATGCCCCAGGAACCAGATTACCTGTGCCGGGTGTATATAGTTCAGGCTCTCCAGCTGACTGCGCTCCGGCCCGGATTTTAAGAGCTCTATTCACTAACTGTCCCTCTCCCCCTCTTTCTTTTCTTAATGCTTCTCTTGCCTTGGGCTTAGTCCCCTCTTTCTTCAAAACCGCTATTGTCCTGCCCATTTTAAAAAAACCTGGCCTTGACCCTTCACTTCCCTCTAACTTCAGGCCTATTTCCCTTCTTCCCTATCTTGGCAAGGTCTTAGAGAGCTATGTCACCTCTTGCCTCTCTGCTTACATTGAGGAGAACCATGTCCTGGCCTCTCATCAGGCAGGCTTTCGTCGAGGCCACTCCACTGAGTCAGTGGTTTTGGCTGTCCTCGATGAGCTGAAACTTAAGGCTGACTCCTCTCTTCCTCAAGCCCTGGTTCTCCTTGATCTATCCGCTGCGTTTGACACGGTCGACCATTCCATCCTTCTTGACCGTGTCAGCGCAGCGGGCATTCGGGGCCTTGCTTTCTCTTGGCTTGCCTCCTTTCTCTCTGGCCGCTCTCAGGCTGTTCACCTGTCTGGCTTTTCTGCTCCCCCCCGCTTGGTTTCCTGTGGTGTTCCCCAAGGCTCCTCTCTTTCTCCTCTGCTATTTAATCTATACATTCACCCTCTTATCTCCGCTCTTCTTGCTCAGGGGGTCTCCGTGTACAACTATGCCGATGACCTCCAGCTTGTCTTCGATCTTTCCTCCTCACCTCTGTCTTCTTCTAAATTTCGCTCTACTTTGGTCTTTATCTCGGATTGGATGAGCTCTAACCATCTCAAGCTTAACCCGGACAAGACCGAGTTGGTCTTGACGGGCGGCTCTTCCAGTCCCTGGTCTTCTGCTTTTTGGCCCTCCTCTTTTGGCCCTCTTCCCACCCCCGTCTCCTCAGTCAGAACTCTGGGTATTCAGGTCAGTCATGATCTCTCCATGCATGCACAAATCAGCTCTGTTGTTTCCTCTTGCTTTCTATCCCTTCGCCTCATTCGAAAGATCTCCCGCTTCTTTTCTTCAGAGGCACTCAAAATCATCATCACGGCCCTGATTACCTCCCGTCTTGACTACGGGAATAGCTTGTACGTGGGCATCCCAGCCTACGAATCACGCCGCTTGCAAGCTATTCAGAACCAGGCCGCTCGTCTCATTTTTCACCTTCCCAAAACCCATCATATCACTCCCGTCCTCAGGTCTCTTCACTGGCTCCCTGTTCTTCAGCGTTCTCTTTTTAAAATGGGTTGTCTGGTTTTTTTGGCCCTTGCCCGCTCTGCTCCTGCATTCATATGTTCCCTTATTTCTTCTCACACCCCGGTTCGCACTCTCCGCTCTTCATCTTTGGCCCTTCTTAATGTCCCCCGTTTCCGCAAAACCAGAACTGGAGGCACACGCTTTTCTGTTTTGGCCCCCCGTTTCTGGAATAGCCTTCCCCTGTCCATGCGATCCATTCCCATTTATTCCCATTTATTCCCATTTTCGCAAATCTTTGAAAACTTTTCTGTTCTCTCAGGCGTACTCCGGCTAACTCCTTCGGGCTGCTTCTGTGACTGTTGCTCTTGCTACCAGCGCCAGGAAGCCGCTTGGCCGCAGTGCGCTTAATCAAATACTTTTTTCATTTCATTTCATTTCATTTTTCATAGTTGAAGTGACGTCGGAACCTGCCATACAAGACAGTGAAGACTTTGAAGAAGGTTCCTCTGGAGAAGCCTGTGAAAGAGTCTGGTGGAATCTATGGGTGGATTCTTGAAGAGGAGAACCAGCAAACAGAGGAGACGGAGTCTATGCCATTCGGAGATGACCAGGAGGCACGTAAGCATAATGCTCACAGACGTCAAGAGGTTCAGGAGTGAAGACTGTGACCTTGTCGCTACAGTTGTGAGGACCAAGTGACCTTGAGGAAGACTAGGAGCCATGAACAAGTTGTCCCACGTCAAATTACGGTGTCTAGGAGGTCAGTTTTCAGTGTGAGCACCAACAAGCCTTTGTAACTGCAAATGGCGTGAAGGTGAAAAGATGCAAATGTTTGAACCAGCAAGGTCCAAGGGACTCACCAAGTGCAGCAGAATCAGAGCAGGCCCCAAGAAGCAGGGAAGTCCACTGAAGCAAAGGAAGACACTCGAGGACCATCAGGCCGAAGGCACAGGAGTCGCAAGAGGACCTTTGGAAGCTCACTAAAGACCCACAGTGCAGAGGATGCAGTGCCGACGCTGATCTTCCAAAGATGAGGTGCTGGAGCTTCTTGTAGCCCGAAGTTCTCTGGAGTGCTGAGCCAAAAAACCTTGGCAGTGGCAAGTCGACATGGTGCAGATGGGTTTGGTCCCATCCGCTCCGAGGGATACTGTCCTCAAAATTGTAGAGAGCACAGGTCAGGCTTCTAGGGAGCTGCAGAACCACCACCTGTTTTGCTGAGTCTCGGGAAGTCTGTAGGACGGCAGGAGCAGCAGACTGGTCAGCTTCATTGCGGTGCCTGCAGATACAGGGGAGTGACTTCTTCACTCCAAAGGAGATTCTTACGTTCCCTCTGACCCTGTAACAGGTAGTAGTTAGATTAAAATGCCATATATCCATAAACATAATGCCTCTTTCTAACATTATTGGGTATTTAGAAATATAAACTGAAGTGAGGGGTTCGTCATAGCCCTGGCAAGAAGAACTTGGGAAGGCAAGCCAGTGACCTGAACACTTAAGACTTCAAATGTAGCCTCCACAGGGTTCATTACAGTTTGCAAGCAATTGTTAACTTTTCAAAGTTCTAAATTAACTTTCTTCAGATGATTGTATTGCAGAGCTTGATTTATGCCAACACCCACAGGAGACTCCAGAATTCCTTGCAAAGTCTTCTGCGTTAATAAAATAACATCCAGTAGGGAGGAGGATGAGGAGGGTTGTAAATTGATCCTGGCAGATGCTGTAGCCTGATTAGAAACTGTTAATCAGCTCAGTGACTTGTGCGCCAAGGACGAGCTACCGAGTCCCAGAGAATTCAAGCTGAACCCTATGCCTCCTGAAACTTCTCCTTCCACCAGAAATGTTGGAAAACTAAGGCACATGGAGGGTTAGAATCTAGGAGCATTCTCCAGATTAGTGGTCAAATTCTTAAAATGTACCCCTTGAAGTACACCACCAAAAGAGCTTCAGTTGTTCCTTGTATTCTAAGGACCTACTTCTACTAATAGCATGTAAAGTCCATGGAACACAAAAAGGCCAGAAAGAAACTGCATCAGAAGCAGTTTTTTTGTGGGGGGGGGGGGGGGGGCTAAAGGCACATGAGAGCAGGGGCAAGGCCAACACTCGTCCTAACACATGTTCCTAACCCCTCAACTCCCCAGGGGGTAGAACCAAGTGGCCAATAAGACCTAGTCCAGAAAATGTGAAACCAGCAAAAATATGTGGGGCTGGACATGGCATACGGAGCTAGATGTGTTAAAACAGCAGAAGGCTAGGAAGCTGTAGGAGCAGGCAGGCGCGAACTTCATTGTCGGTGCTGACGTTAGCATAAGGGAAAAGAGCCCTCATCGTGATTTCTCAGCAGTCACATGATGATACAGAAGATACTTTGGACTTGAAACAAAAACACAATTAGACTGACAGGCCATGTTGTAGCATGACTTTATAGGGAAATTGTTAGACCCACAGATTCCTTGAAATCAGCCAGTCCATAATCAGTTTACCACCAACTGGTAGGACTGGTGCAAAATTAAATATCACGTTTGTGAAATATATTTCACTGAAGTGATGCCATTGTTACATTTCTAAAATCTGTCTACAGAACCAACAAGCATTTGCAATGCAATAGGTCTCGCATTATTAAAGTTTGAGCTATTGGCATTGCTAAATAATGCCAATGGTTCTCTTTCCGACAATACCAAACACAACAAATTTAAAACCACCAGACCACTGAATCCAGTTAGGGAGGGGGCCATCGTAGAACTGGGAAGAGCGCTCCGACCCTAAAAGCCCCTCGGCGCTACAGAAGGAGTGGGACTGTGCCATACACATGCACTAAACACTATGTAATCTTCTGTAAGGGCCCCCAAGCCTACACTAGCCATAATATGCAGAATAACCCCACTGGCCACCATGTTCCATGACGTGGCGCAAATCATTTTCAAATTGTAAAGCGCTGCTGCGCAGGTAAAGTGGAACAGTTCTGCGCTTTAGAAGGGAACACCTTCGCTCCCAGTAATGTAAGAAATAGGGATGTGGTGCGCGCACTACCTTAAGGGTCGTTAGAGATTTAATCGTTGAATCGTACTCCGGGGTATCACTCTCCGAAAGCGAGTGTAGGTATGAATTGTGAGGTGCACCCCCAAATGATGGGGTGTGTCCCCCTGGCACTGATTATAGTCCTCGAAAGAGGTTTCCAGATTTATGAAGAAGTTCGTTGCAAGTTTTTTTTGACAAAAAGCTTTATTGTTCATTTGAAATTTTCATAAAGCTCAGAATCGTTTGGTGATTCGTATGTACTTAAACAGCTGATACTAAGTTGTATTCCCGTATTTTATATTCCCAATGCATTTCGGCGTTTTATGCCTTCATCAGGGGAAATCTAGGAAGAAAAGATGTAGGCGTATGAGGACTGGAGGTTACTGCTATGTAGGAAAAAATGAAAGAAACGCGGTGGGACGAAAATGGAGTGACGGGTGGGTGAAGGTTTAAAAAAGTGCTTATAAGGACCAGTGATTGTATTTATAACGATGATGTGCCTAATATTACGCGTGTGGGTACATGCCGAAAATGTGGTCTAAAATATAAAGTGCAGTACGGTAGATAATAATAGTGTGAACACTTACGTGCTACGACCCTGTAGTATGAAGTGGTGTCCATGCGGTTTTAACTGGTGGTTTGTTAACGGAACCGGGTGAAGGACTTAAGTAAAGGTGAAAAAAAGATTTAACGTTTTAACGTAACGTGATGGCCTTAAAGAGTTAGTATTTGTGATTGTCGATAGAACGTGTTATAGTTATTCGGATGCATTGACGCTTACCGAGTATCAGTGGTGTCTCCGTATCAAGCCGGCGGTGCGCGGGAAGCGTGCTCGCTGAGGTTTCAAAACGCGGAAGTATGTAGTGTTCAATGGAGTGTGACGTGGGTGTTTTGCTAGGTGTTGAAGAAAGACTATGATGGTGTAAGGGAAAGGTGAAGACAGACTAAAATCGGGTATGTGGGGGGTGTGCATATGACTTATAAAAAATAATAAATGAAGAAATAAAAAAGATAAAAGCGGGACCAGTTGGTGTATAATGTGGTGGATGTGAATGTGCATAAAAAATAATCGAGTATATGGGATAATGTAGACGTGGTAATACACGTTGGAACAGGAACATCAATAAAGGAGTTTAAGAAAAATTAGGAAGTGAATCAAATTCGACTGTGACAAGGCTTGAAAATACAGTCAATGATAAAATGAACATTGATTAACAAGATGTTGTGAGTTAATACAGATAAATTGGCAAAATAGCGTTCATCATCTCTAATGTAACCATGGTGCGCCTTCAGATATGGAAATTTAGAGATAACATGTAAATTCCATCCGGTCATTCATGCCGAATGGTTTCATAGGATTCAAAAGGTAAATCCAGTGATTCTCTCTTTGCAGTAAGAAGTTGTGATTGTCTCTACCTTCCTTTCTTGTGGTTGTTTCAATGATACAGAATTTCAATTGGCTGACGTTATGTCCGGCTTCAGTGAAATGTTGGGCAACTGTTGACTTGAGTTGTCTGGTCCTGATGTTAGATTTGTGTTCGTTAAGTCTGATTTTTATTTTTCTCTCCGTCTGTCCAACATATATTTTGCCACACGGGCATTTGAGCATATAAATGACATTAGAGGTGTCACATGTCGCTGTAGCTTTGATTTTAATCTTGTGTCCCTTCATTGGGTGTGTGATGTAATTACCTTTTATGATGTTATTGCAATTATTGCAGTTTAGACATGGAATGGTCCCCTTAAAGATAGGTTGTACAGAGGATGGTTGTGTTTGTTTGAGTATTTCTCCAATGTTTTTATTTCTCGTGTAGGCAAAAACTGGTTCATCGTCAATGATGTGGTTGAAATCCTGTTCCAATTTTAACAGCTGCCAATGTCTTTTGATGATGTGTTTGTAAGTGGCGCTCATGGTGGAATATTTGGAAACTACGGTAATTTGGTTCTTGTCAGTTTTAGTTTGAATTCTGAGAAGCTCATTGCGACTTTTGGTGGATGAATGTTGTTTTGCTTCTTGTAGTACCAGATCAGGGTAACCGCGAGATTTGAATCTTTGTGTTAAGATATTTAGTTGATCAATGACTTTGTTGGGGTTTGAAACAATCCTTTTTACTCTGAGCATTTGTGAATATGGAAGGTGGTGTTTGAGAGGAAGAGGATGAAAACTTTGATAGTGTAAGGTGTTGTTTCTATCCGTTGCTTTCCTATATAGGTCTGTATCGAATCCTGTAGATGTCTTGGTAATGTTAACGTCTAGAAATGTGATGGTCTGTGGATGGATGTTTTAAGTAAACTGTAGGCGTTGGTCGATTTGATTGAGTTGATCAAGGTGATTTTCGAGGATGTGAACTGGACCTTTCCATACGATGAATATATCGTCAATGAATCTTAAATATAGTTTCAGGTGGTTTGTCCATGATGTTATGGAGAGAATGTTGTCTTCCTCAAAGCGATTCATGAAAATATTCGCGTATGCTGGAGCGGCGCAATTTCCCATAGATGTACCCGTTAACTGTTGGTACCATTCATCATTGTGTTGGAAGTAGCTGTGTAGTAGGGTAAATTGCATCAGTTCCATCAAAAAAACCTGTAGGTTTTGTGAGTAGTTGGAGTGTAGTAAAGCTTGTTCGATGGCTTCCAGACCAAGTTGATGGGGAATGGAGGTGTATAATGAATTGACATCTACAGTGCATAAGCTGATGTCTTCTTCGTCTGTAAGGTTGATTTGGTTTAGTTTAACAAGAAAGTCAGTGGTGTCTTTGATGAAGGATCTCATAATGTTGACACTGGGTTGTAGGTGTCGATCAAGGTATTTGCCCACTGGTTCATGTAGACTTCCTCAGGTGGTGACTATTGGTCGGCATGGTGGCTCGATGGAATTTTTGTGAATTTTGGGTACCATAAATATGGTTGGACTCTTGGGATTGGGTTGTATGAGGTATTTTTGCACTTTTTCATTGATGGTACCATTGTCAACAGCTGTTTGGACGATTTGTTGTAGAATTTCTTTGAATTGTGTCGTGGGATTGAATCCCAGTTTCATATATGTGTTGAAATCCTGTAGGTGAGTCAGTACTTGAGTGTTGTAATAGGTAGTATTGAGAACAACTAAGGCACCTCCTTTGTCAGCTTTAGTACAAATGATGTCAGGATTCTGTGCTATCGCCTTTACTATACCCAATTCCTTATTTGTGAGATTACTGAGTTTTGATGTTTTTTTGTTGTTGAGTTTAGCTATGTCGTTTTTCACTGCTGTCTCAAACAAATCTAGACATTTATGGCTAACCGGTGCCATGAAAGTGCTTCTCGAGTGTAGACCCATGAGGGCATCTTCACCTTGTTCATCACGAGGCTCAAGGATATTATCAAAAAAATGGCGTAGTCTGAGTTTTCTCATCAGTTTGAAAAAACTGATGTTGAGTTCTAAGGTGTTGGTGCCCGAAGTTGGCACGAAGGATGTACCTTTTTGTAGGATTTTTAATCCCATGTCGTTGAAGTGGTAATCAGAAATGTTGATAACAAGGTTATCTATTAATTCCCTTTCTTTGATCTGTCCTTCTTTGCTGTTGCTGTGCGTGTTTGTGGTTGATCCTTGTCCTTTTCTTTGGTTTTTCCTGCGGCTCCTCCTGGGTCGTCTTGATCTGAATGGCCCATTTCTAAAAAAGGAGTTTCTTCAGTAGTGATGTTGGAAGTTGATGTTGAAGGTATGCTTGTCAGGGTCACAGTTGGTGTTTTGTCTTTAGCAATGTGTCTTCTGGGTTGTTGGGTAGGGTCACTGTCTGAAGAGGAGGTATCAGTGTTAGTAGTATAAGGTTTGTTCTGTCTACGTCTAGCGTAAATTTCAGCCCACGAGTATACCTCTCCCATTTTGTAGTCAATCGTGTCTCTTCGGAATTTGCGAATTTTTCGCTCGTTTACCTCCGCTGTGTGTTTGGCTAATTGGTTGTTAATGTCTTCAAGTATGTTGTTTAGTTCATCTGTTGTTACAGAATTTTCGAGTTCGGTTTTGATGTTGTGGATATCTTTGGTTAACTCTTCCAGAATGGTTGACAATTCTTCTATGATCAGGAGAATTAAGTCCAAAGAGCATTTGTTTAGGATAGCGAACCACCTGTCTTTAAATTTTTGTTGATTTTTGCATAAGGAAGGTTTCAGTGGGATTCTAAGACCCCTTGGTATTCTTTGGGCTTTATGGTACCTGATCAAGGTACTTGCATGTAAGTGTTGATTAATCTCCTTCTTAGAGAGATATAAGAGTTGGCGGATGTTCTGTTCTTTCGTTTTTCTACTGGAAAAAGTGGTTGTGTCCTCATTGATAAGAGCATATATTCTGGAGGCTTACACTATCAAAGTTTTCATCCTCTTCCTCTCAAACAACACCTTCCATATTCACAAATGCTCAGAGTAAAAAGGATTGTTTCAAACCCCAACAAAGTCATTGATCAACTAAACATCTTAACACAAAGATTCAAATCTCGCGGTTACCCTGATCTGGTACTACAAGAAGCAAAACAACGTTCATCCACCAAAAGTCGCAATGAGCTTCTCAGAATTCAAACTAAAACTGACAAGAACCAAATTACCGTAGTTTCCAAATATTCCACCATGAGCGCCACTTACAAACGCATCATCAAAAGACATTGGCAGCTGTTAAAATTGGAACAGGATTTCAACCACATCTTTGACGATGAACCAGTTTTTGCCTACACGAGAAATAAAAACATTGGAGAAATACTCAAACAAACACAACCATCCTCTGTACAACCTATCTTTAACCCCTTCGCTGCTGCGGACATTCCGCTGCAGCGCTGGGGGGGGGCAGCGCGGTGGGCCTGTGCTCATGACGGAGCCGCTCCGTCATGAGCCACAGTTGAGCTGTGCTCATGACGGAACGGTTCCGTCATGACTCCGCCCATTTGCGTTGTCGCCCCGCACAGGCGGGGAAACAGCGCCGCGCAGGCGGAGCGGCCGCCAACAGGATTGTCATGACGGAACCGTTCCGTCATGAGCACACGGCAACCGTGGCTCATGACGGAACGGTTCCGTCATGAGCGGGGAAGGGGTTAAGGGGACCATTCCATGTCTAAACTGCAATAATTGCAATAACATCATAAAAGGTAATTACATCACACACCCAATGAAGGGACACAAGATTAAAATCAAAGCGACAGCGACATGTGACACCTCTAATGTCATTTATATGCTCAAATGCCCGTGTGGCAAAATATATGTTGGACAGACGGAGCGAAAAATAAAAATCAGACTTAACGAACACAAATCTAACATCAGGACCAGACAACTCAAGTCAACAGTTGCCCAACATTTCACTGAAGCCGGACATAACGTCAGCCAATTGAAATTCTGTATCCTTGAAACAACCACAAGAAAGGAAGGTAGAGACAATCACAACTTCTTACTGCAAAGAGAGAATCGCTGGATTTACCTTTTGAATCCTATGAAACAATTCGGCATGAATGACCAGATGGAATTTACATGTTATCTCTAAATTTCCATATCTGAAGGTGCACCATGGTTACATTAGAGATGATGAACGCTATTTTGCCAATTTATCTGTATTAACTCACAACATCTTGTTAATCAATGTTCATTTTATCATTGACTGTATTTTCAAGCCTTGTCACAGTCGAATTTGATTCACTTCCTAATTTTTCTTAAACTCCTTTATTGATGTTCCTGTTCCAACGTGTATTACCACGTCTACATTTCCCCATATACTCGATTATTTTTTATGCACATTCACATCCACCACATTATACACCAACTGGTCCCGCTTTTATCTTTTTTATTTCTTCATTTATTATTTTTTATAAGTCATATGCACACCCCCCACATACCCGATTTTAGTCTGTCTTCACCTTTCCCATACACCATCATAGTCTTTCTTCAACACCTAGCAAAACACCCACGTCACACTCCATTGAACACTACATACTTCCGCGTTTTGAAACCTCAGCGAGCACGCTTCCCGCGCACCGCCGGCTTGATACGTAGACACCACTGATACTCGGTAAGCGTCAATGCATCCGAATAACTATAACGCGTTCTATCGACAATCACAAATACTAACTCTTTAAGGCCATCACGTTACGTTAAAACGTTAAATCTTTTTTTCACCTTTACTTAAGTCCTTCACCCGGTTCCGTTAACAAACCACCAGTTAAAACCGCACGGACACCACTTCATACTACAGGGTCGTAGCACGTAAGTGTTCACACTATTATTATCTACCGGACTGCACTTTATATTTTAGACCACATTTTCGGCATGTACCCACACGCGTAATATTAGGCACATCATAGTTATAAATACAATCACTGGTCCTTATAAGCACTTTTTTAAACCTTCACCCACCCGTCACTCCATTTTCGTCCCACCGCGTTCCTTTCATTTTTTCCTACATAGTAGTAACCTCCAGTCCTACTACCGCTCCATCTTTTATTCCTAGATTTCCCCTGATGAAGGCATAAAACGCCGAAATGCAGTGGGAATATAAAATACGGGAATACAACTTAGTATCAGCTGTTTAAGTACATACGAATCACCAAAACGATTCTGAGCTTTATGAAAATTTCAAATGAACAATAAAGCTTTTTGTCAAAAAAAACTTGCAACGATCTTCTTCATATATCTGGAAACCTCTTTCGAGGACTATAATCAGTGCCAGGGGGACACACCCCATCGTTTGGGGGTGCACCTCACAACACAACACCTTCGCTCCGTCACCCTAGCTGCTCAGCACACCTAGCTGAACACCGCAGGGCGCAGTGGTCAAATTTCCCAACCACTGCCATTGCACGATAGATGTTATGTCGACTGAAAGGACCCGTGGAAGCGCCCTCCCGAACTGTAATAGTCAGAGAGAACTCTAATCCGCCTTTGGTTAATCCAGACATCTGAGCCTACTGCATTCTAGTACATCTCCAAGCGCGCATGCGCAATCGCCTGGTTTCATTGCAGCTTTCATGATGCGCAGCAAGCATGCAGCAGCGCGCTCAGAGCTCCCAAAAGTCAACAGTATGCCTGGCAGCCAAAATGACCCTTTCCACCTGATTCATTAACAGACAAAAACTGCCACTGGCTGTCAGTCAAACCCCAAATTGGTATTAATGTTCTATGCCTAACTGAACAACGTCCCACAGGTTGCACTCAAGGCACCCTTTAGAATGGACAAAACTAGAGAGACGCGCGTGCTTTTCATTCTCTCCACGGCATCTCTCTGGCACGTGCTTTAGAATCTGGCTAACAGCCAATGGGCGAGGGGTTCTCAATGGCACACTGGTGAAAAGAAGTACACTACGAACCCGAGCCCGCAAAACACACCTGCCCTAAATATGGGACTAGCCAGGTATCTATAGAGTGCTGTGTAGCTGACAGTTGCCCGGTGCTGATCGACCCCAATTTCGGCAGCTATTGGACCCGGACCACACAACGTGGCTGAATGCTGAAGCCAGGACAAGAAACCGGATATTCGCCACTAGTAATTGCACCACACCTCTATCCATGCCACAATGATCTAGCCCCTCCCACTGCAAGAATGCCCCCCACACCCCCCTGCTGATGTTTCAATTATAAAATACAGCAGCAGCCATGGTTCAGTGGTCCCCTCAGGGCCCCGGTGCCGCTGCATGTGCTGCACTCTGCCAATGTGTCATGTCCTGGGCCCATGTGCAGGGAAGTTAATAACCCACTTGGTCGCAGTTTCAACTGAGAAACACAGCAATAATGCGGAAACAGTGGCACTCGGGCCTCTTGGACTTGACATCACGGCACCTGCTGCTCCAATGGAGGCCACTCCCCTGTGGCAGTCAAAGCACATAGGAGACTTTTAAATTTGACATTCATAAGAATTCAAATAAGCTGGTCACCGGCTCTGACTTTACAAATCTATTGAAGAGTTGGGTGACATCTAATGATCCCTTGTGGGTGCAGCTGTATTCATGCAACTGCGATCTAGGTCATCGATAGCTAATGATTTTATAAGTTAAAGAGCGCTAAGGTGGGAAAAGACTGTGTTGGCGCTACATAAAAACACAAACATTTACAACATGCGCAGAGGTGATCACATACCCACCAGACTACAACAAGCAAAATAGAAAGCAGCTCCACATTCGGGCTGGGGAGGAGACCTGGGAGGGCGAGGGCTGCCTGCGCATACGCGGTACCTGTCACTTTCGCGTGCCCAGTGGTGGCGCGTGCAGCTGGTGCAGACAGCGCCTGTCCCCTTCCGGGGCTCCCGTGGTGAAGAGGGAGCCCCGGCTCCAGAGAGGAAGTGCGGGAGCTGAAGTCCTGGGTCCCAGGAGGGGGCCCGGATGAAGAGCGGCAGATAGCTGTGCGGGGCTCCCATGCCTAAGGAGAAAGCCCCGCGTTGTGCTGGCAGTAGTGGAGCTGGAGTGTTCCGGAAGCGCTGCAGCCAGCCGCCGTTAAGGAGGATTCCCCCCGCAGACTGGGTGAGTGGGGGATTCTCCATTTCTCCAGTGGTTGTGCCTTTGAAGGCACAGTGTCAATGTTGGTTTCCTGAGCGGACCCGCCGTTGCGGGCTGCTCCAACGAAAGGGCGAGTTTAAAAAAAAAAAAAACAGAAAAAAAACGAAAGTGAAACTGCATGCTGGCTTGCGAGGGAAGGGGGACAGGAGATGTGCACGCCGCGTGACTGTAAGCGCGTACACAGGCTCCAATCCGCCAAAAGCCTGCGCGTGCCCATCTCCTGTCCCACTTCGGAGGCAAGTCAGCAACAATAGATCTCGCTTGCGACCGCAGTGCTTCGCGCTGCTTTCGCCAGGCGAGACCTAAAAAGGTAAGCCCTAGTCCTCTTGTGCTGCAGGAATGATCTGTGGCATTGCATGCAGGTCAGGTTGTAGAGGACCACAGTAGACAACCATGTGTAGTCCTTATCCATCCTGCGCTCCTTTGTGACCGTATGGTCACGATGACTATAGTTGGCACTTTGTTCTTCTTGGCTCTATTCCTACTTAAGGCATTCAAATTTCATACCTGCTGTTTCCCCTCATTGGATTTTTGTCATTACGGTATCATTTTGTTTATTAAAAATGACTGTTTTTCTAATTCGGTTTGGGATTTTTGTTTTGCATTTTTACTTTATTACTGTTAGGGTAATTTATAAAGTATTTATGCAGCACCAAAAGTTAAGCCTGGTCTACTCTGTGCCACAGCTACCAGGGGGTTAAGCATAGGTTCATATTTTTTTACTTTGAGGGTACACCCTGACAAGGGTTGTGATTATTCGTTGAAGTGAATAGTCACCCACCTCAAATAATAATACAGTTCCGTACACCTAGGTTGTATATACACCTGCAATGTGGTCTAACATTCACACTTTCACCAAGTATTTATTGTGTGGACATTTGCAACCCGACCGTAAAACTTTGTTTCAATTTCTCAACCTGCATGACTGAAGTTGCAAGATTGATGAAAATCAACTGCCTCAAGCTCAACACAAACACCTCACTCTGTGATTCCATCTGGTGGTCTGCCGAACGCGGATCTACACCCCTCCAACCAACTCATGCCAGGAACCTCAGAATAGTAATCCACAACAAACTTATGACAGGCCAAGTAAACGCATTCTCCATCTCCTGCTTCTCCACACACAAGATGCTGAAGAGCACCTTCATATGGCTGCCCATCAATAATCGCAGAACTGTCTATCCCTCATCAGCAAGCTGAACCACAGCAACGCATTTTTTGTTCAATGCTTCTCTGACCAAAAGTTTCCAACCCTTAAAACACTCGCCAGCCAGGGTCACCCTTAACATCCCACCCCGCATTCGCACCACCCCACACCTCAAAAGGGTCTGCTGGCTGCCAGTCCACAAACAAGCACTCTTCAGGCTTCAGACACACATAAAAATACTTGCACAACATTGGCCCTCCATAACTGAACAACCACATAAACTTCCCCAAACCTACCAGACACTCTGCTCAGACAGATTCCTACTTGCACACAACCCCTGCATATGCATAACCAGGTCCGTCGGCATTGTCTTCCGTCCTCACTCCTAAAGCCTGGAACAACCTACCCCTGTGCATCAAAGCTGCCTCCTCCGTTCTCGATTTCTTAAAGAAATCGAAGACCTGGCTCTTAACCTAGCCCACAGCCCTGGCTTGGCATATTCAGCTCCTGTTTCAGCCCCAGGCGACCCTCCCGAGTGAGTTGTGCCCTATGCAAATACCCATAACACAACCAGTATACATATGCTTTCTTGCTTC
Source organism: Triturus cristatus (assembly GCF_964204655.1). NCBI lineage: Eukaryota > Metazoa > Chordata > Amphibia > Caudata > Salamandridae > Triturus > Triturus cristatus. Next base: position 124,716,804 of record NC_140581.1, read on the forward strand.
ACACACATCTACTTAATCTCACCCTCATGCAAAAACACAATCTAAGGTGTGTTAAGAATTGTTAGCTACTTCTGTGTGATCCAGTATCCTTTTGTGCATCTCTGCTAAGTATACTTGAGCTGTTTAAGATCTGTTTGAGAGTCCTGAGCCCTAAAAATGGTGGCTGGACTTCAAAACTTGAATTAGAAAAGTTGCAGACTGTTTTTGGCCCTTGGTCATTAATTAAAATGGACTGCCCTTGAATCCTGCGCGGTTAATAAGAGTTTCAGTACTTGTTTAGATAGCCGTTACTGGCTATATATACTTGTGCTTTAGAGAGACGTAATTTGAAAACTGATAACTTTTGTGCTTCTTTTGTGTTGACTCTCAGTTCTCCTTCCCTGGTATCTGTGCACCTTCAAAGAGGAGTGTGCTATGTGTGTGAGTTGGTAGAAGTATGTGTAACAGTGCAGGAGCTTGTTTTCCTTAGTGTATAAATTGCAACTATCCACCATCAGAAGAAACGGAGCAGAGTGTAAAGTAAACAAGTCATTAATCTACATATGAGCGTTATGGCTTGGTTCTGTTTGTGACACAGAAGTGCTAAATTCTCAATGTGATGTAGATGGATGAATTCCAGTAGCTGGGAAATGATTAAGTAACCTACTTTTTTGTTTTCGCAGGGAAAGCTCCACCTAACCTGCCTCAAGGAGTACCACCATTGTTGCATAGCCAGTATATCATGGGCCCTGGAGGACTTCTACCTGCCTACCCAGTAAGCCTGTTTCATAGATTTTCATTTCCTCACCTTTATCATTCGGACTGTACTGTTATTGCTTTGTTTAAATTTGCATTCTGATAATGCCTTAAGTATTGACTGAAGAATAAATGTATTTCCCAATTTTCTATGGGCCAGATGTAGAAAGAGTAGGAATAGCAATTTCCAAATAGCAATTTTATCCAAATCTCTCTTTCCTATTTACAAAACTTTTTGTTACATACTTGTGATTCCTACTGGGTGTCAAATCAATCTACCTCATGAATATTAATGAGGTAGGTTGCAGCCAATTAGGAATGCCGCTTTAACAGGAATGGTGGCCTGCTGAGGTCAGCAGACCCCCATGCCTGTGATTGCCTTTGAATAAAGATTTATTTTAGTTTTTGTTTTTTGTTTAGATGCGAGCAGTTTTCCTGTAAGGAAAACTGAATGCGTTATAATAATAAAACATTTTACATTTTGTTTTAATTTTTTAAGAGCAGGCAGTGGTCCATGGGGACCCCTTCCAGTTTGCAAATGCCTTACCACCAACTTTGAGTTGGTGGTAAAATATCGGTTTTGCGTCTAAAACCTGATAGGCATCTAGCCACAAATTCCTTAACTTTCGAATTCTCCCTGTGCGCCGCGCCAGTCTAGATCTGGACATTTTTCAACAGCACCACTGCGCATCGGGGGATGGCGTCGTATAACTCCATCATGACGTCGATTCTGGTTGTGACGTCAGCTGAGTCATATAAGTCCCCTCCAGTGAGCAGACAACAGTTTCTTCTTTTCCGCATTGCAACTCGGATCTGGAGAAGCAGTTCCTTTGGCCGTTTTCTGGCCTACCTCGACATTTTGTGTCGGCTGGAACAGTGTGCCCTTCATGTCTTCAGTCTTTAACCCTTGTGGGTCTTGTGCACAACAGATGTTGGCCACTGACCCTCATTACATTTCTATGTGGTGTTTGGGAGAACACCACGACTCCAAAGATTGCGGCTCAGAAGCCGAAGGCACTCGCAGAAGACTATATGAAACGCCTGGCGGCGCGGTCCTCTGAGACTTCACAATGGCCTCGGTCGTCTTCTCCTCGTGGCCATTCACTGGGCCATTTCAGTAGCTTGATTCGTTCTCATGGATGTCACTGGAAACCATCAACATCCCAAGGTAAGAGCAGGGGGTGAAGTTGCAGCCCCCGACTTTGCCGCATTGAGACTACATCTCTCAGTTTGAACTCCTGTTCTGTTGTTGAGGAGGCCATACACAACTTCGCCCTGCACCTCCCCATTGTAGGAGACTGGCTTAGTATATGTTGCACACTTATTTAAGTGAGGCACCTTGCACTAATCCAGAAAACCCTTATGGTGATTTTAGTGGTCCATGATACCCATAAAAAGCTCTGAGTGGTAGCTGTGCAAAGTAGCCTTCAGGCTTATCTTGAAGGAGTGTTAAGCAGCTTGTTTTACCAGTACGATCTTTTCGTGTATGTTAAATAAAAAAGAACCTCATAGTCTTAATATAAAAATACTTTATTACACAACAGTCACTAACACATTGGTATATCTCCTACCCTGAGATATCAACACAATACTTCTAATGCCATTAGGTAAGTAGCACAAAATTCAGTGGTTGCCAGGGTGAGACCAAACCATATATCTGAAAGAAACAGTTGGTTATAGATTCCTTACCTTAGAATTAACCCCAGGCGTCAAGACTGGATCCGGAAAGTTTTTCGTCCACAGTACCCCTGCGTGTCGGAAGGTGGCGTCGGTCGACTCCGCGTCCGTCGTTGTGGTCGCCTGGATGACATCGCGGTAGCTACATAGACGCCACTCTCGCGCGCTGACGTCAGTTCTTTCTTTTACCGCGCCAGCAAGCGCTGATCCGGAGAGAGCTGTACCTCCAGTCATCTTTTTCTTCACTTTTGTCGACTTCGTATTTTTGAGTCCACAGACACTTGGTGCACAAGGGATGCCCGGCTTCAAGGCCTACGGTTCCTGTAACCGACTGATGTCGGTGACTGATCCGTACTGCGTGTGCCTCATCTGCCTGGAGCACAATCTCGACCCCAAGTCGTGCTCCGACTGCCAGACCATGGCCCTAAGTCTTTGCGGGGGTGGTCCTGAAAGCTACTTGAGGCCCGTCAGTCTGCTCCGCATCATTCAAGGTCCCGGTCGCGTAAGAGGTCTAGGAGCCAACATCATTCTTCATCTAAGTCTTTACACTCTGGGTCAGGTAAGTCGAAGCACAAGTAGAAGTTGAAGAAGCATCGTCGCTTTTGGACTTCTACCTGTCCGTCGGCCAACGCGAAGATGGATGCAAGTGGTGCCCCTCCCGCGTCTCCGCGTGCAGAGCTCGAAGGGCCCACTCCAGGTTTCCCTCCCTTCCTGGGACCGGAGCGACCCCCACCCAGCTTCGTCAATTTTACGAAGCGATGCACCCCATCTTTGGGTGGCCCGACTCCACTGGCACCTTCGGACCCCGCTGACTCGGCTGGGGGCCCTGGGCCTTCTACGCCGGCTGCTCCGGCGCCGCAGGGTCCCCTTGGTTCCAGGCCTGGATCCGGATAGGCGCTGGTCGACCTTATTACGCCTCCCCCAGTACCAATTCCACCGGCACCACGTCCGCTGCCGGCGTCAGCTGTGCCCCCACCCCTCCCCTCCCACCCCCTCCACCCCGAGCGCCTTGATACCGTCACGGGTGAGTAGCGCGCTTTACAAACCCCCTGATTGATTGATTGACATCGATCCTGGCCTCCAGCCTGAAGTAGACACGGAGCCGGACCGGCGTCGACCGACGCCGGATCCGACGCCGACGGGTACTTTTGTGCCCCTGTTCTACCCTGGCTCTTTTGAGATCAGATTGGCAGCCAGAGGAGGGTGAGGAGGACTGGGAGCGGTCTGGAGACCCTTTGACCGGCCTGTTGGGGTATGAACAGGACTGGGGACAGGAACTGGGGGAAGCCAGTGGTCTGGATACCTCACCAGACCTTGGCATGATGTCTCCTCCTACCGTGGCTACTGAGGAGGGAGCATCATACGCAGTGGTGTGGCGCAGGGCGGCCGAGGCTCTCCACCTCGAGCTACCTACAGTGGCAGTCAGAACTAACCGCCTGACAGAGGTCCTTCAACCGGCAATGAGCTCTTCGGAGCCCCTGCTGCCGTTTAATGTAGCCCTCACGGACATCCTTTTGGGCACCTGGTCCAGGCCCATAACAGGGGCTCCTGTGGACAGGAAGATTGCACGATGCCACCGCCCGACCCGGGCGACCCCACTTTCCTCTCCCAACACACCACCCCTGTGAGCTTTGTGGTCCAAGCCTCTACCTCCAAGGGCGCATTCTCTACCGCTGTACCTGATAAGGAATCCAAAAAGCTGGACCATCTTGGTAAGAAGATGTTTTCTTCCTCCAGCTTAGGACTGCAGTCGGTAAACACTGCATGTCTTTTGGGCCGTTACACCCACTCCGTGTGTGACACGGTTGCGCAAGTGCTGCTTCAGTGCCTGGAGGAGACCCGGGCCGTGCTCTCCCGTGCAGTTGCTGAGAGGAGATATGCATCGAAGTTTACCATCCGCTGTGGGCTGGATACCGCCGACGTACTTGGCAGGACGATTTCCACATCAGAAGTCCTTCAATGCAACGCCTGGTTGCATTCGACTGGTTTTTCCAGGGATGTCCAATCCACTCTTATGGATATGCCCTTTGATGGCCATCGCCTTTTCGGCGACGAGGCAGACAACGCCCTGAAGCGCTTCAAGGACTCTTGGGCTATGGCCAGGTCCTTGGGCCTCTCCACCACCCACCCTGCGCAGTCTGCCTTTTGGCTCTTTCGTGGATACGGAAGAGTTGCCCCGCCACGTCATGCCCAGAGCCACATGCTGGCACAAGCTGTTCAGCGTGGCCAGGGACGTGGGAACCAGCGCCGGGATTCTGGGGCCAGTGGGCGGACCAGTCCACCACAGCCCCCTCTGCAGCAGCCTCCAAACCCTCCTAGTGCAACCTTTTAAGGCCACCAAAAGCCAGTGGGTGGCAGGATCTGCCATCACCTCCTCCACTGGCACACCATCACGTTGGACAGGTGGGTTTTGCAAATAGTCCAAAGGGACTACTCCCTCCCCTTCAAGACTACCCCTCCATCCATGCCACCTCAGTACCATCACATGTCGGAGGATCATCTGGCCCTTCTCCAACAGGAAGTTTCGGCTCTCTTGGCCAAGGAAGCCATCGAGCATTCTTGCCCCAGAAGTAGGTCGTGGTTGCTATTATCACTACTTTCTGGTGCCCAAGAAGGACAAAGGCCTGCGTCCTATCTTAGATCTCAGGAACATCAACCGCTTCCTCCAGAAGAAGTAGTTCAAAATGTTGACGCTCGCTCAGGTCTTGTCTGGCCTCGACCCTGGAGACTGGATGGTAACGTTAGACTTGCATTACGCCTATTTCCACATCCCTGTCCTGCCGGCCCACGTGTTGCCTACGGTTCACGGTGGGCCACGACCTCTTTCAGTTTACCGTGCTCCCCTTTGGCCTTACAAGCACCCCTCGGGTGTTCACAAAGGTGATGGCGGCGGTCACTTCTCATCTGCGCAGATTAGGGGTTCCAGTCTTCCCCTATCTCGACAACTGGCTGTCGTCTCCCACCTCCAGACTACGGCCGACCACCTGCATTCGCTGGGTTCTCCATCAACATGCCGAAGTCACACCTGGTTCTGGACACAACGCAGTTTCGGGTCTGTCCTCCCGAACAGTGAGTCCGGGATATTCGGGCTATGATTCCGATCTTTCAGCCTCTGTCCCAGGTTCCAGTCAGGATGACCCTCGGGCTACTGGGCCTGATGGCCTCCTGCTGGTGGACCATGCCAGATGGCATATGCAGGCTCTGCAGTTGGACTTGAAGTTTCAGTGGGCACAACATCAGGGGAATCTGTCCGATAGCGTTCAGATCTCCGAGGGCACTGCACAACAATTACAGTGGTGGCGAAGGAGCCAGGATTGGGTCAACAGCAGATCCCTCTCCCTTCCCCAACCAGAGTTCACAGTGGTGACGGACGCATCACTTCTGGGGTGGGGCGGCCACATGGGAGAGGCGGAGGTCAGAGGCCTCTGGTCTCCGGCGGAGTAAATGGTGCAAGGTCTCTTTCTGCAGTGGGGAGAGCCTTGGTTAGATCTATTTGCCACTAAAAAGAACGCGCTATGTAAGCAGTTATGCACGGTGGAATTTCAAAGGTGGCATTCGCTAGGCGACACTTTTCGTCGCGAGTGGAGTTGCGGTCTTCTCTGTGCCTTTCCGTTTATACCACTTCTGCCCAGAGTGCTTAAGATCAAGCGCGACCGGGCCCAAGTCATTCTTGTGGCTCCGGATTGGGCACGAAGAGTCTGGTATCCTGAGCTGCTCAACACGGCCATCGATCCTTCCGGTCCAACTGCCTCTTCAGGAGAATCTTCTGTCGCAGCAGCAGGAGACGGTCCTCCGCCCGAACCTGTTCAGCCTCCACCTCCTTGCATGGAGATTGAGCGGCGGCAGTTGACATCGTTTGACCTGCCTCCGTACGTTTGCGACGTTATCTTGGCAGCCAGGCATCCCTCCACTAAGATGGTATGCGCCTGCAGATGTAACACATTTTCAAGTCCCCTGTTGTAAATAGATTCCTTAAGGGCGTTACTCCTCTTTTTCCTCCTGTTCCCTTCATAATGCCCCAGTGGGACTTTAACTTGGTGCTTACGTATCTTATGTGCGCTCCCTTTGAGCCGCTGCATAACGGTCATCTCAGGTTCTTACTTTGAAAACTGCTTTTCTGGTGGCCATCACCTCTCCACGCAGGGTGAGTGAGCTACAAGCTTTTTCTTCCAAGCCTCCCTTTCTGGCTGTCCATCTGGACAAGGTCGTCCTTAGAACAAGACCATCCTTTCTTCCCAAGGTGGTTACTTCTTTCCACATTGGCCAAACAATCACTTTGCCCACCTTCTTTCCGCCTCTGCATCCTTCAAAAGTGGATCCAAAATGTGCGCTTTCTTTCTATCTGGATCGCACAAAGCAATTCCGAGTAAATGACCAGCTCTTTGTTGGGTACGTGGGTGCTAAGAAAGGTCGGGCCGTTCACAAGCATATCATCTCCCGGTGGGTCGTTTTGTGCATCAAAGTTTGCTATTCTTTTGCAAACAAGGAGCCTCTAGTTGGACTGCGCGACCATTCCACCAGGGCGATGACGGCCAACACTGCTTTGGGACGGGGAGTCCCCCTTAATGACATCTGTCAGGCAGCTACATGGGCATCGCTGCACACGTTTACTAGACAGTACTGCCTGGACAGCCAAGTCCGGAGTGACGACTTCTTTGGCTGTTGTGTTCTCCAGGACTTTCTGGTGTGAATTTAATTTGCAGACCCACCACCGGGGTTGGTATTGCTGGGGTATCTATTTTAAGGTAAGAAATCTATAACTAACTGTTTCTTTCAGATTAACAAGTAACTTACCTTTGGTAACAATATATCTGTAAGAAACATAGGTTAGTTATAGATTCCTTACCGCCCCACCCATCCTCCCCGTTCTGCTAACTGACTAGGGTTAAGGACATCGTTTCAGGGCCCAAGTTTTGTGCACCAGTGCTCAGTGTCTTGCATGGCTCTGCGCTTCTGGCGTGAAAGGTTGTGTACAGAACTGACGTCAGCGCGCAAAGGCGGCTTCTATGTAGCTACCACGACGTCATCCCGGCGACCACGATGCCGGACACAGTCGACCAACGCCACCTTCCGACGTGCAGGGGTACTGCTGACGAAAAACTTTCCGGATCCAGTCTGACGCCTGGAGGTAATTCTAAGGTAAGGAATCTATAACTAACCTATGTTTCTTACAGTTATATCATTACCGAAGGTAAGTAACTTGTTCACTAAGAAAGTGGAATGCGACCTGCAAAAGAAGACAGGACTTGGACCAGAGCTGGTGACACAAGGAACCGCCCACGGTAAGTACCCAGGAACCCCACGGAGGCTGTGTGCAGAGTGAGAGCACAGCTGCTCACAAATGGAAGTCAATAGAGAAGTCGCTGTTTCAGTTTCACAGAAGAATGACCCTTCCCAGAGGACCTCAAAGAATTTCCTTGGGGGACGTAAGGTTGGAGAGCCACCCCACCCGTGGATATCCAGGGAATCCAGTTTACCTACACCAGGGAAGCCAGGTGCATAGGAGTGGAGGGACATCATAAAACGCTGTAGATGGCAATGGAAGACTTGGAAGAAAGTGCTTCTGGAGAAGATGGTGACGAAGTCCGGTGGCATCCACTGGAGGATTCTGGAAGTGAAGAACCTGCAGGCAGAGGGGACAGAGTCTATGCCACTCAGGAGTGACTCGGAGGTTAGGCAGAGCAATGCCCACCGATGTCGGAAGCTTTGGAAGAGTCAACACTGATCTTGTCGCTGCAGCTGTATGGACCAGGTGACTGTGAGAAAGACCAGGATTAATTCACGAGCTGTCCCATGTCGGATGTCAGTGAATAGGGGGTTGGTGTCCAGCGGGAGCACCAACAAGTCTTCGTAGCCACAACTGGCATGAACAGCGAAAAAGGAGCATCAAGGGACTCATTAACAGCAGGAGAGTCAGCATGCCACAAGCAAGCAGGTTAGCCCACTAAAGCAGTAGAAAACCCTCAGGAGGACCCACACATCCATAGGCACAGGAGTCACAAGAGGACCTCGAGCAGTGCTCCCTGAACTAATGCTCACGGTGCAGAGGATGTGGTGAGGATGATGAGCTTGGAGGGAAGAGATGCTGGAGCTTCTTGTAGCCTGAAGAAATCCTGGAGTGCAGACCCAACAGGCTTTGCCAGCGGCAAGTCGACACGGTGCACAGGTGTTCGGTTCCGACTAGGGATACTGGCCTCAAATTTGCAGTGCGGACAAGTCAGGCTACGAGGGAGTTGCAGAACCACCACCTTTTGTTTCTGAGCCTTGGGAAGTCTGTAGGACGACAGGAGCAGCAGACCGGTCAACTTCATTGTGGTGCCGGCAGATGCAGGGGAGTAAACCCTTCACTCCAGGGGATATTACTTCGGGTGTCCTTGATGCCCTCAGGTCTGTCGTACAACCTGGATGAAACACAGATGGCGTAGAAGACTTGCAGAACAGCGAGACCAGGAGCAGCAGGAGTCTTCCTTGATGCAGTCCAAGTGTCTAGACTGTCGAACAGTGACGTAGTTTGTCTTGAGCCATGTCCCACGACGAATCTGAGGACCCACCCACAGGGTAAGCCTTAAATGCCTTAACGGAACGGTTGGAACGATGCAGGGAGTCCTTCCCAGAGGAGGGAGGGGGGGGGGGGGGGGGGTACTCACATGTCCTTTGTCCGGTTTGCGCGCGTGAGCCAAGAGCTCACTGATCTGTCTCAAACTGAAGTATACAAGTATGGCACCAAATGTGCCCTTCAAATCAGTCTGGTGGTTCTGGGAAGCACCCCCAACTCAGCCCAATACACTAAGTCCTGTTTGGGAGGTGGCCACACAGCCCTGTGGCAGAAAACCTATTGTTCTACCTTCCCCTGCTTCAACTTGGATCAGCAGCAGGAGGGCAGAATCATGTCTGTGGTCGGCAGCAGCACTAGCTGGCTTTCAGACCCTGAAAGGATGTTACCAAGAGTACAGAGGGGTACCCCAAGGAAGCCCCCAGTACATGGGATCATACTTCCAACACTGGAATCAGTATTAGGGTATGATTCCAACATGTTTGATAACAAACATGACTGGGCTCAGTGCAGCCGCTATATAGTTAGACATCTCTTAATGACCGATGTCCACTATATGTCTCAAAACGGCTGACCCCACTTACAAGCCTGGAGAATAGACTTCTGGGTTTGTAGGGTTGTCCTGCTCATGCAGGGGCACCCTTCTTATAGCCAAGAACCCTGCCCTTAGGACTGAAGAGCCTGCCATAGGGGTGACTTTTAGGTTTTAAGTGTAGTGACCTCAGATGTAAGGAAACTTATCTTTCGTAAAAGTTGCAAGCACCAACTCACTCAGTCTGCAATGGCAGCCCTGTTGTCAAAGTTTAAGTGGTCTCCCATGGGTGGCACTTTACATGTTGCAGCCCATGGGAGACCTCTGGTGTACCTATGCCCTAGGTACCTTAGTACCATATACTAGGTACTTACAAGGGTAAACCAGCAGCCAATTGTGTATGTACAAAAGTACTTAGCATGGTCAATTTAGGGATAAAGCACAGTGGCTGGGGGTGGGGAGGGTGTTGATTAGCAGGATCCCAGTCAGACTAGGTCAAAAACACTGACACCAAGCAGAAAGTGGGGTAACCATGGATGCAGCTCCTTCTTTCCTACAGCTACCCAATCCATAATGTTTTGGATTTTGCTCTGTAAAGGTTGAACTTGCCCCCCACCTACCAGCACCATTCCAGGCCTGCCAGAACTTGGTTCACCAACCTCTAGAATGTGTCTGGTGCATTTCTTAATCCAAAGTGAACTGATAGTGCCCACCAGGAGTCGAAAATGCAGTCTTGGGTCTGGCAGCATCTGTGGGCCTGATTTTCCAATAGCCTGGAGTCAGGTCAATAGTGCTGAGATACTCGTCGGCAGCCGGAGTATCAAGGAGTTCATCTGCCCTGGTCCTTGGAAGAGCATCAGTCTTGGTGAATTAATTGAGGCCTCTGTACTCTACACAGAACCTCATTTATCTCTTTCCACCCAAGGAATGAGGTTTAGGTAAAATGAATTCTGGACTTGCCCAAGGGCTGTCTGAGGGCTCAGTTACCTCCAACTCTAGCATATTTTAGACCTCTGTCTTGATGCAGTCTGATATGGGTTGTCTATAGATTTTACTCTTAACAGGCAGACTGTCACCTGTGTCCACCTCATGAGCACAGCAGGTAGTCTGACTGGGTGTCAGAGAAAGAGTTCTAGGAACTGGCTGAGTACCTGTCTACAATCAGTTTGTTGCTGGTCAGTGAGGCTGTCAGCAAAGGTTACTCCATCTACTGAAACATCAACTAGGTTGTGCGAGAGGAGATCAGGGATAGGGTCACTCTTCTTCCTGTCCCTTATCAGTGGCCATGAACAAGCTCTTGTCAGCCCGTTCAAAGTAAGGCTTCAGGCGGTTTACATGAAGCCACCCTGTGGGGGCTTCTTGAATGTGCCTAGGTCCACCAAGTAGGTGACCTCACCTTTCTTCTCCACAATCGTATGGGGGCTATTCCACTTGTCTTGGAGTGCTCTTGGGACCACAGGCTTCTGGCCCAGCTGATAAACTGCAGAACTGCATTTTGGTTCTGCCATAACTTTTGTAGTTCTTGACTGGCCTCGAGGTTTTTATTGGCCTATACTCATCCATACGTAAATGCAGGCCTACTACATAATCTACAACCTGGTGGAGGTTGGAAAGGCTGCTACTATTCTTCCTTCACCAGACAAAGTGGACCCCTTAGCTGGGTGTCCAAACAGAAGTTCAAATGGATTGTAAACCATTCCCTTCTGTGGAGACTCTCAGCAGGCAAAAGAAGGCAAAGTAGTAGGACATCCCATCTCCTCCTGAGTTTTGCACACAGTCCCATCATCATACCTTTGAGGGTTTTGTTGAATGTTTTAACCAACCCATTACCTTATTGATGGTAGGGTGTGGTGATTTATAAGTTACGTCACACCACCTCTTTAGGGAAACTCACCCTGGCAAAGATTCCGAATAGGGCTTTTGCCACTGCAGGAGCTGCAGTGGTCCTAAGGGGAATAGCTTCTCGCTACCACTACCAGAATTAATCTGTTCCCAGAGACTGTTGGAGGATATAGGGGACCAACTATGTCAATCCTTACTCTCTCAAAGGGAACCCCAACCACTGGTACTGGAATTAAGGGGGCCTTTGTAGTCCCACCTGACTTGCCACTGGCTTGGCAGCTGACACTGGAGCAACAAAACTCCTTGATGTCTTAAGACATATGGGGCCAGTGAAAGTGTGGGAAAAGCCTGTCCCAAGTCCTTGCTTTGCCCAAGAGGTCATACAAGGGGTAAGTCATGTGCCAGGGTCATTGGTTAAACGTCTGAGGAACAAACAACCTCCTGGTAGTACCAGGCTTGGGGTCTCTAGCCTCAGAATACAGGAGCCCATCTTCCCAGTAGATCCTATGAGATCCACTGACATCCTGTGCCTCTTCTGCAGCAGCTTTCTTTCTGAGGCTTTCAAGAGAGGGGCAGGATTTTTATTCCAGACTCAATTCCTCCCTGAAGGTTCCTCCTGCCCCCAAAATCTCTTCTGTGTCAGGCCCAAGCTCTTCTGGGCAGTTTCCTCGCATGGGGCAAGATCTTCGCCCTGAGGAGACTGATTCTCATGTGCAGTGCAGAGATAATGACACAAAGGGAGATGTGCAGCTGTGACGCAAGATGAAACGGGGACATCGGTACCGGGAGAGAAGAAACGTTTGACAAAGAGAGGGGCCCAGCCGGAGAGAGAAGCGAGCACACTAGGTAGCACGAGTCTGAATATGAGAGGGAAGAGCAGGTGAGGCACATAAATGAGGAGGAGAGAGCAAGATTGAGAATGCAGGCTGTGAGACTAGCAGCGGAGGCTGCTGGGCACGGGGTGATCTGTAAATACAGAGTAGTGACAGTCACAGCACGAGGACATGTGGGCGGCAGAGTATACTCGGCAGGGGACAGGCGAGACAAGCTGTGATTGGTGGGAATGAGACAGCCGTGCTGAAGAGTCCATTGCGGGAGAGGCGACTGCCTACCTTAAGAGGTGGGGACGGCAGGAAGAGGGTAGAATGTGTGTATTTCTCTTTGCAGTTTATTTGTGCAGTTTTACACAGGGCATAGGAGCTCTACGTAAGTAGTAAAAGATAAAAGCGAGACAGTGGAAGACTTCAAATGCATTTCGTCAGCAGCTCGAAGAGTAGAGGGTTACAGAGAAGATGAACAAGCATGAGTGCTTGAAAAGTGCAGACGTGCTCGTGGCCACACTAATTGCAAACTGATGGCCTCTGCGCGCCGCTGCTCGCTCCTGCAAGGTGGATGCCAGCATAAGCACGAGTGCTTGAAAGGAGCCTAACGATTTCTAAAGGTCATCTCCTAGTGCAGTGCATGCGCGCTGCACTAGGCTCGACCTAAAAAGGACCAAGTTTTGAATGCAGCTTCTAGCACCCTCTAGAACTCTACCAGCAGAAGTAGTTTCCCTCAGAATTACACCTCACGTTGTGTGTGTGAAGGGAGTCTCCCTGAGTCCTACTCAGTTTTTTTCCTCAAACTTTCTGGAATTTATTCCTGGAATTTTATCTTGACCAGCATGTCTGAAAAAAAAAAGGCCCTTTCTGCCCATGTAAGACCTGTGGCAGGAAAAGGCTTCATGTTGATGATCCATACAAGGACTGTATTTATTGCTCCAACCCAACCATGAGGTGAGACAGTGCAAAATTTGTCGCACTTTCTCTTCAAAGACTTTACGGGATAGAGAGGGGAGGCTGCTATCGAGGCTCCTGTCCACAAAGCAACAGAAGTCTTCTGAAAAGGACAGTGATGGTTCATCAGGGTGTCACAGGAGAACACCTCTGGAGAGGGAAGAAAACAACTCGAACCCTCCCAAGAGAGTAAGAGCTTTACTAAGGAGAAACACCGTAAAGTCTCCCCCGGGCCTACATCATTTGTACCTACGACTCCTGTGGGCAAGGAAAAGGACCGTCTTCAAGCCTCTTTCGCAGATTCTAGAAGGCACAGAGACAAATCATCATCGACCACGTCATTGACAACTTCACAATTGACAATGACAGTTACTGTGACATCGTCTGCACCGTCGACGTCAGGAATGACTGCAGCAGCCATCTCCGGCCCTATACTGTAGATGAGAATCTCACTATCTAAAAGCCCATTGACGGTAAGCATTCTGCCTCCCTCGAGTCGATAAGAAATTCAGCGCCCCAGTGGATTCTCCTTCGAGCCTCACAGGTCTCCCCCCCCCCCCCCCCCCCCCCTCTCTATGCGAGACCTCATCCCTGAAGATAGGTGGCAGGGGGCTAGCAAGATCCTATTGGAGGGATAGTGACCAGCCTCAGAGACCATAGACTGTGCTATGGATATAGCCAACACATGTTTCCGCCAGCTGGCGTTGTGAATGAGCAAGGGATGGTTGAAAGCCAGTACCTTCAGACCTGAACATTTTAGTCATTGCTTTTGATGGGAACTCTGTTAGGCAAACATTGAAAAGGCGATATTGTCTATCAAAACTGATACTGACAAGGAAAATGCCTTTCAGAGGAGCAAAAGGACGCAGTTCGCTGCATACGTAGGCAATTAACAGAGAACACATCAATACCAAGTGTACCAACTACAATGCAGACAAACCTACAAGCCTCCTACTTATAGCCAGTCTTCTATGGCTAGTTTCTCTTATCAGGGAGGGCCTCAGAAAAACACCCAGGGACGAGATGTTGGAGGAAACCATGATCTACACCGGTTACCAGCCCCCTCCCTCCCTCCCTCCCCTCCTCTTCAACTCTTCCCGCCATCCTGTCCCGTGGGTGCGAAGATCTCCAAATTTTTCCAGTAATGGGAGAACATAACGGACCAATGGATATTAGATCTTAACTCCTTAGATCATACTCTAGGGTTTACAAAAAGACCTCTAACTAGTACAACCACAAGACTCCTCCCCCTCGTCTTCACTTATCGCACAAGGAGGCAAAGATCATGCTCTCAAAAGGAGCGATGAAGGAAGTTCCAACTCTACGAAGGGGTCAGGGTTTCTATTCCTGTTTTCTCTTTTTGTTTTTTGCTGAAGAAATCATGGGAGTGGAGACATACTGCAAATCAGGAAGCTCAACAAGTTGCTAAGAAAGCAAACATTCAGAAAGGTAACTTTGGGCGAGATCCTGCGTCGCCTCAACAGAGGAGACTTTATTACCTCACTTGATTTGGAAGACGCATATATCCACATCCATTGAAAACATTGACAATTCCTCAGGTTTACAGTAGCTGTTACCAACTACCAATTCAAGGTCCTCCCCCCTTTCAGCCTCAAATCAGCACCCAGGATATTTACCAAACTCCTCGCTCTAGTAGACAAAGCTCTACGCTCTCAAGGTCACCGAGTATACCCCATACTTGGATGACTGGCTGCTGAAGTCACCAACAAGCAAGTCAAGCTACCAAAACCACAAATGGTTGTCTTCAACTGTTCAACAAGCTAGGGCTGACAGTGAACTTCAAAAAGTAATCTTTCCTTCCCAGCCAAAGATACCATTTCTGGGAACCACATTAGATACAGTTCAATGCAAAGCCTTTCTATCGGACGAACGCCAGATAAGACTACAGCAGTTGGCAATGGCCATCTCAATAAAAAAGGTCTGTTTCCGAAAGGAGGTACAAATCGCTCCTAGGAATGTGGCAATGCAATGGTGGTAACACAGACCAAACCTTTCAAAGGGTCTCACTTTCCCTTCAAGAGATTCCAGATTACATCCGAACAACCGATGCCTGTATGGAAGGCTGCGAAAGACATCTGCAGGACCTCCAAATTCAAGGCAAATAGTCCAGTGCTCAGAAACTAAAGCACATCAACAGTCTGGAGTTGAAGGCCGTATCCCTCTCTCTACAAGCCTTTCTTCCAAGGATAACAGGTGCATACGTGCTGGTTCATATGGACAATGCGAGCAGTATGTTCTACATAAACGAACAAGGGGAAACCAAGTCTCTCACACTTTCGCAGGAAGCTCAAGATCTATGGAACTGGACAACAGAGCATGGAATTTCTGTCGGAACCGAGCACGTTCCAGGGTTGAACAACACACTAGCGGATGCTCTCAGCAGAGCAACAGACAATTACCACGAATGGGAACTCAGTCAACACCAGCTGGACAGTTTGTTTTCACTGAGAAGGAAACCAGTGCTAGACACATTTCCCACGAACATCAACACCAAATGCCAGTCCTATGCCAGCAGGTACCCTCTCCCCGTGTCTCTGGGCAATGCCCTTTCGATGCAGTATTTGCCTACACTTTTCCCCCATCCCATTGATCCCCAGTGCGCCAACCAAGATGAAGCTAGAGCTTTGCCGCCGGATACTCATAGCTCCCAGGCACCATTGGTTCCCGGAACTTCATCTTTCAGAATCCAGACCCATACAACTGCAGCTGTCCCCCTCTTTCCTAACCAGGAACGACGGGCAGCTGTGCTGTCCGGACCCTGCGTCACAACACTTGCATGTCTGGCTCCTAAGTTCTTAGAGTTTAGGGACAAGAACATCTCGTAGGAATGTAGAGACATCCTCGTGAACTCTACAGAGAAAAGTACCAACAACATGTGCAGGCTGAAATGGAAACAGTTCTGCTTCTGTTGCCAGCTAAATGAATTGCGTCCATTTACAGCATCCCCAGAGCAGTTTTTACTATACCTCCTCTCCTTGCCCAAATCAGGCTTGGCTTTCGCTTCAGTCAAGGTACACCTAGCCTCCATCTCTCATTATTGAAGAGCTTCTAAAGCTCCTTCCCTTTGTGCTTCAAGCTTGGTGAAGCAATTTTTGAAAGCACTTTTCGGCACCATTCCTCCGGTGCGGGCATCTCCCTTGGAATGGAAGCTTAACGTAGTTTTAGCACAGTTAATGAAACTACAATTTGAACCGATTCACAAAGATGAATTGCAGTTCTTGATATGGAAAGTCGCTCTTCTCCTGGCCCTCAACTCAGCTAGGAGAGTGGTTGAGATACGAGCATTCACCATCAAGGAGCCTTTTCTGCAGTTTAAAGAGGACTCGGTCACTCTAAGAACTAATCCTATGTTTACCCCTAAAGTACCATCTCAGTCCCGCCTTAATGAGCTGGTAATACTTTTTTGCTTCGTCCCGAATCCATCAACGCCCCTGGAGCAGGCATTACATACACTTAATGCTAAACGATGCCTTCATTTCTTCCATCAGTGAACAAAGTACATCCAAAAGGACCAGTCCTTGGAACTCACTACAGGTAAGTTAGGACTGGACGCGGTGCACAGGAGCTCGGTTCCAGCAGCTCCAGCGAGAGATTGCAGTCTTCCAAGTTGCACACCAGACCGTTCCGACCGCGGGAGAGCCACAAAACCACTATCTGTGTAACAGAGAATCCGCCAGCTGCCCGTCGTCGTTGAGGTGCCTGCGGATGCAGGGGAGGGACTCTTTCACTCCAAGGGAAATTCCTTTTCGCTGTCCTTGATGCAAACAGAGTCCTTGTGACCTTGAGGGATGTATGGCCACAGAGGTTGCAGGAACTTGGCAAAGTACAGGAACAAGGTTGCAGTAGCAGCCCTCCTACCAGTTGCAGATGCCCATGTGCACTATCACTGAAAGGAGGAGTCCCTTTACGTCGTTACTGGGAAAGACTTCTTCGAAGAAAAACATCTAGCAAACATCTGGACCCAACACTAGATGGCATGGATGAATTTGTCAGGGATATTTGCCTACTCTTTTTTCACCCCTCCTTCATTTCTGGTTCGGAGGCTCATTCAGACATCACTCACACTGATTCTAGTGGGTCCCACTTGGGCCTGCTAACCGTAGTTCACCTTAGTCTTGGAACAATCAGTGGTTCCACATCAAAAGCTGCATCTCAATTCCAGCCTTCTCACGCAGAGCCATGGAGAAGTCAGACATCCAAACCCCAAGGAGCTAAATCTAGCGATTTGGCTCCGGAATTCATAGTTTGGTTATTTAAACTTGCCACCAAAGTGTAGGACTATTCTTAAGGAAGCAAGAGAGCCTGCTACCAGAGCATGTTATGCAGCAAAATGGAAAATATTTGGTTTGAGGCATATGAGCTGTAGATCACATACTGTGCATAGATCGCCATCTGGTGTTGGGCCCGGATGTTTGCACTTTGTTGTTGTCCTGGAAAGTCTTTGGATGTCACGGGATAGGCAGCTCCTCCTTTGGACAATAGTGCGCATGGGCATCAAATCCATCGCCAGATAGTTTTTTTCCGCCATCGGGCTCGGATGTGTTCATTGCGCTCCAGTTCGGTGTCAATACCGATCATCTTTTCGACACAAAATCCTCACCCATACTTCGGTATTGTTTCGATCACGTTCCCCTTCGATGCGCATCTCTCCAGACCTTCAAATCTTCGATTTCGGTCGTCGACGCAGGCCTTCGGGCCTACCTGTGCCATTGGGCCTTCGGCTCATGGAAAAGACTCCCTTTAAAAAGTGTCCTAAATGTGGATCCAAGTTTCCAAACGCAGATCTTCATAAGGTGTGTAACCTCTGCCTTTCACCCTAGCACGAGGCCAAAGACTGTCCAGCTTGTGCCTCCTTCTGCTCCTAGAAGACGATCCGGGACCGTCTGACTCGAAGAACAATGGCTCGGTCATCGACATCCATTCTCGACGACATCTTCCAGGAAGGCATCAATGTACCGGAGCAGGAGCAGATCCAACACAGCACCGTCAGCTCCTCCGAAGCCGACGACTCCGACGTGGAAGACATCACTCCGGGGCAGCGGGTCGTAAGTACGGACGTCGACCCCTCCCCACCCACCCCCCCCAAAATCCAAAAAAGGCTTCGGTCACACCTTCACTTTCAGGCCTAGGTGCACACAGGGTCAAAACTTCTCACGCCCCGCCTTCTGGCTCGGCAAAGAAGCCAATACAAAACCCTTCAGGCCACTCCGGATCGAGCCAGCCTGCCGCCGGCACCGAGAAGGAATCCAATGCCTTCCTCCGCACCAACACCTACCGCTGCATCGACTCCAAAATCCAGTGGCACGGACGTCCCGGCTCTGAAAAAATCTTCAGAACTGTGCACACCACGGGAACCAAAAAAACAGTCTGTATCAAAACCACTATTGTAATCGAAGAAAATTCCCGATTCCAGGCCTAAAGAGCACAAAACTACTTCAAAACCCCTGACACACACACAATCGGTCCCCAAAAAGTCGGCACCGAAAGAACACACGTCAGTGGAGGAGCTTTTTCGACCCGATCCGACCCATAAAACACCTCAAAAAGACCCTAAAACAGGCCAACTCATACTTAGCCCTTCAAAGAAACAGAAAATGGACAAACCTGTACCAGCTACACTTCCTGTGAAAAAGAGACATTGCTACTTCTCCCTTAAGGATTCCTTCTCCTCCTCCCCCTCCATACCACTCTCCTATACCATATTCACCTCCCTCACCATCTTCTCCACCTCCAGACGTCGATGACACCTCTGACGACATGGGGGATAATCACCCTTTAGGGGAATCCAGTCCTTCTGGTGCCCCAAAAGATCCATGGGAGGATTATGACACACCTGATGTCCCAGACACCTCAGGACGACATCTACCCATCTAGGCCATCCCCTCCTGAGGACACTATAGGGTTCACTCAACTTATACACAGGACAGCTGAACATCACGGAGTAAACCTACATACAGACACTATAGAGGAAGATTTCCTCATGGACACTTTCGAACCATCCCAAAGGTCCGGTGCCATTCTCCCCATGTTAAAAGGGGTAATCAAACACGCTCCTGAAGTGTTTAAGGATCCTGTAAGGGCCAGAGTCATTAGCCCCTGGGTAGAAAAAAAGTACAAAGCTGCCCCATCTGACCCAATTTATATTAAAGGGCAAATACCCTTAGATTCTTTAGTGGTCTCCAACGCCAGGAAAAGGGCCAATTCGCAAACCACAGGAGATGCCCCACCTCCTGATAAGGAATCAAAACTGTTGGACGCGTCTGGTAAGAGAACAGCGTCCCAAGCAGCTAACATGTGGAGCATTGCCAACACACAGGCTTTGCTTGCAAGATATGGTAGGACACACTACAACGAGCTGGAGACCCTACTACAACACCTTCCAGATCAATACAAGACACGAGCTAATGATCTCATCCAGGAAGGCATGGTCATAACAAATACCTCCATTCGTTGTGCTCTCGATGCTGCAGACCCAGCATCCCGGGCTATTAACACCAGCGTCCTTTTAGGCTGACATGCATGGCTACACATTTCCGGCTTCAAGCCGGAGGTCCAAACCACTATATTAAACCAACCATTTGATCAAGAACACCTGTTGTGACCCAATGTAGATTCATCTTTAGAAAAGATGAAAAAGGACACCGACACTGACCAATTAATGGGAGCCTTGCAATCGCAAGCTCCCAGAAGTTTATTTCGTCGCTCCTCTTACAGAGGCGCCTCTAAAGGTTTTTCCACCTAAAACACCTCCACTTCGTACAAGAGTCCAACACAGACCTCATCTAACAGAGGCTATTACAGAGGAGGCTACAGGGGCAATAACAAGGTTAGAGGCAAAACTATCAACACTTGTACCACCTCCACCCCTAAACAATGACTTCCCTCCCCTCCACCCCTAAACAATGGCTTCCCTCCACTCCCCCCGGACCACTCTACTCCTGTTGGGGGAAGACTGCTACAGTTCCTACCTGTCTGGAACAACATTACCACAGACAGGTGGGTGAGAAAAATCATCCAATCCGGTTATTGCCTGGAGCTCACTTCAACTCCCCCACACATTCCACCCAGACAGCGTTCAATGTCGGCAGAACACTTAACGCTTCTATAACGGGAGGTACTTTCCCTCCTACAAAACATGCCATAGAACCAGTTCCCCTTAATCACCAAAACACAGGGGTTTACTCCCTGTATTTCCTCATTCCAAAAACGGACGGAACCCCGAGACCCATCTTGGACCTCAGACCATTAAACCTCTACATACAATCAGACCATTTCCATATGGTCACTCTTCAGCAGGTCCTCCCGTTACTCAAACAGGACGACTTCCTTGCCACATTAGATCTCAAGGACGCCTACTTCCTCATTCCCATTCACCCTGCTCACAAGAAATACCTTCGGTTTGTGGTAGACGGCCAGCATTACCAGTTCAAGGTCCTCCTGTTCGGAGTCACCACAGCACCCAGGGTCTTCACAAAATGTCTGGCAGTGGTGGCAGCCCACTTAAGACAATAGATTCACGTCTTCCCATATTTGGACGACTGGCTCATAAAAGCCAAGTCACATATCCAGTGTGTAAATCACACACATGCCACAATACAACTACTTCATGACTTGGGGTTTACCATAAACCTCGCAAAGTCTCACCTCCAACCATCCCACATCCAACAATATCTGGGTGCCACAATAAACACCTCAAAAAGCCTTGCATATCCTAGTCCAGCCAGGATAGCAAGCATGCAAGTTCTTATAGCAAGATTCCAACCGCAACACTCACTTCCAGCTCGAGTGTTCATGAAACTAATAGGGATGATGGCCTCTTGCATATTCATAGTACCTCATGCAAGACTCCAGACGCGCCCTTTACCGGAACCAAACTCAAGGTCAGCTGACAGCTCTGGTGTTGGTGGACAGACGGTACAACCCAGGCTCGACGCCGGCCCGGCGCCTCGTGCTTCCTCCACGCAGGTTGCACTAGGATCGACGTCGGTCGGCATTCTGGTCGCGTCCTCTGTGGAGGTCGTCGACGTCCAAGCGACTCCGATACGGTATCGATCGACGTCGGTGCTGACATCTATTCCGCTTCCCTTGATGATTGCTCTCTCCCCAATCTCCCCCCCCCCCCTCCCCCCGATTCCTCGGGCGGCGATAGGTCTCTAACACGGCATCCGTCAACGCCTGTATTACCATTTAACCCTCCTCATTTGGAACCTGATGCTTCCCTGTTGCAGGGATTCTGCTTATGCACAGAACTATGCGCAGAAAACCAGGACCTCAGAGAATTGTGGTCTACCAGAAACTCCCCTCAGAACTAAGAACCCCTATCCGCCTAGCTAGTGTCACATTCGTTATCCGAGATTTGGCTCGGCGGTCCCAATGTATAGACAACCCAGAACAAGCGACTTAGATACTCTCAGGAGTGGTGGGAACCCAAAATACCCGTTGGTAGCTATATATCAGTCCACAACAGAATAACAAAGACACGGTAAAAGTTTAAAGAGTTTATTTTATAAACCTCGCGTCCTAAGATGCAGTACTTTGGCTAACACAAGCAGACAAATGGTTAGGATCAGCACCATCAGCATTGTTACAATACCATAGAAAATGAAAGGAGCAATCATAATAATAATGACCGTGGA
Source organism: Triturus cristatus (assembly GCF_964204655.1). Taxonomy (NCBI): domain Eukaryota; kingdom Metazoa; phylum Chordata; class Amphibia; order Caudata; family Salamandridae; genus Triturus; species Triturus cristatus. Next base: position 124,738,575 of record NC_140581.1, read on the forward strand.
ACACAACCACCCTCCTTTCTCTAGCAACTAATAAGGTATTATTAGACTAATAGAAGGTCTCTTAGGCTTGCATGGGGGACCCCATACCTTATAGATCAGCTTAGTGGAATCACATCACAGAATCAGCTAGGCTCTCTCCTGCTTCAGCTCCTCGTTTCGAATGTAAAAGAAAACATGCTGCTCTGTAATATTAAAGGGCTCATCTTTCAGGTATTGGCAGCTGTATGTATGTTATGTCTAAAAAGTGGTACGATCAACCTGAACACAACAACCTGCCCCGTCTAGTGACCCAGACTCGTTCCTTACACGGTGTACAGACCAAGGTCACTGCTCGCTGTTAAAGATGTTAAACAACAGACGGTTCTCATGTGAAGCAAAGTCGAGTCAGCAGTTCTCGAATGAATAACATGTAACAACAGTGTCGCGTGCAAAAGCAGCAGAAGCAGCAAGCTGGCTTTCTAACAGCCATCGAGGTTATGCTAACTTAGCGTTGTACATAGGGCGTGGTTAACCCACACTACATCCCCCTTTGATCGGACTACTAACCACTAGGGGCGCACTTATCAAGAACGCAGAGTTCAAGTTAGAAAGAACGGAACCAAGGGCATGAACTATAAGTCCATATAAGGTAAGTGTAAGTTCGAAAAGAAAAAAAAAGAAAAAAGATGTCGGGTGGAAAAAAACCATGAAAAAATGGGAAACGACACCTCTCGACACATCAAGGGTCGAACATGACAAATAGTCAATCCATAAAAGTATAGGCACAATAAGTTGCAACAGCCTCCAAGAGGAAATCATTGGAGCGTTCCGCAAAAGTATCTGCCATCCAGTTCAACAGGGGAAAGGAACACACGTGTTCACTCACAATCGGAGCTTCCAGCACCACACGGGGACATCAGGAAGGTACCTCGATATAACTTAGTTCCAGAAAGTCAATCGCAGCCTCTTCGATGGCCCAATTACCAAGGACTCCATGTGCCGCACCCAAGGCCATAAACCCAACACCAGAACATTCAGACTCATGAGCCGTTAAGGGGCCCATCAGTTGACCAAAATCCGGTACAGGTGACACCGAGGTTGAAAGGCACAAATCCAGAGCCCACTGGAAAGGACAATCCAGGCAGTGAAAGACGGGTTGCACACAAGTAAAGAACGGAAACCGGAAGGACAATCCATACGCGACACTTAAAGTCGCCAGGGGCAACGTGCCATAGTATTCAAGCATCCGGTTGCGCAGATGAAACAGCTCGGGCATGTTGTCTCTGTACGCAAGTTGCGCAGCCATTGCGTAGGACGCAAACCAGCAAAAGTATTCCAGCAATAAGGGCAAGAAGCAAAGGAAGACCTCCGAAGACACTGGAAAAAACAGAATGAAAAAACGCGGGGAACACACCAAAAATAGTCTGAAAAGAGGTCACGAGGCCGGAGCCCACTAGTTTAAAAGAATTAACTATGCCAGTCGTAGACGAGGCATTAAAGATAGTCTGTATCAATGTTCCAAAATGGAAGGGGAGGTCAGTATTCAAAAGCGCCTGCACCTCTGTGCGGGTGTTTGCCACGTGAAGAAGAAAGGTTTCACGGTATGAAGTTAAAGCGACCTCCCTTTGAGACAAAAGAGCCCTTATTCTGCTCATCTGGTTGAACTCTGCGCTCAAGGTTGGAATCGAAGGCCAGATAGAAACATCGAGCCGGCCATGCGGGGGCGGGAAAAGGACATTAGTACAGCAAACTACACGCTGGGAAACAGTGACTATGTACGGAATGCCCTTCAGCATCCCACAGCAATTCTCATTATTCAAAAGCAAATAACTACCGTTAGCAAGCAGTGTGAATGAAGGGGTTATAACTGGTACAGGAACACCTTTCAAAACGCAAGCTAAATTAGGAGCGTGTACATTGCAAGCACCATGTAATTGTATATGTCTACACACTACAGAATGATCAGGAGCAGAAGTGCATTCCTCACCTTTCAGATAAACCTCTGTGCCCTCCCGCATGCATCTATATGTAAATGGGAGCGACCAAACTTCGTGCAGGAACGCACTACCAAGTTGTTCATATCTGCCCAGAGCATAATGTTTCATGCATGAACTAAATTTGAAAAGCGAAAAAGGTAAAGTGATTACGCCGTGAATAAGCCACGTGGCCGAATTTAACTCGGCAATAGAGAAAGGCAAAGGTTCTAATTTCTCAATGTGCAGTAATGAATAAGTGGCATCCTTCATAGACATAAACTGTTGCTTTGCAGTCAAATTAAAAGGGAGGAACAAAGAGAAAACAGTCATGTAATCCCAAGGAACTTTCCCTGCCTTTAACGTTTGCAAAGTCCATGCAAATTGCATAACAGAACGCTACTGATTTTGGCCATGGTACAACACAGACAAATCATTCTGCACAATATCTACGACAGATGAAACAATATTATCTAAAGTGTAAATCCTAGAAGACAAGGTATTTATACTATTATCAATCACAGCCAACACTTTTTCCATATTGGCCTGGTCAATAGCACGTAATCTGGAGGCAGCCTCAATTTGCGACAATTTCCAAACTTCATTGTAAATAGCATATACCCATCTTTTGGACCTGCCTACTGCAGGACCTTTAATAAAATCATTCAAATCAATTTTGTCGTCTAAACGTGACAAATGTAGCTTAACAGACGCTAATGTGGAATGTTGCAGCCATGACTGGCATAACTTACCCACAGAGTAGGTAGTTAGTGTGTGATGATTCAAAACGAGGATCTACCCTGACTTGAGTGTACCCAGGTGTCAGCGCTAAAAATCGACGTTGACAAGACTCTGAACCAGTTTGCCAAACCAACCAACCCTCAGGATTAAATGCCGAAACATTAAAGGTGGAGTTGGAAAGAAGGGACTGCAATTTAAGAAGGGAAAGATCTGTGTAATTACCACAACCGGGATAAGTACCCAGATCCGGGATTGCGTGGGAATTCATCTTTTTAGACGTAGACAAGCCAAAGCAAGTCGTCTGAAAAATAGATGAATTTAAAAATAACATATGGTTAGGGATAAGACAGGCACGATGCAAAGCTTCTGTCCCCTGAACCTGCCACGGTTTAGTACCCCAAACCGACTTAAGATCGACAGTAGTTTTCCATAGCTCGTAGCCTCCGACTGCCAATTCGTCCATAAAGGACTTGGAATATAATAATTTGGTATGTGTCAACCGTACCTTCGAGGCGGTTTCAGGTGCCATCTTAAAATAAAAGGAGGCCGGCTTAGACACACTGAAATCCGAAAAGTATGTGAACTTGTTCACTAACGTTGCAGAACTGCCCTGACGAGGGGCTGGACAATGTTCCCATTGTGTGTGATTAACAAAATTTCGAAACGTATTTGCTCTGTGTAGGAAATGTGTGCCATAATGTTGATAACAAAATTGTTCACCATAATTAGCAGAATTTAATATAAATCCTCAGCATCAAATGCAGCATAATATTTTAGATCAGAAAACAGTGCTTCTATTGCGTGTACATCCCAATCATCAGATCTAATATTCTGTTTAACGACATCACCCATAGAAACACGAAATACATTAGGCACATTAATCACTTCTGTAGGTCCATGAATTTGAAATTTAACAGCATCCCAAGCAATCCCATCACGCACAGGCCAGGCAGTAATGTTCACAAAAGTCTGGTCCCTTTTCATAATATGTGATGAGGAATGGGGGGCCAAAGTTCCAGCAATGGATTCAATCGAAGATCGCTCATTCAGGTAGTGCCCATTTATAATTTTAAAAAACACCACCACAAAGCCAATTGTCATGAACAAAAAAACACAGATTAGCACCAGCCAGATGTAAGTCCATGGTGCCACTAAAAAATGTCTCTTGAACCAGGCAAAAAATATAGCAATTTTGGATGGGGCAGTGGAAGTCATTGATTCAATGTCAAAGGAAGAACGGGACTGGTTAATCGCTGTTGAATGTAGAAGAGGCAACGGGACACTTGCAGGATAAGCATACTCAGGATCATCAGGCAAACCACCATCAACGGGCGGTATAAGAGGGGAAGCAACAGCATGCATCTCAACGGCAACCTCAGGCATGATGGTCGAGGGCGGCAGCACAACAGAATTTCGCAGAATGGAAGGGCAAGAAACTGAAGGTGTCATACTATGAAGTATCGGCCACTCGCTGTAGCTTGACATTGTCAATCGAGATGTACCTGTTTTCCTTGCGACCAGGAAGTGGTGGTAAAATGACTGTACGGGTACCCTGGACTCCAAGCACCGGGACTGGTGCACGATAAGAGGGGGCCAAACTCTTTCTTGGTCTCCACCTTCTCACGGACCAGATCACCAACTCGAGGTAGCCAGCCGACTACCGGAATCTGGAGCTCAGCTTCGCATGTAGAGGGTACGTGTTCCTTCGCCAGAATGTCTCTTGCTTCTTGTAGATTCTGTAATACAGCATAGTGATCATCTAGGTCAAAAGGCGCGGCAGCCGCCGCCATGTCTAGACCCTCAAGGTCCGGGACAAACATTCGTACTCCAAAGAGCATCATGTATGGGGTCCGCCCACCCAGAGACCTTCTAGGGAGATTATTAAGTGCACGTTGCACGTCCTACAAGTGGGTCAGCCAGCTTCGGCCTGTACCTAATACCCTTGCTGTCAAAGACTGCTTTAGGTCACTGTTCATTCGCTCCACAACACTATTGCCCTCAGGCCGGTATGGAGACGAAAATTTGACTTGGACCCCCAAACTTCTCATGGCTTTTTTGTAAGCCCTAGAGGCAAACGCAGGGCCCTGATCAGAATGAAGGGTACCACATGCAAAACTCCCAATAAAGACACGCAAATCCTTGATGACCGTCCGGGCATCAGTACTCCTTTGCGGCCATACCCACAGAAAACGTGTGCACGAATCCACTGCAACCAAGATGTACTTGTACGCAGTATCAGAGGAAAAAGGACCGCAGTGATCTAAATAAACACATGCAAGTGGTTGATTAGATATAAACAGCTGCGTTTGTAGTGGACGCGCGACAGTAGAAGGTTTAATCTGCTGGCAATTGTCACATAAAAGGACATAAGCTCGCGCTTGTTTTTGTACAAACCGTACCACCAGTAACGCTGCTGTAAAAGACACAGTCGCCGAAACGCCGGCGTGCGCTGACGCAACACTTTCGTGGGCAGCTGTAATCAGAGATGGTCTGCAGTCCGCGTTGGGAATCAATCTGTCACCAACGTCGTTAATCCTCACTAACTGGACGTTATCAGGTCTTAAACGATAATGGTAGCGGGAAGGGAATCCTTTTGGAAAGCCCGTTCCTGTCTCGGACGCAGCAATAGCTGCCAAGATGTCATAATCAATCCTAGTTTTGGATCTTGTAACTGCTGCTACTAAATATGTCGCCACTGCGGTTTTTGCTGCCTCGTCAGCCAAACTGTTACCGACAGCATGGATACCAACAGGCTGGTGACCAAGAGTGTGAACTACATTCACGAGGGGCAGGCCTTCTTTAAGTTCTGCCACTCAAACCCAAAGTATCTTGTGCTTAACTGTGCTACCTTTCGAATCATGAAAGTCATTCTGACTCCAAAAGTGTAAATTCTCATTGTATGATTGAACACAATAAAACGAGTCACTCACTATAAGAGTGGTGACCCGAGCATCAGCAAACTCCAGTGCAAGCACCAGAGCTTTCAGCTCTGCCAACTGCGCGGTACAATCACCCAATGACTGCGTATGCACGACATCAGACTGGAACTCACCGTTCACGAAAGTACCTACTACAATTGCGCAGGCCGCCGAATAGGCGTGCTTTGATCCAGTTGCGGGTTGCGCAGACCCATCAGTGTAAATGACACAATGGTACTCCTCGAGCGGGCGCAAAGTCAGAGGAGACGGATGAACAAATTCATACTCCAAGAACTCCTGTGTCTGTAATGCCGCGTCAAAGATATATGTGACGTCAGGCGAAGTCAAGGATGTTGCCCATTGTATCCACCTTGGATGCAAAGCCTTAGAATTAGGTACACTGGCTTTAGTAACCGCCTCAAGGGCAGGGTACGGTGTCCCCACCAGCATGTGCTTTCCCTGTGATAGCGCTCGCTCTTTCAAGATCGCCATCTGAACCGCTGTCAGTACTTTCTCGACAGCGGAAAAGCGCAGCTCAGCCGAAGTGTACAGATGAGATTTGTATGCAATGGGGACTGTGTCGCCCTCATTGAACGTCAAGTCGGTGAAACCCACTGCACCCGGTACGATTCTAATGACCAGGTTAGTGTGGTTATCACGAGTTTGCAAAAACTTCAAAGCTAGAAGATCAGACTGCAATGCTTGCAAAGCAGCTGAATGCTCAGGCAGCCAGCAAGATTTGGTATAAGTAGGTTGTACCAAGGCATAAAGCGGCTTGATACGCTGGGCATAATCAGGAATGTAGTTACGACCGAAATTCAGAAAACCCAGCAAAGATTGTAATTTCTTCAGTGTCGATGGAGTACTGAGGCGTGCGCATTTCTCAAGGAACTGCGGAGCCAAGCCTCGACCCTCATTATTGAGTTCGTACCCCAAAAACAACACTGTGAACTCGGCAATGTGGGGCTTGTCAAAGTTGAACTTGTAACCATAGTCAGCAAACATAGTTATTATGTTATCCACCCGAGCAAGATGTGGAAGCAACTCGTCGTCCGTGAGGTAGATATCATCTACATATGAATATGCTTCTGGGTCAATCATCTCCAAGAGTGAGACCACACGAGCAGCAAAGACCCCAGGGCTGTTTTTATAGCCCATTGGGAGCCTCTTGAACCATTTTTGTTTGCCACCCGAGGTAAACGCAGTCCACTCATAGCTATGAGGAGACAGGTTGTGGCTATAAAAGCCATTGGAGATGTCAAGTGTAGTTTTAAAACGTTTTCTCACAAGACTATCGACGAGAGCCGAATTGTGTGTATTCTGTACCGCACATGTCCGGCAGTGCGAATTTAAGTGCCGGTAATCCAAAACTAGGCGGTACGAACCGTCAGGCTTCGTCTCAGTAAATAAAGGATTATTCATGAGTGACACACATGTTTCAATCACTCCCTGATATTCCAATTGTTCAAGGATAGACGCGACGTGAGACCTAGCCTCGCGACGCATGGGGTATTGGGGTTGTGGCTGGGGCTCCGACCGCAACGGAATCTTATGAGTGGGAGAAAATTTGTCCCAACCAACCTGAGTACGGTACAACGCAGGCGCAAGCACCTGCGCCCACTCCCCGGCTAACCTGTTAGAATGTTCCAATGGCACAGTGTGCCCAAAGGAAGGGAGGATTACCACCTCCCCTCTAGGAGCCTCCAACACGAAAGCCGGGGGCCAATCTGCCTCCGCCAAAAGTATATCGTAGGTGGAGGTTAGATGATCCCAAAACACCACTTTAATTTTACGCTGTATGTCACCCTCAATTAAAAGGGTAATTTTAAACATTCTTTCAGGGGGAGCTACGCGAGTATCAGCAGTTTCAACACTTACAAATGTATCAGTTGCTGTCGCCGCCAGAAACGGACGCAGCGCTTGTCGCACTATTGTAACTTCCGCCGCGCTGTCTAGCAGCGTTAGTGCCCATGTCTGGTTCAGAAGCTGTGTCCGTACCATCTGAGGCATATCTCGCAGTCAGTGCAGCAACTTTCTTGTTTTGAAACGGTGGTCTTTGACGTGCAGATTCGTCCTGCTTGCCTTTACCGTCAGTCTGACGGGGCTGCTCACGACCTTGAGCACCCTTTCCCTTTCCACGATCTCCGCCACCGGATTGATAAGCCGATGTTTCCTGTGAAGAACGAGGAGAGCGTTGTTCAGGAACCTGAAATCTATCAGGTGACTTAATGTTAGAACGATCGCGCAAATCATAAGTGCGTTCACTCTGTGTCTTCACCGGTGATGCAGAACGAGACCTCCGTTTCTCTTGCTGCTTCCCCTGTTTCTTAGCTCGCCAACTTTGTTTTGGAAAGTTGGGCTTTTCGTGTTGACTAACTCACTTTAGGCTACTGTACTGCAGTCGGAATGACTACGGCGGGTTTCACACCCAAGGCGCTACGACCCCCCATTCTGTAGGCTTTCGCTATAACTTTAGCGAACTCCTTTGGCCTGTCGCCAGGATCCACAAGTGCCATCATATTGCACACCTGGAATTGCATGGCATCTCCTTTGAGGTTGCCCATAACCATGGAACTAACCACATCGAAGCTATCGACAAGCCTCAATCCCAACTCAATCGCTGCCTCGGCACCATGATTCTCTTGGACCTTCTTGATGACCGAGGGCAGTACAGACATAGACGGAGTGCCGTAACACTTCGCATAAGTCGCAGCAAAGACCTTGCCCCAATTGTCACAGTCGACAATATCTGGGACCAGATCCTTAGGTAACGTGATAGTGAGGATCCTGTGTTTATCCACAGGAGAAGTATTGGGAAACACGGCTTCAAATTGATCAAATTTTTCAGCAAGCCAGTAAGGGAATTCATCCCTCTGCTGGGGGCGCTTGCCGACAACCGAATTAACCATAACTGGACTAATGACCGTCGCGTGATGGTCAGTCGTGTGTCCCGCAACCGCAGGTGGCCCCCACCTGCACATTGCGAGACACGTACTGCACTAACGCCCTATGGACCGTAATCAGGGCAGTGTGTAGCACTCTTAACTCCGCCACCGCCACAGTCATGTAGCGGGGATGGGGAGCATAACCGGCTAGCACCGGCCATGTGGCCCCCGCAATTGACAACGGGCCCATTCTCGCCGGTGCTACCACATGGGGGAGGGCGCCATTAAACCAAATAGAATGCTGCCAGGCACTAAGGGGAATCTCAAGTGTCCGATAAGGGGCATAGGCAGCAGGCATCGCGGTGTGAGTATAATCGTGGAATAAATTGTCGTTTGCATCCACTTAGTCAAACGTCACCCAAGAGTAAAACAACTCATACAGGAACGCCGCATCAGCGCCTACCACTAAAATAACAGCCAAGCCATCATCCGGGACCCCATAGATCCTCAAATGTGCGGTCAGAGGAACCCTACTATGCGCGGCAATATTGACCGCCATCGGGACACCTGAAAGAACAACGAAAAGCTATACTGTAACACTGGGGTTCAGAAAAAGAAAACCTTTTTAATTATCAAGCTTGAAAGAACTTTTAGTCGAAACCTAGGTAGGTTAAGCCGTCACTCAAGTTATCCGGAAACTAGAGTGAGGGCGTTGTGGACTAATAAAAGCACTACTAAGGCGTTTCAGATCAAAAGACCAAACGTTAGGTGCGCCATGTTGCAGGGATTCTGCTTATGCACAGAACTATGCGCAGGAAACCAGGACCTCAAAGAATTGTGGTGTACCAGAAACTCCCCTCAGAACTAAGAACCCCTATCCGCCTAGCTAGTGTCACATTCGTTATCCAAGATTTGGTTCGGCGGTCCCAATGTATAGACAACCCAGAACAAGCGACTTAGATACTCTCAGGAGTGGTGGGAACCCAAAATACCCGTTGGTAGCTATATATCAGTCCACAACAGAATAACAAAGACACGGTAAAGTTTAAAGAGTTTATTTTATAAACCTCGCGTCCTAAGATGCAGTACTTTGGCTAACACAAGCAGACAAATGGTTAGGATCAGCACCATCAGCATTGTTACAATACCATAGAAAATGAAAGGAGCAATCATAATAATAATGACCGTGGAACACAACCACCCTCCTTTCTCTAGCAACTAATAAGGTATTATTAGACTAATAGAAGGTCTCTTAGGCTTGCATGGGGGACCCCATACCTTATAGATCAGCTTAGTGGAATCACATCACAGAATCAGCTAGGCTCTCTCCTGCTTCAGCTCTTCGTTTCGAATGTAAAAGAAAACATGCTGCTCTGTAATATTAAAGGGCTCGTCTTTCAGGTATTGGCAGCTGTATGTATGTTATGTCTAAAAAGTGGTACGATCAACCTGAACACAACAACCTGCCCCGTCTAGTGACCCAGACTCACGGTTTACAGACCAAGGTCACTGCTCACTGTTAAAGATGTTAAACAACAGACGGTTCTCATGTGAAGCAAAGTCGAGTCAGCAGTTCTCGAATGAATAACATGTAACAACAGTGTCGCGTGCAAAAGCAGCAGAAGCAGCAAGCTGGCTTTCTAACAGCCATCGAGGTTATGCTAACTTAGCGTTGTACATAGGGCGTGGTTAACCCACACTACATCCCTGGATCCCCCAGATCAAGGAGCCAGGGTGCAAGTGCCCTGTGTTGCCTGGCCTACGGGTCAGTCTCCGGCTCCTCCACTCCTAATGTCTAGTGGCAGGATTAGCCTTCAACCGTCTCCTACTGACTGCTTGTATTCCCCTACACGGATGGCAACTGAATCTAGTGCTGCCTTCGCACGCGCTATTCAGGGGGCGGCCGCTGTACTCTGCTTTCAGCCTCCTGTGGTGCCTCTACTTTCTGATCCTTTATTGGATCTGCTCCATTTGGAGCCTATTGAAGTAGATCCGTTGCTGCCCTTCGGGGACTCTCTACTTGACATCCTGCGTGGCACATGGTCAAGACCCTCTTCTGGTGAACCAGTTGATCGGGCTAATGCTCGTAGGCTCCGCCCTGCTCCAGGTGATCCTCTTTGTCTCTTCATCCAGCAGCTCTGGGCCTAGTTGTTCAGGCGGCTTTTGATTTACAGTCTTCACCCTCTTTGCCATTGTTACCTCCCACCAGGGAGTCTAGGTGGCTAGATGAATGTGATCGCCGGCTTTTCGCGTCTGGGCTATAAATACGGCCTGTGTGTTTGCCCGCGCATCCTCCGCTTTTTGGGACTCAGTTGCAAACCTTCTCCCTTCTGTTTTCAGAAGGGCCATGGGCAGAATTGCTTTGTCTTCTGCTGCATGGCAGGAGCATGGCAAAATTCTCCCTTCGGTCTTCCCTTGATGCAACTGACTCTATGGAACGGGTCCTTGCTCGCACTGTGGCTTCACGCCGCCATGCTTGGCTGCGCGACAGTCGCTTCCCTGATCATATTCGGGATGCCCTCAGAGATCTGTTGTTCAATGGGGTGGTTCTTTTTGACCACCACGCAGATTCAGGGGTCTCCCGTCTCTTGTCCGGGCTGCAGTAAATCTTGGTGTCCTTTTATGGCACCCAACCTAATGTACTGGTTAGTTTTAGTGCCGGTTACTGTTCCTGGCCGGTTAGCCATTTTTGTGTTCGTTCAGTACAGCCGTTCGGCTGCTTCTCTTGTTTTCCAGTCCTCTGACTGTGTGCTTAGCCCAAGAGGACGTCCCTTGCCGGGGATTAGCCTTACCCTATGTGGGGTATTTGCTGGCATTAGGTTCTGCCTTTGCCTTGGTACGCTCCTATGGAGTCTCCCCGTGGACATCCTGGTGGGTGCCACTTGTTTATTCCTGCAGTGATCCTTGGACAGCATTGTTGGCCCGTCTATGGTGCATCGGAACCTGGCATAGGTTCCATACCGTGCGGTGTCTATCTCACACGCCTGGCGGGACACCTTGTTGTCGCAGTTTTTTCACAACTGACACCCTATTTGCCGCTGTGCGGCTTGCTTATTGGTGCAACTTGGACGACCAGCCCCTTCTGGGTTTGTCCTCCAAGGTAGTGGATTAGCAGATGTTCTCTGCTGTGCGTGGTTATGGCCTCCTGGCCACTTATTCTGCAGCGGTGTACGGGGGTTTCCACGCTTTTGCTTGGGTTCATGCTGTGCACTCTCAAAGGGGCGTGTTCTCCTTGGAATACTCGCTTCTTGGGGTCCGGGACCTTTACATTTGTCCTCACCTTTTACACTGTTGTGACTAGTTTTTTCCCCCTACTCTGTCTTGCAGGGGACTGTTCCTCTCAGGCAAGGGACATGGGTTACTTACTGCTTTGGACATTGTCCTACTCAGTTTCCACATGACTACGAGTAATTTCAGCATCCTCTAGACTCTTGTGGGGTCACGTTTTCATAGTTTTAAAATTTTTCCTCCTGCTCTATATCTGCTCTGTGTTCTTACCCAGGCGGTTCCGTGCAGGCTCTTTTATTCCTGTGGTGTCCGTGGTTCTTGGCCCGGTTTGCTTGTTCCGTCAGCTCTTATGTAGTGCCCGGCTTGTTTGGTGCCCCTTTTTGGGGCCGTTGCCTTCTTGCTATTGTGCGCTTCTGGGCTGCTCACGCTCCGCTTCAGGAGGTCCTTGCTTACTTCATGTGGTGCCAGCATCCACACGGTATGCTTAGCTACCTTATGGGCTTCGCTCTTGTTCGTTGAAACTTGACTGCTTGTCATCTGCCCTTTTTGCGAGTTGTGTCACAACGCCCAAGTCCTGCTGTGTCTGGGCCTTCGTAGTACCGGCACTATCTGATAGAGACATCTAGCCGCAGATTCCTTAACTTAGAATTATCCCAAGGCCTCAGACTGGATCCGGAAAACTTTTGCAGCAGCAACTCTGCGCGCCGGGGGACGGCGCAACACGACCTCGCTCTGACGTCGTCCACGGATGTGACATCAGCGAGGGCATGTAAGTCCCTCCCGGCGTCAGTTTCCTTCTTTTCTGCATGCAACGTTGATCCGGAGTAATCGGTTCCTCTGGCCTGTTTTCAGGCCCCTTTTGACGCTGTTTGCGTCTGGAACAGTGTGCAATGCGTTGGGGCTTTAAGAAGTGTGCCTCCTGTTCATGGCAAATGTCCGCGACGGACCCACACCTTATCTTCATGTGGTGCCTGGCCGAACACCACAACTCGACGGATTGCAACGCCTGCCAACAACTCAAGCCGAAGTCCCTGTGGGAGCGCCGGATGAAGCTACTTTCGGCTCGCCTGTCCCGGTCGGAGTCATCACGGCCCCCGGCCTCCTCTTCGGTGACAGGTTCCGGTAGCAGAGGGTTCAGTTTGCGGCGGCGTCGCCATCTGGTTCCCGTGTGCGTCGCTCGCCATTCCCTGGTAAGTCCTGGCGCCGAGGTCCTTGACCTCCCTTACTCCTGTTGGAGGGTGCACTAGTTTCCGGACTTCTCCGGACGTGCGCCCCAGAGAGTCTGCCCCCCCCTATCCGCCATTTCCTGGCGCTGGGGCGACTGGTACCCAGATGGCAGCTTATGCTGCGGCCCTGCAGGCCTCCCTTGGGTCCCCTCCTCTCCCTGGGGCGTCCTCTGACCCCCCGCTGCATGCGGGGTCTCCGGTGGACTCGCCCACGGCGCAGCCTGAGCACTTTGCCTCAGAGGATGGAGGTATGGCATCATCAGGGCGCGGCCCGGCTGGGTCCCCTTCTTCGACCCATAGCATCCCTAACGCGTCGCATAGTCCAGTGGGTCTCCCTGTGGCGTCGCAGGTGGTTGCTGATACTAGCAGCTAGTCTCCGAGTCCCCATCAACCCTCCGGACAGCCAGCTGCCTTCTCAGCGGCCGTGCCGGTCTGGCACCATAGACTGCCCCTCCGGCTCCGTTCCTTACTTCGGAGCCGGAGCCTGTTCTGGTTGAAGCAGAGGCAGAGTCGGCGCTGGTCCAGCGCCGTAGACTTGCCACCCCGGTTCCGCTCCTTACTTCGGAGCCTGTTGTGGTTGAGGCTGGGTCGGCGCCAGACGTGGCTGGGTCTGCGCCGAGTCGGCGCCGACCCTGGATGCCCTGGCGCCGCCTGGACGTCGACTCCTCTCTGGGTGTTCGGCGCCGGCTCATCGACTCCTCTCTGGAGGCCTCCGGGGACAGTTTGGCGTCACCCCGACGTCCGTCAACGCCGGTTCCGTCTTTGCCTCTCCCCTCCTTGGAGTTTGTGGCTCTGGAGGACTCTACTCCTCCTCAAGAGCCCCTTCAGGACCCTCATTCGTCCATGGGGCTTCCTCCCTTTGGATATTGGTCTGTTCCTCCTTTCATCGAACAATCCCCTTGGAGTGGGCGGCTCAGCTTACAGCCCTCACCAACGGATGAGTTACTGTCCCCTCCTCGGAGAGCTACCGAGGCTGGTGTGGCCTTTGTGAGGGTTGTTTCTATGTCCACCCGCATTCTGCGTATATGCAGCCGCCTTCCGCTCCCCTGCCTGTTGACCCCCTGTTGGATGTTCTCCACCACGGTTCGGGGAATGTAGAGCTGCTTCTGCCTTTCGAAACCTCCCTTTATGATGCCGGCGTTGGGTGATCCGGTGGCTCGTTCAATCATGCACCACCCTGCCCCGAACGATCCGGTTTGCTGGTTTGTTTATCCGGACGTTCAGGGGCTCGTTCTGCAAGCTGCCTTTCCTTCCTTGCCTCCTCCCTCCTGGGAGTCTAGATGGCTGGAGTCGTGGGGTCGTAATATTTTTGCCTCCACTAGCGCGGCTCTTCGCTCCCTCAATACAGTGTGTGTGTTGGCTCGGTCAACTTCTGCCTTGGCGTGCTTCAGTGGGTTGCTGTCCGACCCTTTCGCTTTCTTGTGACTGAGTATTGCACTTGGAGGGTCTAGTGTTTCACGTCTGTGCTTCTGGGACGTTGCTCAGTCCCTGCCTCTTGCCCTCCGCTGCCTGTCCGGCCTTCCTTGCGTAGGCCGCCGGGTAGGCTCGGGTTCTGTCATTCCATGTTGTCCTCTGGATCTTGGTTGGTGACATCTTAGCGGCCACTGGGCTCTGGGAGTAGTTATTCTTCCTTCCCTCGTTATGAACTCTCTCTTGAGTTCTGGGATTGTGGCTTAGTGCCGTTATCCATCCTGTTTTTACACGGGCGAGGTCTCGTGCCCTTCTGGTCGTCTTGTGGTGCTTTTGCCTCCCATTGTCTTTTGCTCTTTCGAGCTGCTTGGTCTACTGATTGGCTGCACCGCCAGAGCTTTTCCCATTGTCCGTCACCCTGTTGCTGGCTTGGTGCTCTCAGGCACTTTGTTGTTCTGTCGCAGACCCACCTCTCCCTTGGGTTATGGCTGTGGTATCTATTATAAGTTAAGGAATCTGCGGCTAGATGTCTCTATCAGATGTACGAGTTACTTACCATCGGTAACGATGTATCTGGAAGAGACGTCTAGCCGCAGATTCCTTAATGCCCACCCATCCTCCCTGTTCTGCGAGGACCTTTCCAGGTGGGGTTCTCCTCCTTGCCTCCTTTCAATTGGCACTGGTCTTTGTCCAGGGTGCTCAAGTTGGTGCGACCCGCTCAGACTTTGCCTTCTGCAGCCGCCTCCCTCTGGGTGGCTTCTCTTCCTGTGGAGTGGTGCTTTTCGCCTTCAACAGGAGATTCATTTGTCCCTTTCTCTGCAGTCCTCCACTATGGTCCTTTCAGTGTGGGGTCTTCTCCTGTTCTTTTCCCTCCCTCGCTCCATCGGGTTAGGGTTTCTCGCCTCCTTTGCAGGCGCCTCTTTTCGGGTCTGTTGGGCTGTGCCTCAGTCCTTCGATCTCTACAGTGGAGTGCGACCATTCCATGTTGTGTCGCCTCGCAGTGGATTGTTGCTCTTCCTGTGCTCCGCCCTTGTTGGCCGGCAAGGTTCTGCCTTTTAATGGCAGCCTTCCTGTTGTCTATCAGGACATTCTTCCCTTGTTACTCAGCCTCTGGGGAGGGTCTACACCTCGCTTTGCGGGGTTGTTTCTCAGAGCGGTTCTCTGCCCTTCCTTTTTGGTTTTTTGGTGTACAGTGTCTAACACTGTCCTTCTGATGGATACATCTGCCAGTGGATTCCTCACCTTGTGAATATCCCCTGCGCCAGCAACATTCGGAAACTTTTGTAGCAGTCCACGCCGATGGGGTCGAAGATGACGTCACAGAGACACGGCTCCGCTCGCGACTCCACTGACGTCACCGGCTCCATAAGAAGACCTCCTCGGCGTGATGGCGTCAGTTCCCTTTTTTCCGCGCCGACGACGCCAACGGATTTCGGGAATCGTTACTGGTAGCTTTACCTGTTACTTTGTGTTTATTCCGAAGTTTCTCTGTCTTTCTTCGAGAATGTCGGCAAGGAAGTCTGGTTTCAAGCCTTGCCATGAATGTGGCAAACACATGTCCATCACTGACCCGCATGACGACTGCGTTTGGTGTTTGTCATCGGACCACGATGTTGAAGGATGTTCGTGTTGCAGGAAGATGAGCTCAAAGGCTCTTAAGGAAAGAGAGGCAAAGCTCTTTATCGCCCGGATGAAGAGAAAGGAGAAAAGAGGTAGAAGAAGATCCAGGTCGAGGTCGAGGTCGGCTTCCAAGTCGACGTCGGGACATGCTTCAAAGAGCAAGAAGCATAAGAAGAAAAGGAGGCATTCGTCTCATCACAAGGCCTCGACGTCGAAGTCTAAATCGCCTGCTCGGCGTCGTAGGGAGTCAGTGTCTCCTTCTCCTGTTCCGGCTTCGCCTCCTGTTCCATCTTCTCCTGTGTTTTCTCCGGCTCCGGCTGATTCGCCGGTGCCGGCGTCCTCTCTGGCGCCGATGGCTTCTCCAGGTCCTGCAGGTCCTTCGGCTCCGTCTCCGACTCCGGCCCAGGATGAGGATGATCAGGCTCCGGGTGAGTCTGTGACGCCGCAAGTTCCACCGTCGGCGCCGGCAGGCCCGAGTCCGGTGTTACCTGACCAGTATCCAGCTTTCCCTAATCCAGGTCAGGACCCCTCGCAGTATCTCAATGCGATGTATGGGGTGTTCTCACGGGCCATGTATTCCTCTGGTGCACCTATGGGTCCGATGGGTCCGATGGCTTTTAATCTGGGAGTGCCGCAGGTTTATCCTCAAGCACCGTTTATGCCTTTCTTCCCAGCGACGCCGTCTTGGCAGATGCCGGCGCCGAAAACATCGACGCCGCTTCCCTCTTCACCGGCGCCGACTCGACCTCGTTCGACGCCGGCTGCTCCAGCTGATCCGCGTTCGACGCCTCTGCCGGCGCCGTCGGATTCGATCACGGCGCCGCCGACGCCGCAGGTGCGGATCCGTTCCAGGAGAGAGGCGCAGAGAGTGCTGGAGGAGAGGAGCTATCTTATGGATGAGGCTGAAGAGGGAGAATTGGTCGAATCCGATGAGGTGTTTGACGAATTGAAGGAGGCAAGTGGGTTGGATTTGTCTCCGGAGTGGGAGATCACTCCTCCTTCAGACGAACCTTCTAAAGACGCGGCTCCTTATCATGCTGTGATAAGAAAGGCTGCAGAGTTGTTGGACCTTCAATTGCCATCTGTTGAGTTCAAGTCTAATATCTTGACTGAGGTGTTGCACTCTCCAACTGCGGTGTCAGAGCCGCTGTTGCCTTTTAATGAAGCAATATTGAAGCCTGTGTTGGATGTGTGGCGCAAGCCTTTTTCGGCTCCTGCGGTGTCCAAGGTGGTTGCAAGGAGATATAGGGTGGCTCCGGGGGATCCTGAGTTTTTGTCATCACACCCTTCACCTGAAAGTCTGGTCGTTCAGGCTGCTTGTTCTGGACGTTCAAAAGGTGCGTTTCCTCAGGTCCCAGGGGACAGAGAGGCCAAGAAGGTGGACCAATCGGCCAAGAAAGTCTTTTCTTCAGCCAGTATGGCATTAAAGTCTTCTAATGCGACTTGTTTATTGGGGCGCTATATCCATGCGCTTATGGATTCAGCTAAAAAGTTGGCACCGAAGCTGTCGGAGGTGGATAGGGCAGGCTTCAGTGAAGTACTGTCGGATGCCCAGGCGGCTGCTCGCCAGGTTATACAGAGTGGCTTGGATACAGCAGACTCAGTTGCCAGGGTCATGGGGTCTTCAGTTGCCACCAGGAGGGGAGCATGGCTTAAGTCCTCCGAATTTTCTTCGGATGTCCAGTCGACCTTGTTGGACTTACCTTTTGATGGGTCTGGTCTGTTTGGGAAGAAGGCTGATGCTGCTCTCGAGCGCTTCAAAGAAAGTAAGGCTACGGCTAGGTCGTTGGGCCTTCAATCCCAGCCGAGAGGTACTTTCAAGAGGTACAGAGGTTTTGGAAGGGCGAGTTTTCGTTCTTATAGACCAGCCCAGCAGCAGCAGCAGCAGCAGCAGCAGCAAAGCTCCAAGGGATATAGAGGAAGGCTTAGGGGTCGCTCACGTGGCCGTCAACTCTCCTCCTCCTCTTCCTCTTCCTCAGCCCCTCCCACCACCGCAAAACAGCCCTAGATTCGACATTCTGGATCATGCTGGTCCTGTGGGGGGCCGGCTTACCCATTTTCTACAAGATTGGGAATCGGTTACTACAGACCTTTGGGTTCTGGATCTTGTAGAAAATGGGTACGCCCTTCCCTTTCGGGAATTCCCTCCAGTTTACCCTCCTTGCCAAGGTGCTTGCTCGGAGGACCACCGTCTTCTCCTGCAGGAAGAAGTCCTGAAGTTGTTTCAGAAAGGGGCGATAGAGGTGGTTCCGGAGCAGGAGAGGGGTCAGGGATGCTACTCCCGGTATTTTCTGATCCCGAAGAAGGACGGCAGATTGCGTCCGATTCTAGACCTCAGAATCCTGAACTTTTACCTGAAACAGGAGAAGTTCAAGATGCTCACCCTTGCGCAGGTTCTTCAGGCGCTGAATCAGGAGGACTGGATGGTGTCGCTCGACTTGCAGGATGCGTATTTTCACATCCCCATCCTGAAGTCGCACAGGAAGTATCTCCGTTTCACGGTAGGGTCGCAACATTATCAGTTTGCGGTCCTTCCGTTTGGTCTTACTTCGGCACCTCGAGTCTTCACAAAGGTGATGGCAGTGGTGGCAGCCCATCTCAGAAGATCGGGAATTTCGGTTTTCCCTTATTTGGACGACTGGCTGATCAAGGCGGAGTCGTCGGAGAAGGTGCTGTGTCATCTGCAGGATACAACTCGGCTGTTGTACAGATTGGGTTTTTCGATCAACGTGCCCAAATCTCACCTGGTGCCCTCTCAGCGCAACCTGTTCATAGGTGCGGTACTGGACACTACTGTGTGTCGAGCATTCCCTCCTCCTCAAAGGATTCTCGACATACAGGAAATGATTCCTTTGTTTTTCAGCGGAGCGGTTGTTCCAGTTCTGAAGGTCCTTCGCCTGCTCGGTCTGTTCGCTTCCTGCATACTGTTGGTCAACCATGCACGCTGGCACATGAGGGCGCTCCAGTGGTGCCTCCGCAAGCAGTGGTATCAGCACAAGGGAGATCTCAGGGAGTCTGTGAGGATCTCCAGAGAAGCTGCAGCGGAGATGTCTTGGTGGAGCGTGGAGGGCAATCTGTCCCAAGGGAAGCCCTTCCATCTACCTCCATCGGTGGCCACGGTGATAACGGATGCATCCACCTTAGGGTGGGGTGCTCATCTGGGGGATCTGGAGATCAAGGGTCTTTGGTCTCCAGAGGAAAGGTTGCTTCACATCAACCTTCTGGAGTTACGGGCGATACGCTTGGCGCTCAAGGCCTTCCTCCCTTCCCTTCGCGGTCAGTCTGTTCAGGTTCTGACGGACAACACTACCGCGATGTGGTATATAAACAAGCAGGGAGGAGTGGGGTCTCTTTGTCTGTGCAGAGAGGCCCTGCGTCTATGGTCCTGGGCTCAGGACCATCGGATTTGTCTGATGGCAAATCATCTGGCCGGGGTGCTGAACGTTCGTGCGGACAGTCTCAGTCGGCAGTTCTCTGCCGACCACGAGTGGAGGCTCCATCCGGAGGTAGTTCGTTACGTCTTTCGGACGTGGGGAACTCCTCGGGTGGATCTGTTTGCCACTTTCGAGAACGCGCACTGCCTGTCATTCTGCAGTCTCCAGTATCCGATGCAGGGGGCGTTGGGAGACGCGTTTCAGTTGAGTTGGGGCTCACGACTCCTTTACGCGTTTCCTCCCATACCCTTGATTCCTCGGGTTCTGAGGAAGGTTCGCCAAGACCGGGCCCAAGTTATATTGATCGCCCCGGATTGGCCAAGAAGGGTGTGGTACACAGATCTTCTCCACCTCTCCTCGTGCCCTCCGCTCCGTCTCCCTCTGAGGGCAGACCTCCTCTCGCAGTCGGAGGGGCAGGTTCTACACCCCCACCTCCGGAGCTTACACCTTCATGCCTGGAGATTGAACGGGGCAACCTGAATTCTTTCTCTCTCCCGCCAGATGTGGTGGATGTTATTTTATCGGCCAGGCGACACTCCACCAAATCCATATACTCCTATAGGTGGTCTAAGTTCGTTCTCTGGTGTGGAGAGAGGTCGATTGATCCCTTGAAGGCTCATTTGTCTAGCATTCTGCAGTTTGCTCTTTCTCTTGCCCAGCAGGGCTTTGCTGTGGCCACTGTAAAGGGATATTTATCGGCTTTGTCGGCTTTCCTATGCCTGCCGGATCAGCCGTCCTTATTTAAGTCACCTATTTTGCTTAGGTTTCTCAAGGGCCTTACGAATAAATTTCCTCCTACTCCCTTTATTGTACCTCAGTGGGACTTAAACCTTGTACTGACTTATCTTATGGGTTCTCCTTTCGAGCCCTTACATAAGTGTCCCTTGAGACTGTTGTCTTTTAAGACGGTTTTCCTCGTTGCAATCACCTCGGCAAGGAGAGTAAGTGAGCTTCAAGCTCTTAGTTCAAAACCCCCATTCTTGACTGTGCATGCTGAACGAATGGTTCTCCGGACCAGGGCTGCGTTTTTGCCTAAGGTGGTAACTCCCTTCCATCTGGGGCAGTCCATTACCCTTCCTACCTTTTATCCTCCCCCTCACCCTTCCAAGGAGGAGGAGAGACTTCACCGCTTGGACCCTAAGAGGGCGGTGAGCTTTTACCTGGACAGGACTAAGGACTACAGGGTTGATGACCAGCTCTTTGTGGGCTTTGCTGGCTGCAGAAAGGGTCGTGCGGTGCACAAGCGCACCCTTTCAAGATGGATTGTGCTATGCATCAAGATCTGCTACTCCCTAGCTGGTAAGGAGCCTCCGGAGGGTTTAAGAGCTCATTCCACTAGAGCAAAGTCTTCTACCTCTGCTTTGTCTAGGGGTGTTCCTGTGGAGGACATTTGTAGGGCGGCAACTTGGGCCTCCCTTCACACCTTTGCAAAACATTATTGTTTAGATTCTGAGGTGAGGAGGGACGGACATTTTGCCCGTTCCGTCCTTCAGGATTTTCTGGTATAGGGGGATGGACACCCTCCTCCGGGAGCGGGGACTGCTGTGGAATCTATTCACAAGGTGAGGAATCCACTGGCAGATGTATCCATCAGAAGAACAAGTTACTTACCTTCGGTAACGCTTTTTCTGGTGGATACAGTATCTGCCTGTGGATTCCTCACTGACCCACCCGCCTCCCCGTTGTCCATCCTTCTATTCCAGTGACTCTATGACGGTAGTTCTATTATTGATTTCAAATGTATTTATGACTGTCAAGGACATTGGGTTATTTCTAGTGCTTTGATGTTTCTTTTCCACACTGTGTGTGTTGATATGCATATTGTGTACTGTGTATGCTGTTTATGTACATATTGCTGTCAGTCCGTCCGTGTGCCTCGGAGGCACGGAAAAAAGGGGCGGAACTGACGTCATCACGCCGAGGAGGTCTTCTTATGGAGCCGGTGACGTCAGTGGAGTCGCGAGCGGAGCCGTGTCTCTGTGACGTCATCTTCGACCCCATCGGCGTGGACTGCTACAAAAGTTTCCGAATGTTGCTGGCGCAGGGGATATTCACAAGGTGAGGAATCCACAGGCAGATACTGTATCCACCAGAAAAAGCGTTACCGAAGGTAAGTAACTTGTTCTTTATGAATGTGTTCTGCACCATCCGATTTCTTTGTTTTATGGGTTTTTCCCCCTTCGCACACTGTTCCCATACTTTCACAGTTTTGTTGGTGGCTCCGCGTTGTGCCGCGGAAAAGTTTCTCTGAAGAAAACTGACGTCAGTGCGCCGGGAGTGACTTATATGACCTCGCTGACATCACATCCGTGGACGACGTCCGGGCCGTCCCCCAGGTGCTGCTGCAAAAGTTTTCCGGATCCAGTCTGACGCCTGTGGATAATTCTAAATTGAGGAATCTGCGGCTAGACAACGTGTCTACCAGATACATCGTTACCGAAGGTAAGGAACTCGTACTTATGGCCGCGGATTGACATCCTGCCACTGTTGTCACTTGTCATGCTGGTGCAGGTTTCAACACTGTTCCTTTTCGCGGTTGTACATATTAGACCGATGTGCGATGTCTCTGTCCTACGGGTTCCCATCATGAGGTTTTGCTGCAGGCGACTCGTTCCTTCGGCAGCTCTCTCACACCCTCGGGTCAGCTCCACTTTTTGCGAAGTCATGACCTTCCTTTTTCCTCCAGCATATCTAGTATATGTTTTCTTCCATGCTGGCACTGTCGGATAAGGGTCAACCTCTTGCCACTGCTGCCCCACGTCTTTGCAGGTGCAGGCTCTACAGTGCCCTTTTTTCCACTGTTCTGCTTGGTCCACCGGTAATTGCTTTTGCTTTTGCCTCCACCTCGGGTCCTGTGGATCCCTCCAACCCCTTTTCAAAGTTATATACCTCTCGCCTTGCCACGGGCATTCTGGCTCTGTGCTTTCCTTCCTTCAACCCAGAAATACACAAAGGGGTTGGTGTGCTGTTCTTAACGGCTTCTGGTGCCTTTGCCTCCCAGTGTTTTTCGCTCCCTTTAGAGCTTTATGGTCTGGTGGTTAGCTGCGCTACATTACTGTCCTCACTATGGTTTGTACCAAAGGTTGACGGTGCTGTTTTACTCACCTTATGGATGACTTAGTTCTTTCGGGAACTTTGTGGAGTTCATTCGCAGACCCACCTCGTCCATGGGTATGGCTTTGGTATCTATTCTAAGTTAAGGAATCTGCGGCTAGACGTCGCTATCAGATTGAGTTACTTACCTTCAGTAACGATGTCTCTGGTAGAGACATAGTCTAGCCGCAGATTCCTGAACGCCCGCCCATCCTCCCCGTTCTGCGAGGACGTTTTCAGGTTGGGGCTTTCTATACTCTCCTCCCTGTGGGTGGCTTGCCCTTTTGCAAAGTGATATTCTCTCACTCCAACACAGACTGCTTCATTCTGTTTCTCTGCTCCATTCCGCACATTCTCAAGATTAGGCGGTATGTTGATAGCCCCTGTGTTCTTTCTAGCCCTCGGCCTGGATTGCACTTGGTGAAATCTTTTCACGCTTTTTCCCACCATCCCGCTCTCCCCTTCTCAATTGCCTTGTGGTCTTTGCCACCCCTGCAGCCTTTTACTTCAGATCTATTGGCTCTGTGCATTTATGGGTCTTGTATTGGGGTTGCGACGTCTCTTTCTGGTGACAACTTGTGGTGACCTCTCCTTAATCTTGTGTTCCTGACTTGTTCTCCTTCATGGTTTTACTTTCTGGATGCGGACTTTCTATCCTCCGCCAAGCTGTTTTTCCACATCTTTGTCTCCCTTTACCGTTGATTGAGCCTTCGCTTTTGCGGGGTGGCTCTTCAGAGAACTGCTCTCTCTCACCTGTCAATTTCTTCTATTTTTTCAACATTTTTGCACACTGTTCTCATATTATTACAGTTTTTTGGCGATGGCTCCGCGTTCCGACAAACTGACATCAGGGCGCCGGGAGGGGCATTTATGGCTCTACTGATGTCATGTCCGTGGACGACGACAGTGCGGAGCCGGGCGGCGCCGCCCCCGGCGCGCAGAGGTACTGCTGCGGAAAATTTTCCGGATGCAGTCTGACGCCTGGTGATATTCTAAGTTAAGTAATCTGTGGCTAGACTATGTCTCTACCAGATACATAGTTACCGAAGGTAAGTAACTCATTATACACTTTCTTTCATGGAAAGTTGCCTTCCTCATTGCGATCATTTCATTGTGGAGAGTTGGTGAGCTATAAGCATCAACCTTCGAAGAACCATTCTTTCAACTTCATGAAGACAGAGTAGTTCTTCGCACAAACCCAAAATTCCTTCTTAAAGTGGTGTCTGCTTTTCATTTCAACCAGTCATTTGACCTACCTGTGTTCTTTCCTCAACCTGATTAAGTAGCAGAAAGAGCTCTTAATACTCTTGATATCAGAAGAGAGTTATCGTATTATATGAAAAGGACAAAGGATGTTCGTAAGACAAAACAACTGTTTGTTGCATTTGCCACAGCTCACAAAGGCAATCCTATCTCTAAATCTGGTTTTCCAAGATGGATTGTTAAATGCATTCAAACCTGCTACGCTAAAGCTAAAAGAACTGTTTGATGCATATGAGCTGTATATTGCATACTTTTGCATAGATCGCCATCTGGTGTTTGGCTCGGATATTTGCACTTTGTTATTGTAGAAGTCTTTGTAGTCACAAGATGAGTGACTCCTCATTTGGTTAGTAGTGCGCATGGGCATCGACTCCATCTCCAGATTGTTTTTTTCCACCATCGGGTTCGGCTGTGATTTGCTGCGCTCCGGGTCGGTGTCGTTTTGATTCCCCTTCGTCACGCAAAGCTCTCACTGCTCGACGGTATTGTTTCGATGGTGATTTCTCGATGCGTATCCACTTCCAAAGAGATTTTCAAGTCAGGTCGTCAATGTAGGCCGATCGATGCCATCAACCAGCCTATGGAAAGGACTCCATTTAAAAAATGCTACTGTGGGGCTAAATTCCCACACACAGATCTCCACGAGGTCTTCAACCTGTGTCTCTCTCCAGAACACGAGAGTCGACACTGCCAGGCCTGTGATTCTTTTAGGTCCAAGAAGACTATACATGATCGCCAGGCTCGACGTCACGAAATGTCCAGATCAATAGTCTCGGCCCCGGAATACATTTTCGAAGCAGGCCCGACGATCCGGAGACGGGAGATGAACAAGCCAGCGTCTCCGAAGCCGACGAATCGGTCTCAGAAGACCAGTCCATTACTCCAGGTCAACGGAGCGTGAGTACTGACTTCGATGCCCCTGCCCCGAAAAACCTTAAGGCTCCGGTAACACCTTCACCTTTGGGTCTGGGTCGACACCGTGATAATACTTCAGAAGCCCCGCCTCAGGGCTCAGCTCCGAAGCCCACAAAGCCTTCAAGGCAGCTCAGGATCAAGCCAACCACATCATGGTGCCAAAAAACCGTCTTCGGCACTGAAACATAAGCCCAAGGTACCGTCGACATCTGACTCTTTGGCACCGAAACAAAAAAAAATCTGAAAAAACAGCCTAAATCTTCAGAGTTGAAAACGCCCCCTAAGCAGAAGGACATAAAAACTCCTCCTAAAGCTAAGGAAGATAGGCCAAAACACCACTCTAAGCCTAAGTCCTCGGCGCCGAAAAAAGACACCGGATCCAAGGAACTTTTCCATCCAGATCCACCGGATCCTAAGCAAAAGACACTCTATATTGACCCCATTACTAGACAAGTCACCTCTATACCACCTAAAAAGAGGAAATTGGACACCTCAGAAACACCTAAGATACCCTCAAAGAACAAAGTCTCAGGCACCTCGCCTATGAGGCCTTTTTCTCCACCTCCACAGCTTCCAACCATTGTACTTTCTCCAGCACACTCTCCAGTACCTCCTCTATCACCTGCACCACTGGATGATGATGATGAGGATTTAGGGGTGGGGATGAAGACATAGACCCACCACATCAGGATACAGATACTGATGATGACACCCACAGTATTCCACCTCATGACTCTTGGGAAGATTATAATGTCCCAGATATACCTGAGCCAGATTTATACCCCTCCAGATGACAACGTAAGGTTTGCGCAACTAAAAAATAGAGCTGCACAGTACCATGAGGTTCAACTCCATTCAGCCCCCTGGAAGAGGATTTTTTATTAGAGACATTCTCGCAGCCTTAAACAACAAACACTCTCCCTGTGCTCAAAGGGATGATTAAGCATGCCCCTGAGGTTTTTAATGACCCTGTCAGAGCTAGGGTGCTCAATCCAAGAATTGAAAAAAAATACAAACCGGCTCCAAGCGATCCAGCTTACATTAAAGGTCAACTTCCTGTAGACTCATTAGTAGTGGCAAATGCCCGTAAACTGACAAATTCCCAAACCACAGGTGATGCACCTCTGCCAGACAGAATCTAAACTACTGGACGCATCAGGTAAAGGAGTTGCGTCCCAGGCAGCAAACTTCTGGCGTATCGCCAACTCACGAGCCTTACTTGCGAGATATGACAGGGCTCACTATGATAAGCTTGAAAAGTTCATGCAGCATCTTCCAGACCAATATAAGACCAAGGCAAACGATCTTGTACAAGAGGGAAAGCTAATTACAAATACCTCTATTAAATGTGCCCTGAATGCAGCAGATACAGCATCTCGCACGATTAATACAAGTGTGTGATTACGCAGACATGCGTGGTTACGCATTTCCGGTTTTAAACGAGGTACAGTCTACCATCCTCAATCAACCCTTGGATCAGTAACACTTGTTTGGATCTACAGTGGACACCTCTTTAGAAAAGATGAAAAAGGACACAGAAACCGCCAAATCTATGGGGGCTCTACAAGCAACAACTAGTAGAGGTTCCTTTCGTCGCTCCTCTTATAGTGGCGCCTCCAAAACTACTGGCACAGAAAACACCTCTTCCCCATACAAAAGCCCCACTCAAACTTCCCCTAGCAGAGGATATTTTAGAGGGACTTACAGAGGCAAAAGCAACAGAGGGAGGACGTGGGTCTAACACCCGCAACTCCCCCACCACAAAACAGTGACGTCCCTACACTCCCCCCAGACCACTCAACTCCGGTCGGGGGAAGACTATCACAGTTCCTACCTGTCTGGAATTCCATCACCACAGACAGGTGGGTAAGACAAATTATCCAGTATGGTTACTGCCTGGAACTTACTTCTACACCCCTCCCATATACCTCCCAGACAACGTCCGATGTCCACAGAATATCTAACTCTTCTCAAGCAGGAGGTTCTCTCTCTCTTGCAAAAACATGCAATAGAACCAGTCCCCCTACACCAGCTAGGTACAGGGGTTTACTCCCTTTATTTCCCCATTCCCAAAAAGGATGTCACTCTCAGGCCAATATTAGACCGTTAAAGCTGTACATACAATCCGACCACTTCCACATGGTCCTGTTAAAACAGGTCCTCCCGCTGCTTCAACAAGGTGACTTCCTTGCCACTCTAGATCTTAAGGACGCCTACTTCCACATTCCTATTCACCATGCTCACAGAAAATACCTACGGTTTGTACTGGACGGATAACATTACCAGTTCAAAGTCCTTCCATTCGGAGTCACAACAGCACCCAGAGTCTTTACAAAATGCCTCGCGGTGGTAGCAGCCCACTTAAGAAGGCAACACATTCATGTGTTTCCTTACCTAGACAACTGGCTCATAAAAACCAAGTCACGCACCGATTGTGTGCAAAACACACAACACAATCCATGCAAAACACACAACACAATCCAGCTGCTACACAACTTGGGATTCACAATAAACCTCACAAAGTCACATCTCCAGCCGTCCTACACCCAACAATATCTAGGTGCAACAATAAATACTTTCAAAGCCCTTGCATACCCCAATCCAGCCAGGATAGCCAGTATTCAAGCCCTCATAACAAAATTTCAACCGCAGCGCTCACTACCAGCGCGGGTGTTCATGCAGCTAATAGGGATGATGGCCTCTTGCATCTTAATCGTTTCCTACGCAAGACTCCAGATGCGCCCACTACAGGAATGTCTAGCACAACAGTGGAACCAAGCTCAGGGTCAACTTACAGATCTGGTGTTGGTAGACAGCCGCCCATATCGCTCTCTGCATTGGTGGAGCATAAAAAATCTTTCCAAAGGGCGGCCGTTCTTGGACCCGGTTCCACAAATAGTGCTAACAGCAGACGTATCGCTCACCGGCTGGAGAGCTCATCTCTTAGACCATACCATTCAAGGTATGTGGTCCCCTCAACAGAAACTCCTTCATATCAATCACCTGGAGGTACTGGCCATATTTCTCACCCTAAAATCATTTCAACAGCATATCCTAGGCAAAACTGTCCTAGTCCGAACGGACAACATGACTGCAATGTACTATAAAAAAAAAAAACAGGGGGGGGCACACTCTCTGTAGCTTTAACGCCTAGCACAAAGCATTTGGAGATGGGCCATTCCTCAAAAGATATACCTCTTATCATAGCACCTACCTGGGATACACAATCAAATTGCGGATCTGCTCAGTCGTCAACAGCAGATTCACAAATGGGAACTTCATCCGCAAGTTCTTCATCCGTTTTTTCAAATGTGGGGCCACCCAGACATAGATCTGTTTGCCACTCATTTAAACACAAAATGCCCAAGCTTCTCCAGATATCCACACCCACTGTCCAAAGGCAATGCGATATGGATTAACTGGTCAGGCAGATTTGCTTATGCTTTTCCGCCTCTCCCGCTCATTCCATTACTGGTGTGCAAGCTCAAACAACAGTCTCTCACAATGATCCTGTTGACGCCAACATGGGCCCGACAACTATAGTTCACAACACTGCTGGAACTCTGGGTAGTCCCACACCAAAAGTTGCACCTTTCCCCAAAGCTTCTCACACAGAACCATGGAGAGATAAGACCTCCAGAACCAGCCCAACTGAACCTAGCGATCTGGCTCCTGAAGTCTTGGCGTTTGGTTACCTCAATCTCCCACCAGACTGCATGAACGTCATTAGAGAAGCTAGACGTCCTACCACTAGAGCATGCTATGCAGCTAAATGGAAAAGATTTTTCATTTATTGCAATAACACCATCAATCTGCTTGATGCTTCAACTCAACACATTATTTGTTATCTCCTGCATTTACAAAGATGTAATCTGGCATATACATCTATAAGATTACATCTTGCTGCTATAGCAGCTTACTTACAAAACAGACAACACTTGTCATTGTTTGGAGTGCCTCCCATCAAAGCTTTCATGGAAGGCCTTAAAAGGGTAATTCCTCCCAGAGTGCCACCCTCTCCAGTATGGAATCTAAACATTGTCCTAACAAGGCTCATGGGTCCCCCATTTGAACCTTTACATAAATGTGATTTACAGTTCCTCACATGTGAGGTAGCTTTCCTTGTAGCCATCACATCTCAAGAGTAAGTGCACTCCAGGCCTTAACCATACAGGAACCATTTTTGCAAATCCATCACAACAAAGTGGTTCTTATGACAAACCCTAAATTCTTACCTAAAGTAATTTCAACCTTTCACCTTAACCAGTCAGTTGAGCTCCCAGTATTTTTTCCTCAACCTGAGTCAGTAGCTGAACGAGCTCTGCACACGCTTGACATCAAAAGAGCTATTCTTTTCTACATTGAAAGGACAAAAAGTTTCAGGAAAACAAAACAACTTTTTGTTGCTTTTGTCACCACCACATAAGGGCAATCCTATATCAAAAGCTGGGATTGCCAGGTGGATCGTTAAATGCATTCAAATATGCTGCCAAAAAGCAAAGCGTCCATTATCCATTCCCCCTAGGGCGCATTCTAAACACAAGCTAGGGGCATCCATGACATTCTTAGGAAACATCCCCATGGGTGACCTTTGCAAAGCCGCGACATGGTCTACACCACACACTTTCACAAACCACTAATGTGTAGATGTGCAAGCAAAACAACAAGCTAGTGTGGGCCAAGCTGGACTAAGAACACTTTTTCTAACTACTGTAACACATACAGGTAGCCACCGCTAACCAGGCAACTGCTGTATAGTCTATGCAAAAGTATGCGATCTACAGCTCATATGCCTCGAACAGAAAATGCTACTTACCAATATGCATCTATTCTTGGCATGTAGAGCTGTAGATCCGCATACACCCACCCACCTCCCCGGTCACCTATATGTGTTGCAGTACTATCTTACTTAGATACATTACACATGGACATCATTTCTATTTCTAACTAACTCCATCACCCTTTATGGCGAAAACAATCTGGAGATGGAGTCGATGCCCATGCACACTACTAACCAAAGGAGGAGTCAGTCCCCTCGTGACTACAAAGACTTCTACAATAACAAAGTGCAAACATCCGAGCCCAACACCAGATGGAGGTCTATGCAAAAGTATGCGGATCTACAGCTCTACATGCCAAGAACAGATGCATATTGGTAAGTAGCATTTTCCTTATCTATTCCTCCTAGAGCGCATTCCACTCGTATAATAGAAGCGTTTATGACTTTTTTAGGTAACCTCCCTATAGCTGACATTTGAAAAGCAGCAACATGGTCCACACCACACACACTTACCAAACACTACTGTGTGGATGTGTTAGCTCATCAACAAGCCAATGTAGGCAAGCAGTGCTAAAGACACATTTTCAAACAGCTGCAACATCTACTAGTTAGCCACCACTTTGGGAGAATACTGCTATATGGTCTATGCAAAGCATGTGCATCTACAGCACACATGCCTCAAACAGATTATGCTACTTACCCAGTAAGCATCTGTTCTTGGCATTTAGAGCTGTAGATTCACATGGGCCGTCCCAAGTCCCCGGGCACCTGTAGTTGCAGTTTTCATCATTTACATAACATACGCATGGACATCTCTGTACTACACTCACTCACTCCATTCTCACCCTCTTGCGTAAAAACAATCTAACAATGGAATCTGGAAGAGACCATTAGTTACAGATTCCTAACCTTAGAATTATCCCCAGGCGTCAGACTGAATCCGGAGAATTTTTTTCTTAGCAGTACCCTTGCGCACACGTATAAGGCGTCCTTTGTTGGCATCTGGGTCGCCGGGATGACGTTGCTGTGTCTTAGACGCCGCCCCTGCGCGTTGACATCAGTTCTTTCTTTTTCTGCTCCAGCCAGCGCAGATCCGGAGAGAGCGTGCCCCTCAGTCACTTTTTGACTGAATCTTTTTCGACTTTTATCGGTCACCGATCCACACCTCATGTGCCTTTGGTGCCTAGAGCACGACCACGATCCAAAGTCGTGCTCCAACTGCCGGGCCATGAACCCGAAGTCTTTGCCAGAGCGGTCTCAAAAGCTTTTGGAGGTCCAGCAGTCCACGCCGCACAAGGTCCCCATCACGTGGAACGTCACAGGACCGGTTGCGGAGTCATTACCATTCCTCTTCGAAGTTTGTGCACTCCTCCGGTAAGTAGAAGCAGAAAAAGAAGGCGAAGAAGCTCGTCGCTCTCTGCCTTCCTCCCATCTGTCGGCCGACACAACGCGGGACCCGGAGCATAGTCACTCTCCTGCTCCTTCCTCAGAGCCTGTTGGGACGGCTCTGCGCTTCCCTCTCTTTCCCGGATCCTGAGGGTCCCCTGCCCAGCTTCATCAATTTTACGAAGCACTGCACAGCAGCTTTGGGCTGCCCGACTCTACAGGCAGGCCTTTGGGCTCCACTGACTTGGCTGGGGGCCCTAGGCCTTCGATGCTGGTGGCTCCAGTGCTGCAGGGTCTCCAAGGATCCAGGCCTTGATCCAAATCGGTGCCAGTTGACCTCACGGTAACTTCCCCGACGCCAATTCCAATGGTGCCGCCCCCGGTTGTGCCCCCAACCGGCGTCGACCCCACCCTCACCCCCGACGTGGACAAGTAGCCAGACCGACAACGCTCGATGCCAGTACCGGCGCTGGAGGGTAATTTTGTACCGCTGTTCATCCCTGGCGTTCTCTACCACCCTGAGTGGCAGCCAGAGGAGGGTGAGGAGGACTGGTAGGGGTCTTTTGACCCTCTAGCAGACCAGCTTGAAGAGCTGGACTGGCGAGAAGAGTTGGGTGATGCCAGTGGTCTGGATACCTTCTCAGACCTTGGTATAATTTCCCGGCCTTCCGTGGCTACGGAGGAGGGAGCTTCCTACGCCATAGTGTTGTGTAGGGCGGCTGAGGGCTTGGGCCTTGAACTTCCTGTGGTGGCTGTCAGGACCAACCTCCTGACTGACGTGTTGAAGCTGGCAGCAGCCTCTTCGGAGCCCCTGCTGCCTTTTAATCAGGCCCTCACTAACCTGCTTCTGGGCACTTGGTCCAAGCCCAGCACATGGGCTCCTGTGGACAGGATGATTGCCAGCTGACCCACTTTTCCTCTCCCAACACCCTACCCCTGAGAGCTTGGTGATCCAAGCCTCTTCCTCTAAGTGCACATTCCCTACTGCTCCCCCAGATAGGGAACCCAAGAAGCTGGACCATCTTGGGAAGAAGATGTTTTCTTCCGCCAGCTTTGGACTGCGGTCGGTGACCACCGCATGTTTATTGGACCGTTACACGGTTATACGGTTGCGCAAGTGCTGCCACAGTGCCTGGAGGAGGCACGGGCCGTGCTCACCCGCACCGTTGCTGAAGGTCGAGACGCACCAAAAATTCACCATCCGGTGTGGGCTGGATACAGCTGACTTGCTGGGTAGAGCAGTTTCTTCGTCGGTAGCCCTGAGGCGCTACGCCTGTCTGAGAACGTCTGGCTTCTCTGGGGATGTCCAATCTACACCTTTGGACATGCCCTTTGATGGCCGCCACCTGTTTGGTGACAAGGCGGACAATGCGCTCGAGTTCTTAAAGGACTCTAGGGCCACAGCTAGATCCTTGGGCTGATGTTTCAGCCTCTATCCCTGATTTCGGTGAGAATGACTGAGGCTGCTGGGCCTCATGGCCTATTGCATCCTGCTAGTGGATCATGCCAGGTGGCATATGCGGGCTCTGCAGTGGGACCTGAAGTTCCAGTGGGTGCAGCATCAGGGGAATCTTTCTGATGTTATCTAGATCTCGGAAGGGACTGCACGTCAGTTGCAGTGGTGGCTCACGAACCAGGATTGGGTCAACGGCAGATCCGTCTCCCACCTCCAACCAGAGTTCACAGTGGTGACAGATTCATCACTCCTGGTATGGGACGGCCACATGGGAGAGGTGGAGGTCAGAGGCCTCTGATCTCCGGCGGAGTCCAGGCTCCACATCAATCTTCTGGAGCTCCGGGCTGAAGGCATTTCTTCCTCCTGTCAAAGGAAGAGTAGTGCAGGTGTTCACGGATAATACCATTGCCATGTGGTGTTGCAACAAACAGGGCAGGGTGGGGTTGTGGATCCTTTGTCAAGAGGCTTTTCACCTTTGGACATGGCTGGAACATCGGGGTATGTCCCTGGTGGTTCAACACCGGGCAGGTTCTTTGAGCGCCAGGGCGGAAGAGCTCAGCTGCCGGTGCATGATGGATCACAAATGGCGGCTTCAGTCAGAGATGGTGCAAGGTCTCTTTCAACAGTAGGGAGAGCCTGGGTTTGATCTGTCCGGCACCGAAGAGAACTTGCACTGTCACGAGTTCTACTCGCTCGGCGACGCTTTGCGTTGCAAGTGGAGCTGCTGCTTCCTGTATGCCTTTCCGCCTGTACCACTTCTGCCCAGAATGCTGAAGAAGATCAAAGTCAACTGGGCCCAAGTCATTCTTATGGCCCCGGACTGAGCACGACGAGTCTGGTACCACGAGCTCTTGAGCATGGCCATCGATCCACCGATCAGACAGCCTCTTAGTGAGGAACTTCTGTCACAGCAGCAGGGGACGGTCCTCCATCTGACCCTGTCCAGCCTCCACCCTCCTTGCGTGGAGATTGAGTGGCGACAGTTGACAGCTTTTGACCTTCCTCCCAAAGTCTGTAATGTCATCATCGCAGCCAGGTGTCCCTCTACTAAAACGGTATGCGCCTATAGATGGAACAAATTTGTGGCATGGTGCACAGCAAAGGCTGTGGATCCCCTTTCTGCCCCTGTTTCTGAGGTTCTCCTCTTCGTTCTTTCCTTGGCCCAGCAGGGCTCTGCTCTGGGCTATCTTTCGGCCTTTCTTTGCCTTCCTGATCAGCCTTCTCTTTTCAAGTACCCGATTGTTACCAGATTTCTGAAGGCAATTACTCCTCTCTTTCCTCCTTCTCCTGTTGTAATGCCCCAGTGGTACTTGAATTGTGTCCTCACTTATCTTATGTGTGCTCCCTTTGAGGCACTACATAATTGTGTTCTTTGCCTCCTTACTTGGAAGACTGCTTTCTTGCTGGCCATCACCTTTGCTCTCCGGGTGAGTGAACTTCAGGCCTTATCTTCCAAACCTCCCTTTCTGGATGTTCATCTGGACAAAGTAGTTCTTCGCACTAGGCCCTCTTTTCGGACCAAAGTGGTTATCTCCCTCCACATAGGTCAGACCATCACATTCCCCACCTTCTTCCCACCTCCGCTGCCTTCCAAAGAGGTGAGACTCCACAGTCTGGCCCGAAAACGTGCGCTGTCCTTCTGCCTTTACCACACTAAAGATTTTCGGGTGGACTATCAACTCTTCATGAGTTATATGGGTGCCAAGAAGGGTCAGGGAGTGCACAAGTATACCATCTCTCGATGGGTTGTCCTATGCATCAAGATCTGTTATTCTTTGACTAAAAAGGTACCTCCAGTAGGACTGCGCCCACTCTAATAGAGCTATGGCAGCCACTTTGGGGCGTGGACTACCGTTGAATGACATCTGTCAGGCAGCCGTGTGGGCATCTGGACAGCCAAGTCCAGAGAGACTGCTTTTTCGGCTGTTATGTTCTCCAGGACTTCCTGGTGTGAACTTGGTTCGCCTATCCACCTCCGGGGTTGGTATTGCAGGGGTATCTATTCTAAGGTAAGGAATCTATAACTAATTGTCTCTCTCAGATGAACAAATCTGATAGAGACATCTATCTGCAGATTCCTTAACTTAGAATATCCCCAGGCGTCAGACTGGATCCGGAATTTTTTTGCAGCTGCACCTCTGTGTGACGGGGGACGGCGCCGCATGGCTCCGCCCTGACGTCCACAGACATGACGTCAGCGAAGCCATATAAGTCCTTCCCAGCGCTGTGACGTCAGTTTCCTTCTTTTCTGCATCCCGACTCGGATCCAGGAGTAAGCAGTGCCTTCTGGACGCTTTCGGGCGTCGGGGAACAGTGTGTGATGCCTTCGGGCTTTAAGGCATGTGAGACGTGCGCCCGGCAGATGTCGGCGATCGATCCGCACGCGATCTGCATGTGGTGCTTAGGAGCGCACCACGACTCAGAGTAGTGCAACGCCTGCCAGCAAATGAGGCCAAAGTCCCTGTGGGAGCACTGGATGAAACTATTGGCCGCCTGGATGTCCCGCTCGGCACCCCCACACCACTCTCCATCTCAGGCTGGGGCTTCTGTTCGAGTCCGGTCACTGAGTCGTTCTCGCGGACGTCATTCGCCTCACGCAGGTAAGCGGAAGCACAAGTCACAGAGGTCATCGGCCTCACTTCAACGTGACAGCGGGGCTCACGGCTCCCTGTCCTTGCCGGCTGCTGACCCCCCAGGAGTCGACCCCCTTATTCCCACCCTTTCCGGGTGATGGGGCGACTCCGGCCCAGATGGAAGCCTATTTTAGGGCTCTGCACTCTATTTTTGGGTCACCTCCTCTCCCTGGTGCGCCTTCGGGCCCCACAGTGGAGGTAGGGACTCGGGTCGGATCTTCCCTGGCGGGTTTGCCCACGGCGCCGGCCGAGTCCCTCGACTCCGGTTCCGGAGTCAGTGGGACGTCGGAACACGGCCCAGAGGGGCATCCCAGTTGAGCTCATCTGCCATCTCCGCATAGCTCTTTGCGGCTTCCTGTGCAAACTTCGGTGGTGTCTGCACCGAGGGTATTGACTCCTTGTCGACATCCTCTTCCTCTCCACAGGGTTCTGTGGAGGGGCAGTCGACGCCAGTCCGAGACCGGACCGAGTCGCCTCTGCTTATTGTCTACGCCGACTAGACGTCGGGGGCGGTGCCGGTCTCTATTGTTCCTCTGTTTGAGGGGGATGCGGACCTGGAACACCTAGGGGTGTCTCCTTGCCCTTTGGCCAGTGGCCCCCTGCTCATCTACTTGCTGTGTCTCTTCTTTCTGTTGGAAGACTTAGCCTTCAACCATCTCCTACAGATGATCTGATATCGCCACCTAGAATGGCTACAGAGGCTAGTGCTGCCTTTGTGAGGGCTGTTCACGAGGCTGCAACTCTTCTACACTTGGTGCCCCCCTCGGTCTCTTTGTCTTCAGATCCATTATTGGATATCCTCCACCAAGGTGATGTGGAGGGGGAGCATTTTACTGCCTTTTGATGGGTCGTTATTTGACACTCTTCTTGGCACGTGTGCTCTGCCCTCCTCAGGCGACCCTGTGGAGCGGGCCATTGCACATCGCCATCGCCTGCCTCCGGGTGACCCGGTCTGCTTGTCCCTTCATCCTAGGGCTCATGGCCGGGTGATCCAGGTGGCTTTCGCCACGCATCCTTCTCTTCTCCTGTTACTGCCTCCCACTAGGGAGTCTCGCTGGTTGGAGACCTGTGGCTGCCATATTTTTGCGTCCACTAGTTTGGGCATCCGTGCTTTAAACACAACTTGCGTGTTTGCACGAGCTACCTTTGTCCTTTGGGACTCGGTTGAAGGTCTTCTTCACTCTCCTCTGGAAGGTCCTCGTACTGACCTGGCTTGTCTAATTTATCATGGCCGAGAAATGGCACAATTTACCATTAGGTGGGCCATTGACTCTACCGACTATGTGGGTCAGGGAATGGCCAGGTCCGTTGCTCTGCGCCTCCATGCCTGGCTGCGCGATGGTAGTTTTCCTGAAAAAATTCGGTAGAGTCGACGGGATTTGCCGTTTGATGGCGTATCCTTTTTTGACAGTCACGCGGACTCAGCAGTCGACCGCATCCTGTCGAGCCTGCTATAAATTTCAGTTATTTTAAATCCTTTTCCTGTCTCTTACTTCCATGTGCAGTGCTATGCTGGGCCCTTGGTTCATGCTGTAATACCCAGGTCGTCTGGACGGCTCATCGCCGTTTTTGCATCCCTTTATTGCAGCGGATCGGCTGCTTCTGTTCTGTTGATCCTCTGTCTGAGCCCCTGCTGCTCAAGAGGTGCCCCTTGCTGGGGTTGGCGCTTACCCTATGTGGGGTATTAGTTGGTTACTGTGTAGCTACCTCCCTTACATTTAAGGCTTGGTAGGCTCCTGTGGAGTCTTTTTCGGTGGGCGTTGCCCTATCAATGTAACTGTGATCTTTTTCTCTTTCATGTGGTCCATCGGTTGGCACCACTCTCTGGCCTATCCGTTGGAGTCTGTGGTTCGTCCATGGCATTCGTTTGCAAGTGTGGGTGCTCCCTTTCTCTGGGGTTGTACCTTGTCTTCATTTCTGCGTGGTTCTGCCGCTGTGGATGTCCTACCTGTGGATGGCCTTGGTCGGTGCCCTATTGCTGTACCAAGGCTCACAGTGCTGACCCGGCGCACTTCTCCTATGTTGTGTGTGTGTCCGGGGGTTGCTCCCTACTGTCTTCATTGTTGCAGAAGGCTGACACTTTCCTTACGCTTCTGCGCTGCCTGGATCTCCCCATGGTGGGTAGTGCTTTTTGTACTGTGTTCTTGCATGGTGGCATCTTAGCCACTTGCACCGCTCATGTACATTGCCTTGTGCCTTGCTTTCCTGAGTACTTCCCTGGCACGGGTTTTTTCCTCTTCCCCTGCTGCCATCCGAGCAGGAGTTTCTGCATTCTTCTACTTCAGCATGCTGCTGCATTGCTCTGTAGAGGTGCTCTCCTACGGACGTTCACTGTCTTTTGTGGTCTTGTATACAATTCTTGTTACTCTATGTGCATTTCCTATTGGTTCCTTCCAGTTTGCCTCGCGGGGGACCGTGGCCTCTCCCTGCCGAGTGGCTGGTGTCACTTATAGATCTGGACTTTATCAGTCCAGTTCTGTTACAAGACAGCTGTTGCTACCTATGGTGCACTCTTGTTTCTTTTATGCCACTCATCCTTTATGGCTGAGTTTTCTCCTGATGCTTGTTCTGTCTGTCGTTTACACACACCCAGGGGTCATGTACACTAGGTCCTTGCTGTGGTGTCCTTGGCCTTGCCATAGTCTTCTCGTAGATGCAGTCATTCATTCTGTGTGTGTTCGCTTCATGGATCGCTTTCACAGGTTGCGTACCTGGTGTGGCATCTCTCGTCTCTGGATTCTTCTCCCGGCACTCCTGGTGCCTTTCCTTTTGGTGGGCATGGTTCTGGCTGTACACACGGTCTACCTGTGTACTTCTGTCTATCGCATGGCCTTTGTAGTCATGGTTTTATGTTTTTAATGTCCGACCTTTCCAATGTCTCTTTGGAAGGGGGCGATTGCGCACTCTCAAGTCTAGTGTCTCTCGTGACATTTGCTCTTCCTGGCCATGGTCAGCATCCTAACGCTGCTGTTCCCGGTGTCCTCGTTGGTGCGCTTCAACAGTGCTCCTCCCACTGTTCTGCATATTCCAATTGTATGCTTGGACTTGGTCATACCGTCTTGTCCTCTCTCTGGGACCTTCTCTTTTGCACACCCGTCAGATCCTGCGGATCCCTCGGTTCCTTTGATCGCTTCCTTTTCTTTCCTGACGTTTTGGACTTTCTTGTCCCGCGCTGCCCTTCGGGTTCTGTGCTCCCTTTCTCCACTGGGTGCACTGACGGGCTTTCATGCCGTCCCTCGACGGCTTGTGTTCCTTTGCCTCCCACTGTTTGTCGCTCCTTGTAGAGCTCTTGGTCTGGGATTGGCCGCTGTGGCATTGCTGCCCCCACTGTGTTTCTTCAACTTGTTGACGGCTGGGTTCCTTTGGAACTTGATGGGGTTCAGTCGCAGACTCTCCTCCTGTGGGGTATGGCTTTGATATCTGTTCTAAGCTAAGGAATCTGCGGCTAGATGTCTTGTATCAGATGTACGAGTTACTTACCTTCGGTAACAATGTATCTGGTAGAGACACAGTCTAGCCGCAGATTCCTTAACGCCCGCCTGTCCTCCCCGCTCTGCGAGAACCTTTTCAGGTTGAATTTTAGGCTTTTGCCTCCCTTTGGATGGCTTTGTCTTTCTGCGGGGTGACCTCTTTCATCTTTTCTCCTCAGGAGTTTCTTTTTCTCTGTTCTGCTCCTCCTATTCTAGTGCTGGGGCAGAGGGTTCGTGTCTCCTCCTACATTCCTGCACCCTGGTTCTTCCAGTGTGAAGCCTTCTAATGTTTTTATTCCTTCCCTCCCAACCTACTTCGTTGTTTTACGGTCTCTTGTCTTTGACTCTGCTACTGTCAATTGGCTTGGGGTCTCTTGACTGGGCCTCAGTCCGGTAGTTCTCTTAAAGAGATTATGGCATGCATAGTGTTGCCAACCTTTGGTGGATCGTTTTTAATTATACGGTTCATGTTCTGTTGCCTGTCACAGTCTGATCTTACGATTGCAGGCTTTCTGTCGTCTGCCTTGGTATTCTTTTCAAATATCGTTTTCCTCAGGGGAGGGCATTGCCTTCGCTTTGCGGTGCTTCTTCTCAGACCTCTGACTCGGCTCTTTCTCTTCAATTGCTTTCAGTGTACAGTGCTTGTTACTGTACCTTATGGTGATGTTCCTCACCATCCCATTCTTTTTAATTCACTGATTTTCATAATTTTTCACACACTGTTCCCATGCTCTCACCGTTTTTGGTGGTGGCTCCGCGTCGTGGCGCGGTAAAGCTTCTCAGAAGAAAACTGACAGCGCGCCGGGAGGTACTTATATGGCTTCGCTTACATCATGCTTGCGGACGACGTCAGGGCGAAGCCATGCTGCGCCGTCCCCCAGCGCGCTGAGATGCGGCTGCAAAAAAGTTCCGGATCTAGTCTGATGCCTGGGGACATTCTAAGTTAAGGAATCTGTGTCTAGACTGTGTCTCTACCAAATACATCGTTACAGAAGGTAAGTAACACGTACATTACTTACCTTTGGTAGCGATGTATCTGTAAGAGACATACATTAGTTATAGATTCCTAACTGCCCGACTGTAGGAAACTGGCTCTATATATACTACACCAAAATGAGGTATTGTGTATAGAGTCCAGGTGACCCGAGAGGTAGGCGGAGGTTAAAGTTAGATAGAACCTTACTCTCTGTTTGTGGTAGAGTGGTCGAGCAGTAAGGCAGAGGACAGTTTTAAGCACTTGATGTACACAGTCAGACAGCAAATAAATTCACACACTCAAGAACTGAACTCTAGGCCAGTTGTTTTTGTATAAAAATATATACTGTTGGTTTATTTTAGAACCAAGCAAGCCTGGCACAGGTAAGCATTAAATACTTTTCAGTAATAAGTTGCTGAATATAGAACAGTTTGAAAATGCAATAGAAATTGTACTTTGATTTACATGGGATGCAGTAGTTTGCAACTCTTCGCAAATGCAGTACATTGAAATGAATAGGCTTTTTCAGTAAATTACAGGTAAGTTACTTGTTACGTTACTTTTCTAACTCCGTGCTGGATACCTAGATTCAGCACTGGGACATTTCCTGCAACCAGGTAAGTAAATACGTTTTGGTTATTTGTGCGATTTTTAGAGAATATTTTGAGATTTCAAAACTCCAAATTCTTTGGAAGAAAATTGTCAATGTTATCCTATGGAGGAAAAACAGGTTATCAGTTCACATGTAAGTTATCGACTGTGGGAGTTAAAGTTCTGGGGTTAGGCTCAGGGGTCCCCCATGGTCAGGGATGCACTGTTGTTGCACCCTCAGCGGCACTAGAGCGGCCGGGTGCAGAGTGTTGAGGCCCAATATTATCCAATGTGTGGTGTGGGGCCTCCGGTTGGTGGCTGCTGCAAGCCACTGGGCTGTGGGAGCACAGCTCCTGGGGTTTAGGTCGGGGCAAATGGGGAAACAAAGTAGCACAAAAGGTGCACCCTCAGCGGCACTGGGGCGGCCGGGTGCAGGGTGCTGTTTCGATGTCTGGCGCCCTGTTGTTTTGTATGGAGAACTTCCGGTTTGCAAAAGCACTGCAGCAGGGAGACTAAGGACTTCTGGGTGCGACCCCCACTTGGAGAGGTAAGTTGGGAAGTTAAGTGTTGGTTAGGCACGGTCGGTTTGGGCACACAAGGCCGTGGGGGTCTGCTGCAGGGGTGCCTTTTGGGGTCGGATCTTCTTACCAGCTCCTGGTCGCGGTTAGGGGGGGCCTTCTGGATTTAGACTGCAGGCATCTGCTGGAGGCTTGAGGCAGGTCAGGGTCGCCGGATCTCTGGTCAGGAATGCGGGGGTGATCTCCTCGTGGTGTTTTTCCACTCGAGCCGGGCCCGGGTTCTGCGGGTGCAGAGTGTGCTGGAATCGAGGTCTCTGGCTGCTGCCAGAGGTTGCAGTTGAACAAATCCAGTGTTCACAGGAGAAGCTGTCTTTGGAAGTGAAGGCAGGCAGGTCCTCCTGGGTTTTTGAGATCGCTGGCTGCAGGACACACCAGGATTTCGCAGGAGCAGGTTCGAGGGGAGACAGGCCGGTAGCTCTGGGGCCAAGTCAGTGGGCGTCTTCCTCTTGTTAGCTGGCTGCACGGCTGTTCAGTCCTTCTTCTTTTCTTCTTGTTGGCAGGCTGGATCTGAGGAAGCAAGGTTCAGGGTGCCCCCTAAATACTAGATTTAGGGGCGTTACAGGTAGGTAAAGGGCAGGGACCAATGGGTCCCTTCCCTGGGGTGGGTACACCCCCTATTGTGCCACCCTCCAGTGGGAGGGGGATAGGAGCCTGTCCCTGGTTGGTTGGGTCCCCCTTTCCTCAAAATGGAAGGGACTCAGAGTTGTGCTTCACCTCGCCTCCTCCACCTGAGGGGTGGAGTTGGCAGAGGTGGGCACACCTCTTTCATTCACTTGTTTTTCCCGCCGACTCTCCTGCCCAAAGTGGGGGGTAGAATCAGTGGGGACCAGTTGCTGAAAGCAGCATCTGATACACATCTAGCTGCAGATTCCTTAACTTATAATATTCCTGGGCGTCAGACTGGATCCGGAAAAAACTTTGCAGCAGCACCTATGCGCGCCGGGGGACGGCGCCACAAGACCTCGCCCTGACGTCTTCCACGTACGTGACGTCAGCGAGGTCATATAAGTCCCTCCTGGCACTGTTTTCAGGCCTTGTCGACGCTTCGCGTCGGAACAGTGTGCGATGCCTTCGGGCTTTAAAACTTGTAATTCCTGTTCACGACAGTTGTC
This sequence comes from Triturus cristatus, assembly GCF_964204655.1. Classification (NCBI taxonomy): domain Eukaryota; kingdom Metazoa; phylum Chordata; class Amphibia; order Caudata; family Salamandridae; genus Triturus; species Triturus cristatus. Next base: position 124,780,242 of record NC_140581.1, read on the forward strand.
CGCAACGGACCCGCATCTTAATTGTATGTGGTGTCTGGGCAAGCACCATGACTCCACCGACTGTGAGGCGTGCCAACACCTGAAGCCCAAGTCTGCGCAAGCGCCGTATGAAGCTTCTCTCGTCGCGGTTGTCCAGGTCAGAGTCGTCTTGGCCCCCGGCTTCTTCAACGGCAGGTCCCTCCCGCCGTCGTTCGACCTCTGTGGTCCGGGGCCGCCGTTCGCCACTTGGTAAGTCGAGGCGCTTGTCGCCAAGGTCTTCTACCTCCTTCTTCTTCTGCTGTCAGGGGCTCTGGTTCCCAGAACATTCTGGGCGTGCATTCACAGCAGACTCCCTACACGCCCTTTCCGGGTGTGGGGGCAACTCAGGCCCAAATGGAGACATATGCCGCAGCTTTGCAGGCCTCCCTTGGGCCCCCTCCCGTCCCTGGGCCGTCCTAGGGGACTCCGCTTCTTGTGGGCTCTCCGGACTCGCCGGTGGGTTCGCCCCTGGCGCCAATTGAGCCTCACCCCTCCAGGGACATCGGAGATGTGGTACGGTTAGGGCGCGGCCCAGTTGGGTCTCCCTCTACGACCCACAGCGCCTCTGCCGTGCTGCATAGCCCCGCTGGGCTCCCTGCAGCACTGCAGGTGGTTGCCCGTGCTCATAGCCCTGCTCTGAGCACACCCCAGGCTCCCGGTCAGGCAGACGTCTGTCTGGAGCCGGGGTCGGCGCCGTACCGTCGCTGGAGGCTCACCTCCTTGGCTCCGCCTCCATAGCTTTCTCCGGTGTCGGAGCCTGTTTGTGTGCCCTGGGCTCCCGGGCAGGCAGTCGCCTGTCTGGAGCCGGGGTCGGCGCCGTACCAGCGTCAGAGGCTCAGCTCCACCGCCGCTCCTTTCCCCGCAGTTGGAGCCTAGCATGGATAAGGTGGAGTCGACGCCGGGTCGGCGCCGAAAGCCTGCCTCCCCGGCTCTGATGTCTGCTCCTTCCTCAGAAGGGGAGCTTATCATAGTCTCGGCGCCGGATGATGCCGAGTCGATGCAGCCGAGTCGGCGTCTAATGACACAGGGTTGGCGCCGGAGCGCGTCATTTCGGCACCGTGTTGGCGCAGAATTATGGACACTTCTCCAGAGGCCTCGGGAGGGAGTTCGGTGCCGTCTTCTCGCCCACCATCACCGGACGTACTACTGCCTGTGCCCACCTTGGAATTTGTTGAGCTTCCTCTGGAGCTTCCAGATCCGGCAGGCTCCTCGCCTCCCCAGGAGCAACGTCAGGATCCTCATTCTTCCATGGGACTCCCTTCTGTGGAACATTGGTCAAACCCTCACTGTCTGGGGAGGGTCAGTTTACAACCCTCCCCCACTGATGAGTGGTCTCCTGCTCGGAGGGCTACCGAGGCCGGTGCGGCTTTTTTTGAGGGTGGTCTCATTGGCCACCCGCATTTTGAGCATGAAACCCCCTTCTGCCCCCTAGACTGCCCCCTTGCTTGAGGTCCTTCATCGGGGCTCTGGGACTGTGGAGCCGCTTCTACCCTTTGAGGCTTCCGTTTATGATACCCTTTTAGGTACCTTCGTCTGGCCTGCTTCAGGTGACCCGGAGGCTCGTTCAGTTTTGCACCGCCACCGTCCAGCTCCACATGATCCTGTTTGTCTTTTTGTACACCCTGATGTGCAAGGGTTTGTGTTGCAGACTGCTTTCCCCTCCTTCTCTCCTCTAATGCTTCCTCCCTCTTGGGAGTCCCGATGGCTAGAGTCTTGGGGCAGGAACGTCCTTGCCTCCACTAGTGCGGCACTAAGATCCTTGAATACAATGTGTGTTTTAGCTCGGGCTACTTCTGCCCCGTGGGACTCTGCAGAGTCTTTGCTTTCAGCCACCTCTGAAGGTGCTCGGGTCGATCTTTTCCCTGGTGCTGGCTTCTTACGCCATGGTCATCCTGCCTGTTGCCTGTTCCACCTCCTTGGGAGGTTTCTTGCTCTCCTCTTCAAAAACAACTGTACTAGTTATGCTCCGGTATGTATATGTGCCGGTTGCTTTGGTATTCTTCTTCCTACGTCTCCACCTCTTTTTGGGGCTGTGATGTGTGGGGTAGCTTTTCTGAGCTGTTGCAAGTTGCCCATAGGTTCCTCCTTGCTTCCGCTTACTGGGGGGATTTCCCAATTTGACAAAGGCTCCCTTTTTGGTGTTCCACACTGTAAGTGTCTTTTCTGGAGTGTTTGGTCTCGGATTCTGAGGCTCTTTCCAATTGTTAACGCTACGACTGCGGGACAGCTCTTCTGATGGCAGTGGTCCTTGACTACTGCCTGTAAGTCTATATTGTAGGTTTTTTCTCGCTTTGGCTTCATACTGCCCAGTCGGGCACTCTTAAGCTTCTGGTGTAAATCACTTTAAGGTCTCTGTGGCCGTTTGCCTGCTGCGTGTTTCTACCTGCTTCGGCGGGCTTAACATTGATGCTACCGCCGGCTATTCCAATCGCATTGCTCAGGTTCTAGCTCTTGCCTTTAGACTCTTGGCATCGGCTCCTTCAGCCTTCCTTCTATAGGCTAGTCTGTTAGGCTCTGGTTGCATCTCTTCTGGTTCTTTTTTAACTTGAATCGGTGTCCGGATCGTGAGCCATTAAGCGAAGAGTAGTCCTTCTTTCTTTCTCTCTCTTTGCTCTGGTATGTGGCTCAGGCCGTTCTACCTGCTGCTTTTTAATACTGGTATGGTGTCACACCATTCTGGCATTTTTAGGATATCTGCCATCACGTTATTTCTGCTCTTCCGAGCTGCTTGGGTTGCTGTCGGGCTGTTCCGCCACAGCTTTTCCCATTGTCCGTCACTGCTGCCGGCTAAAATGATTGACACCTTTTTGTTGTTCTGTCGCAGGACCCACCTTCCCTTTGGGGTATGGCTGTGGTATCTATTCTAAGTTAAGGAATCTGCGGCTAGATGTCTCTATCAGATGTACAAGTTACTTACCTTCGGTAACGATGTATCTGGTAGAGACGTTGTCTAGCCGCAGATTCCTTAACACCCACCCAGCCTCCCCGTTCTGTGAGTGCCTTGCCAAGTGGGGTTCTCCACTGGCCCCCCTGTTACAGTTGGCATTGTTGGGTTTTTTTTTCTCTCATGGGTGCTCACATTGTTGCGCCCCTTTGAGATTTGCCATAATGCCACTGACTCCCTCTAAGGGGTTCTGTCAAATAATAATGTTGCCTCCTTCTCAACGATTTCTTAACTGTAAAATGAGGCCTTATCGATTTTTCCTTCACCAGGAGATTACTCTTCATTTTCTTCTTCTCCTGCTGTCTTTCCGCCTTCTCTGTTGGCATTTGGGTTCTGGGGTCCTCTACGGTAGTCTTATTTGGGGCTCTACTCGCCTCTGTTTCAGACCTCTGTTACTACAGGGGCAGTGCCAGACTTTTCATTCCTGCGGTGGACTGTTGTTCTCTCTGTGCTCCGTTCTTGCTGTACGGCACAGTTCTGCATGGTACTGGCAGTCTATTTTTGTCTGTTATTCTGCATGGTACTAACAGTCTATTTCTGTCTGTTGGGATGTTCTTCCCATCTAACACTAGGGAAGAGTCTTCGCTTAGCTTGCTAGGTTCTTTCTCACAGCTTGTCCATCTATATGTAGGTGGTGTCTAATTATGTCTTTTACAATGGTGTCTGCACCATCCTCCTTATTTATTCATGGATTTTCATCCATCACACACGGTTTCCATACTTTTATTGGTGGCTCTGCATTGTATCGCGGAAAAGTTTCTGCGAAGAAAACTGATGTCAGCGCGCCGGTAGGGACTTATATGACCTCGCTGACGTCACGTACGTGGACGACATCAGGGCGGGGGTCATGTGCGCCATCCCCCGGCGTGCAGAGGTGCTGCTGCAAAGTTTTTTTCGGATCCAGTCTGATGCCTGGGGATTTATAAGTTAAGGAATCTGCAGCTAGACAACGCCTCTACCAGATACATCGTTACCGAAGGTAAGTAACTCGTACAAATGGTCTGGGGAGGCTCACAAAAGCGGCATGCCTTTGAAGCTTCCCCTTCGTGATCCCTGCCCATCCTGGGGGAGGAAGCTTGGCACCTCGTCCCAGGATGTGCATTGTTTCAGGCCCCCGAGAGCGGCAGGCTCTCGACCCAGGGGTCCAGAAACATGTCTTTTGGTGGAAGCCTAAGCAGCCACTCAGTCAGTTCTCTAGAAATTGGTCGAGTTTCAGGGGGCATCTCCAAGATGCCCTCTGTTGTGTATTTTACATTAAATCCCACACTGGCATCAGTTTGGGTTTAATGTGGTGACAAGTTTGATACCAAACTTCCCAGTTTTCATTGGAGCCATTATGGTGTTGTGGAGTTCGTAATGACAAACTCCCAGCACCATATACTCTTAATGGCAGCACTGCACTTACAATGCCCAAGAATGGACTTGGGCACTGTAGGGGTACAGGGCTCATGCACCTGTACCCTCACCACTAGCATAGTGCACCCTTCTAGAGGGGTGCCTGATCTATGCCAGGGCATTGGTTTTGTGGGCATGGCACATGTGTGCCAGGTCGACTCTTCACTTTGTTCTTCACCAAGGCATGCAGCCTGCAAAGGCTGTGTGTGTCAGGGTAAAGGACCTCTAAGGGTTGCACAATAAGTTCTGCAGCCCTTAGAGGCCTTCTCTGGTCACAGTGCCCTGGGTACCTGTGGTACCATTTACCAGGGGCTGAAATGTGGCCAAAGATGCCAATTGGGTTTTATGCTTCAATGCAATTTTAGGGAAGGAACATAGGCCCTGGGTACCTGATTAGCAGGAGCCCAGGGCACACTCAGTCAAAGAACATCAGCAATTCAGCAAAATGTCGGGGCATACCATGCAAGAAAGAGGGCACTTTCTCACGCCCACCCATCCTCCCTGTCCTGCGAACTTACTTCTATGGATAGGGACTCCCTTCCTGGGCCCTGATTTTGTGCACCAGTGGTCAGTGTCTTGCATGGCTCTGCACTTCTGGCGTGGAAAGTCGTGTCAGAACTGACGTCAGCGTGCAGGGGCGGCGTCTAAGTAGACGACCACAACGCCAACGACGGACGTGAAGCCGACCGACGCCACCTACCGACACGCAGGGGTACTACAAAGAAAACATTTCTCTGGATTCAGTCAGATGCCTGGGAGTAATTCTAAGGTAAGGAATCTATAACTAATGTATGTCTCTTACAGATGCATCATTACCGAAGGCAAGTAACTTGTTCGTTGATGCTCATGCGCACTATCGCCAAAAGGAGGAGTCACTTTACCTCGTGACTGGGAAAGACTTTTTCGAACAAAACAGCTTGCAAACATCTAGACCCAACAGTAGATGGCAGGAGTAAGCAAAGCATTTGATTCTACAACTCTACATGCCAAGAACAGATGCTTACTGGGTAGGTAGCCATAATCCGTATGGAAAGAGGGCACCAAATGTGCCCTTCAAAGCAGTCCGGAGATGCTCGGAAGACCCCCACCTTAGCCCAGAGACTCAGTTCTTGGGGAGAGGTGGTATCATCTCTCCTCTCCTAGAAAACCTTTGTTCTGCGTTCCCCTGCCCGAGGTAGGGTCAGCAGCAGAAGTGCAGAACAGTGTCTGGCGTCTGCGCGGCAGTGGCTTGCATGCAGACCCTGCAAGGCTACACAGGTAGATATGAAGATGGTCCTCTAAGGAGCCCTACAGAACGTGGTATCTGGTAACTAACTCTGTAATCGATGTAGTTGCATGATTCCAACATGTTTGATACCAAACATGACTATGTTTGGAGATGCCATTATGTAGTTGGACAGCTCGTGTTCACCGGTGTCCACTACATACCTTTAAATAGCTTCCCTGCACTTACAAACCCCGGGAAATGGAGTATGAGGTTTGCAGGTGTGCCACTGCTAATTCAGGGGCACCCTCACACTTAGGACCATGCACCTTGCCCTTGGTCTGAAGGACCTACCTACCTTAGGGGTGACTTCTAGGGTCCAAGTGCAGTGACCGGGATATAAGGTAAACCTACTACATGCGTTGAAAGCTTCATGCACCATTTCACACATGCTACAATGTAGGCCTGTATACAAAGTTTGCATGTGCTCGCATGCTGCTGCCCATTAGAGAACCCTGGTGTACCAGTGCCCTGGGTACCTTAGTACCACCTACTAGGGACTTGTAGGGCTATACCAGTATACCAATTGGGGAGTGTACAAAGTACTTACCAACTTAAATTTAGAGGAGAGCGCACCAACACTGGGGGTCCTGGTTAACAGTATCCCAGTGAACTACAGTCTAAACACACTGACACACGGCAAAACGTGGGGCCAACCATGTCTGAAAGATCCTACTTTCCTACAACCAGGAAATCGGATTTGTCTACCTGGGAACATAAGATGGACAGAGAAGAGCAGGCACCATGAGAACTGAGGACTTACCCTGAACTTGGCGCCAAACCATGCCTTGTTGCTGGAATTTAACCTCAACAATTGCACTGATCCTGCTCGTCCAAAAGCTGTGCATCCTCCTATGCCTTGGGAGGACTGTCAAGCGCTTCGCCAACCACAGAAATTCTCACTTTGGATCGGAGGAGTCATCCCCCTGTATCTGCAGTCACCGACCACACTTGCCTGTTTCTTCGTTTTACTGTCAATCTGACTCACCAAGGAAGCATCTCGCCAGGAGGAGGTCACTGTGGTTCCCAGAGGTCAGCCCCATCTTTCCAGCAAGTTTCGAGACGCTAGACCATTCAGGAGCTTACCTGCACCAATAGCCTGGATATCGGAGCATTTGCCTCAACCAAGGCTTGTGATGTGTCCAGCACGAACTCCACCTCAGCCAAAAGTTGAGGGACTTCAGGACGACGAGGCCTACACCAAGAGTGGCTGTGCTGTCTTGTTTTCTTTCCCTGTCCAGGTTCACCCAAGAACCGTGAGAGCCTCCAACGCAAACGGCCAGCAGGCCAAACACCTCAGCTCAGAGTCCCACAGCCCGGGGTCACGTAATAATGATTGTGTCTCCTTGCTCCAGAGACCCTCAAGAGCAGAGCCCCCCTTTAAGTTCTGTCGTACTTGTCCCCACTTGCAGCCTTTCTTTTTTCGCAGGTACTCTTCCATTGACTTTAACGTGTAGCACTCGAGGCTACCAACGCAACCAACACCTCTTCACCCGGACACACCAAGGCAGCTAATGGTCTCTTGGAACTTGGCCATAAGCACCTCAAATCCTTAAAGGCACCTTCAAGAAACGTTCGTAAGCATATGTATGCAATGTAGGTTTCTCCCACAGGATAAAAATACTGCATTCGAGTATCGTACCTCAAAACTGTTATCCTACTATTTTCTATTTCCACAAAAATCTATATCTCCGGAAGTACTTACCGGATTCCAATGATCTTGTGTCTCATAAAATATAAACAAAATTTATTCTTTTCTAAATTGATCCTGGATTCCTTTTTGAGTATGTGTCTCAATTATTAACTCTGTGTACAGCAAATGCTCAACACTTCCCTTTGAAAAGCCTCAACTGCTCAACCACACTACTACTAATGGAGTACTTGGTATTATTAAATTAAGCCCCTGTAAACCAATCGGGGTCATCTGGACTTTTTGCATGGTGTATCCCTACATTGTTACACTACATAAAAATCCAACTTCCTACAGGGCCGAAGTGCATAAAAGAACCATATCTATCTGTATTAAAATCCTCTGTGCTCTAACTAAAAAGCAGCCACCTGAAGAATTGACTGCTCATTCCACTCAAACCAGGTCCACTACTGCTGCATTAATCTGTGCTTGTGTTTATGAAGCACTATTGCCTTGAAATTCATGTATAACCTATCTCCGTGCACATGAGTGGCGCTTATATGCTGCTCTCATGTGGCACAGTTTGTCACTTCCAGGGTATAACTATGTCTGTGTAGAGCTGTCCGACGTCATCTATCGGCAGGCATGAGTACTGGTTTTTAATTTCTAGATTCAGTGTGATACATTTGAGTAATCTTTATAAGATTAGGAATTTGCAGTTGGAGTATCCCCCAGAAAACGTTAATGAATGTAAGTAACTTGTTCTTCAGTACTGTTGCACTCACTTGTGACTTCCTTCAAATAGTCACAAGGGTTGAACTAAAGCCCGTTATTTCTCACTGGATAATATTTATTTTCATGAGAAGTAATGTAATTATGGTGGATGTGATAGCATGTCCCTTGCTGTCAGGTTGGGGTTTAAAAGAAGTGCAACAGTGGTGCAGAATTGGATTTGTGAACCATTTAATTGCTCAGTTGCCATTGGAAAGGTTTGTATTATTTTGTTGTGCTAGTTTGTATAGCTGTACTTGCATTTCTCTCAACAAAATGTTCTACATGCAACACAATATTCCATACAGTTCGATATGCCCTGCACTCATGACCACAAATATCTAAGCAAATCACACCTCTTACTACACAGGCAGGAAAACATTAGAGAGAGCACTACATGCAGATCCAACACAGTACAGATGGCGAAATTGAAAAATATGGCATTTCAGTGCGGTTTGTGTAAGTTCCATTTATGTGTATGGAAACCTGTTTTAAAAAATAATTTTGTGATATGGGTATTCAGGTTTGAGCACCATCATGCCCTAATCACAAGGATTCAATTACAGGATGGAGTCTGGTTTGTTTGTTTCATTCGGATTAACAGTAGTATGGATTTACTTAATATTTGTGTTTGCTTGTAAGTGTAATTGTTAGTGCTGTTTGGTATTTGTAGCTGCACATTTCAGGCTTGTGGTGTTAGAAGTGTTATATGTACTACCCCATGTGAGGTATTCACAATTTGTTAGTTGACTGATGTGGCAGATGCATAAGGTGTGCTTTCAAGGCTTTTGTGTCAAAACATTGAGTTTAAAGACATTTTCTTGAATGTTATTGTGTGATAATATCTTACCTTTGTGGAACCTTTTTTTCTACTGCATCATTATATAATTTGGATGTTCAATTTGTGACCGATCTTTTATTGTGCTTTTGACTGCTCATCTTATTAAATTTGTTTTTTAGGTTTTCTTAACAAAATTAGAGGTTTTTATTTGAACCTAGGAAAGTTTGAAGAAAAGTACTTAAAATTATGTTTTGCTATTTTTTTGTCTCCCAATATTTTAAAGCAAATTTATGGTTACGATGACCTTCAGATGCTCCAGTCCAGGTTGCCTATGGTAAGGACTTTATTTGGATTTATTTTAACAGTAGTTGAGGTAATCTGTCTGCATCAGTAATAAACCAGTGTCTCCTCTGTGTCACGGGCAGTACTGGTGATTTGGCTGGTTTCTACCCCCGATTCAGCCAAAACATGTGCAAACACTGAAAAATGACACACTGTTGTCCCCATTTATGGTGGTAGAACTTCATTTCATATCTGCTTTCTTGATGCTCATTAGTTTCCCCTAGGTGTCTACTCTTGGATGATTTTGGTTAATGGACTAGTTTGAACTCACTGTTCCATTATGCATGTGAAAACAATTGCTTTTTATGTTTGTGCCCAGGATTTGGAGAAGTGGCCTGTTGTATTTCACGTATTTCTATTTTTCAAAGTACGTAATAGACTGCGATTGTTCCTACATCAAAGGCTCATAAGATAGTTTACTAAATTGATTTAAAAATGTTTACAGTGCATGTCACTTATAACAGTTCATCAAATAGAGGTAAAATAAAATCTATACAAAACATCAGGCTTATATTTTAATAGAAATGTCCCTGATATTAGAGAGATCAGCAATCAAATATTAGTCACAGCTGTGTCAGATAGAAAGAGAAAAAACAGGTTACTAAAACTATTCAAAATAAATGCAATTGATGTTCTATATTCTAAAAAGTCAGTTTAATGTACCTTAGGATATAGAAGATCAACGTTGGTATATGTTAAATTTATTTAAAAAAATAATCACTCATCCCTTATCTGTTTTATTGATGTTTGTAAAATTCATTGACAGCTACCTCTGTAGTCAGTCAGCCCCTCTCAATAAATATCAATGGAACCTTATCCTTGAATAATAAACAATAGGGCAGATAAATAACATGTGCTTGATTGTCTCCAAATTCATATTACAAAACTGACAATGGTAATACTCCACACATCTTCAAATTGAAATACAGATGTGTACAAGAAGTAAAATCGAATAAAGTGATTTTAACAGCAGCTTTTAAGTTACTGGCTAGTTGATTTGTCATGAATGGTTAATACATTTGTCCTATTTGTGATGTTAGTACTTAGTGAAAGCTTGTAGCTCTAAAATAAAATTTAAGGGCTTGCTCCGTGAGGCATCAATTTCAGCTTTTCCTGGTATCACAATAATCAGCAGCACGTTTAAAATACAAAGCAAACGATTTTCAATTATTGCCTACCGCCCCACTCCCCCCTTTCCCCACCCCTTGTCCCAAAACATTTGAATTAAATCGTCATTTTCAAATAGCCTTCTTTCGTGGAGCCTTCATGTAATATAAACCAGCCAGGATGGAGATAAAAATAAAATATAATTCTAGTCTGATTAGAGTGTGTAGAGTTGATGCCCTCAAAAGTAGAACCGTTTAAGATGGAACCGTTTAAGAGGACCAGATTTACTTTATAGTTAGAAGCAGAGAAAGCTGTGTTTGAGGCATATGAGCTGTGCATGGGCATCGACTCCATCCCCAGATAGTTTTTTTCCGCCATCTGGTTCGGATGTGTATTGCTGCACTCCGTTTCAGTATCGTTTTCGAACCCCTTCGACACGCAATCCTCTACCCTCGACGGAATTGTCTTTTGATTGTGGTTTCCCATTCGATGCATATCATGTACACTGCGAAAACCTTCGATCTGGAACTTTGAGTCGGGCCTACCTGTGCCGACCCGGCCAGCAGTCGATGGAACGGACTCCGTTCAAGCTATGTCCCGGGTGTCATGCTAAATCTCCACGAACCGACTTGCACGAGGTCTGCAACCTGTGCTTATCCCCGGAACACGAAGAAAAATCTTGCTAAGCTTGTCGATCATTCCGATTGAAAAAGACCATCCGTGATTTTCGGGCTCGACACCACGAGATGCAACGCGGCAGCGGCTCCGTACCGGATATCTTCGGCGAAGACCTAGAATACCACTGTCCTGCTGAAGAACTGCTCTCCGTGTCCGAAGCTGACTCCAACATGGAGGAAGACCTGAACGTCACTCCGGGTCAACATACCGTGAGTACAGATCCCCATGTGCCCACTCGAACAAAAGATAAGGCTCCGGTGTCACCCTCGGGCTCCGGTCGACACAGAGAAAGTTTCAGATGCCCCGCCCTCCAGCCCGGCTATGAAACATAAACACAAGCCTTCCGAGCTCGGGCTCGAGCCGGTCCCATTCCGGCGCCAGGCCAACGCCTTCGGCACTGAAACGTAAGGAGAAACAAGTGCGACTTCCTATGCCATTGGCACCAAAGACACCTTCAGCACCGAAAACCTTGGAGCCAAAACCCTCCAAAACAAAGGATTCAGAACAGAAATCGTCCAAACCTAAAGCATCGGAGCCGAAACGCTCCACACCGAAAAGCTCTGAGCCAACACCCTCCGCGCCGAAAAGTTCGGAGCTGAAACTTGCCACTCCGAAAACTCCAGAGCCTAAACAGTCTAAAACTAAGTATTCGGATTCGAAACACTCGGCACCCAAAGACACTGAGCTCAAATCTTCTATGCCGAAATCCACTCCTAAAGGGAAAGATACTTCCATCCGAAGACACACCACTCGATCCAAAACGGAAAAGACTTAGTATTGATCCGGAAACTGAACAGCTTCATGCTACTCTTCTTCAAAAACGGAAGTTACACCTCTCAGAAGATGCCCTTATACCTCTGAAGAAAAAAGAGCTATGGAAAATAACCCTTCTCCCCTTTACATACCTCCCTCTCCTCCTCCTATTCCCAATTTGCAGATTACACAATCAAATTCACCACAACCTCCAAATTCACCTGACCCACAGGATGATGATTTTTGGGATGGGGATGAGGAAGGCGATCATGATATCCCACTAGATCCGGACATACCAGATGGCGCTGATCCCTGGGAAGATTATAATAAGGATCCAGATCAACCTAATGACCCTGACCTGTATCCCTTCAGACCCTCCCCACCGGATGACAACATTGGCTTTGCACAACTTATCAACAGGGCTGCCCAATATCAAGGGGTGGAGCTGCATACAGACCCTCTAGAAGAGGATTTCCTTGTAGAAACATTCACACACAAAGGTCTACTTACACTTTGTCCATCTAAAGGGCATGTTAAAACATACAGACGAGGTCTTCAAAGACCCGGTTAGAGCCAGGATACTGACACCTAGAGTGGATAAAAAATATAAGCAAGCTCCTACAGACCTACATACATAAAAGGCCAGTTGCCTTTAGACTCTCTTGTTGTATCTAACGCCCGCAAGACAGCTAACTCTCAATCTACAGGCGACGCCCCTCCTCCTGATAAGGAGTCTAAACTTATTGGCGCCTCTGGCAAGAGATTAGCTTCACAGGCTGCTAATTATTGGCGTATTGCCAATGCTCAGGGTCTGTTGGCACGCTACGACAGGGCCCACTACGATGAGTTGGAAAAACTCATGCAACATTTACCAGAGGAGTAAAAAACTAAAGCTACCGACTTCATTCAGGAAGGGAAGCTCATCACCAACACTTCCATAAAATGCACCCTAGATGCAGCGGACACAGCTTCTTCTGCTATCAACACTAGCATACTGTTGCGGAGACACGCTTGGCTTCGAATCTCTGGCTTCAAGCAGGAGGTACCATCCTCCATACTTAATCAGCCATTTGATAAATAGCATCTTTTCGGGCCAACAGTTACTTCATTTGAAAAGATGAAGAAAGACAACAAAACTGCAAAATCCATGGGAGCCCTACAATTGCCTTCTAGCAGGGGTTCCTTTCATCGCTTCTTTTACAGGGTTGGCTCAAAAAACACCGTCGTCAGAAAATCCCTCCTCCTCTTAAAAAAGGGAACAACCAATCTAACTCCTCCAGAGGATATTTTCGAGGAGGTTACAGAGGAAATAATAACAAGGGAAGAGGCAGAGGTAACTCCACCCGAACTTCCTCTGCCAGTGAAAAGTGACTTCCCTCCATTACCCCCCATCATTCCACTCCTGTCGGGTGACGTCTCTCACAGTTTCTACCTGTCTGGAATTCAATCACCTCAGACAAGTGGGTAATACAAATTATCCAACCATTGTTGCCTGGAACTTACCAGCACTCCACCAACAATCATTCCAAAGGAGCGTGCGATGTCACCAGAACATCTCACCCTGTTAAAACAAGAGGTCCTCTCTCTGTTAGACAAACATGCAATAGAACCAGTCCCATTATGTCATCAAGGGACGGGAGTGTACTCCCTATACTTTTTGATTCCAAAAAAGGATGGCTCCCTCAGGCCCATACTGGACCTCAGACAGCTAAACCTCTACATTCAATCAGACCACTTCCACATGGTCACCCTTCAACAGGTGCTCCCATTGCTTCAGCAAGGGGACTTTCTTTCCACTCTAGATTTAAAGGGCGCCTACTTCCATATTTCCATTCACCCAGCTCACAGGAAATATCTCCGGTTCGGACAACATTACCAATTCAAAGTCCTCCCATTCGGGGGAACTACAGCACCAAGAGTCTTCACCAACTGTCTAGCAGTGGTAGCAGCTCATTTGAGAAGACAACACACGTCTTCCCTTACTTGGACGACTGGCTAATAATAGCCAAGTCGCAACACAGCTGCATACACCACACTCACAAAACAGTTCAGCTGCTTCACGACTTGGGATTCACTGTCAACCTCGCCAAGTCTCATCTTCAACCCACCAACACACAAGCGTACTTAGGAGCCACAATAGACACTTGCAAAGCTCTAGCGTACCCCAACCCAGTCAGAATACGCAACATGCAAACCCGAATATCACAATTTCAACCGCTTCACTCACTACCAGCTCGAGTGTTTATGCAGTTGATCGTAATGATGGCGTCTTGCCTTCTAATCGTTCCTTACACAAGACTCTAAATGTGTCCTCTACAGGTATGCTTAGCACATCAGTGGAACTAGGCTCAAGGTCAGTTAACCAATCTGGTGTTGGTGGACGGCCGCACTCATCGCTCTCTGCAGTGGTGGAATACACACAACCTTTCCAAAGGGCGGCAATTCATTGACCTGGTTCCACAGATAGTGCTCACAGCAGACGCATCGCCCACTGGTTGGGGAGCTCATCTTCAAAAACATACCATTCAGGGCATGTGGACTCTACAACAAAAACAACTCCACATAAACCATCTTGAGCTGAAAGCAATAGTTCTAGCATTGAAAGCTTTTCAGATACATCTAGTAGGCAAAGCTGTCCTAGTTCGTACAGACATGACAGCAATGTACTACATACAAAAACGGGCGAGACACTCTCTACAGCTTTCACACCTAGCCCAAAGCATATGGAGATGGGCCATACCTCAAAAAATATATCTCCTTGCCGAACATCTCCCATGAGTAAACAATCATATTGCAGATCTGCTCAGTCGTCAGACAACAGCTCCACGAATGGGAACTACACCCTCAACTTCTTCTCCCATTTTTCCAAATGTGGGGCTACCCAGAGATAGATCTGTTCGACACACACCTCAACGCAAAATGCCCAAACTTCGCGTCCATGTACCCACACCCATTGTCCAAAGGCAATGTGCTATGGATCAATTGGTCTGGCATATTTGCTTACGTTTTTCCACCTCTCCCGCTAATTCCATTAGTGGTTCGGAAGCTCAAACAACATTCCCTTACAACACGGGTACTCATAGTACGGCCCGCGGGCCGTCAGCGGCCCGGCAAGCCTTCCTTGGCGGCCCGCGGACCTTGCAGACATAGTGCCTGTGCTTGTCAGCGAACACCGCCGGTTACAGCAGCGCGGAGCTGTGAGGCCGGGCGATTCTTTTAAAGGCCATTTACTTGTTAATGAGGTTTGTTGTATTTCACCTCTTCTTAGTGCCCCTGCATCTCCCCTCTGATTGAGTGGAGATGCAGGGGCGCTAAGAAGAGGTGAAATACAACAAAGTCTCATTAACAAGTGAATGGTCTTTAAAAGACCTGTGAAGTACTTGGGTGAGGCGGCCGTGTGCGTTCCCTGGAAGCCGTCTCAGCGCGGGGTGAGGTGACAGAGGACAGCAGGGTGAGGTGATGGAGGGCAGCAGGGAGTGAGAGCAGGGGGTGAGGTGACAGCGGGAGGAAGAGGGAGGGAGAGAGAGGGAGAGGAGGAAGACAGGGAAGACAGAGAGAGGAGGAAGACAGGGAGAGGGAGGAAGACAGGGAGAGGGGGGAAGACAGGGAGAGAGAGAGGGAGACAGAGGGAGGGGGAGGGGGAGGGAGGGAGACGGAGGGAGACGGAGGGAGAACGGAGGAGGGAGGGAGACAGAGTGAGGGAGACAGAGGGAAAGAGAGAGCAATAGAGAGAGGGAAGGAGACAGAGAGAGGGAAGGAGAGAGGGAGGGAGAGAGAGAGGGAGGGAGGGGGACAGAAAGAAAGGGAGACAAACAGTGAGTGAGACAGAGGGAGGGAGAGAGAGGGAGGGAGACTGAGAGGAAGGGAGAGAGAGAGACAGAGAGAGGGAGGGAGAGAGAGAGAGGCAGGGAGACAGAGGGAGGACAAAGGGAGGGAGGCGGACAGAGGGAGGGAGGGAGACAGAGGGAGGTAGACGGAGACAGAGGGAGGGATAGGGAGGGAGACAGAGGGAGAGAGAGAGAGGGAGGGGACAGAGTGAAAGGGAGACAAACAGTGAGTGAGACAGAGGGAGCGAGAGGGAGACAAACAGTGAGTGAGACAAAGGGAGCGAGAGGGAGACAAACAGGGAGGGAGACAGAGAGAAAGGGAGACAAACAGAGTGATGGACGGAGAGATAGATAGATAGAGAGGGCGGGAGACAGAGTGAGAGATAGATAGATAGAGAGATAGATAGATAGATAGATAGATAGATAGAGAGGGCGGGAGACAGAGTGAGAGATAGATAGATAGATAGATAGGGCGGGAGACAGAGTGAGAGATAGATAGATAGATAGAGAGGGCGGGAGACAGAGTGAGGGATAGATAGATAGATAGAGAGGGCGGGAGACAGAGTGAGAGATAGATAGATAGAGAGGGCGGGAGACAGAGTGAGGGATAGATAGATAGAGAGGGCGGGAGACAGAGTGAGGGATAGATAGATAGAGAGGGCGGGAGACAGAGTGAGAGATAGATAGATAGATAGATAGAGAGATAGAGAGATAGAGAGATAGAGAGATAGAGAGATAGAGAGATAGAGAGATAGAGAGATAGAGAGATAGAGAGATAGATAGATAGATAGATAGATAGATAGATAGATAGAGAGATAGAGAGGGCGGGAGACAGAGTGAGGGATAGATAGAGAGGGCGGGAGACAGAGTGAGGGATAGATAGATAGAGGGGGCGGGAGACAGAGTGAGGGATAGATAGAGAGGGCGGGAGACAGAGTGAGGGATAGATAGATAGATAGATAGATAGATAGATAGATAGATAGATAGATAGATAGATAGATAGATATGTGTGCATACCGGGTCTGGTGGCTCAGTGGATGAAGGCGTCCGCTGCAGTGGCCTGTGTTCAACCCCATGGTCATAGTTTTTTTTTTTTGCTCTAGCCCCACCCTGTCCCCCACCGGTGCAGCCCTCAGCCAGAAACCACACTGTAAATTTGGCCCCTGAGAGAAAGTTTGTGAGTACCCATGCCTTACAATGATCCTAGTTGCTCCGACATGGGCTCGACAACCATGGTTCACAACCCTGTTGGAACTATCAGTAGTTCCTCATCAAAAACTACATCTCTCCCCCAAGCTTCTCAATCAGAACCATGGAGAGATATAGCATCCAGATCCCAGTCAACTCAACCTTGCAATCTGGCACCTGAAATCATAAAGTTTGGCTACCTTAATCTCCCGCCAGACTGCATGAACGTCATTAGAGCTTAGACGCCCTACCGCAAGAGCATGCTATGCAGCAAAATGGAAACTATTTGTAATTTATTGTAATAACAATCAAATCAATCCGCTTTATGCTTCAATTCAAAATATCATTTGCTATTGGTTACGCCTACAGCGGGCTAACTTAGCATATACTTCAATAAGACTGCATCTTGCCGCAATAGCGGCTTACCTACAAATCAGCCAACGCTTGTCCTTGTTTTGTGTACCCGCTATCAAAGTCTTTATGGAAGGACTCAAGAGAATCATTCCACCTAGACTTCAACCTTCTCCATTGTGGAATCTTAATATAGTCCTTACAATACTCATGGGCCCACCATTTGAGCCGCTGCACAAATGTAAACTACAATTCCTAACTTGGAAGGTAGCCTTCCTCATAGCCATCACATCTCTTAGGAGAGATGGTGAGCTCCAGGCACTAACCATACAAAAACCATTCTTACAAATTCACCAAAATAAAGTGGTTCTTAGGACTAACTCCAAATTTTTACCTACAATTATTTCTACCTTTCATCTCAACCAGTCTGTTGAATTACCCGTGTCCAGTGGCAGAACGCGCTCTTCACACATTAGATCTTAACAGAGTATTACTTTATTTCATTGAAAGAAATGAATCTTTTAGGAAAACCAAACAACTTTGTTGCTTTTCACCACCCCATAAAGGCAATCCTATATCAAAAGCAGGTATTTCACGGTGGATAGTTAAGTGCATACAAATATGCTACATTAAAGCTAAACGCACATTAACACTTCCCCCTAGAGCACACACTACACGCAAACTAGGGGCTTCCATGGCATTCTTAGGGAACATACCCTTAAATGATATTTGCAAGGCTGCAACATGGTCTACACCTCACACATTCACAAAACACTATTTTGTATATGTGTTAGCGAAACAACAAGCTAGTGTGGGCCTGACTGTTTTACGAACACTATTTCAGACTACTGCAACAGATACAGGTTACTGCAAAAACAGTTGATGGACAGAATGCAGAACAATGTCATACATTCACCCCAGTACAGAGATCTGGGCCTAAATCCATAATTATTTTGCTCACCATGCCGTTCCAGTTTGAACCCAGCCATATGCTAATCAGTCTTGACCCTGTGCCTCATGGGTACAGTCCAGCCCAGCCCGAACTGCCAAGCCAGGTCCTCCCTGTACTGGAAACAAGCATCCTAGGACGGGTTTGGGGTCCTGGGCTCACTGTGCCACTGGAATCAAGCTATCCTGGCTGAAGAGGGGTGAAACCCCGAAACCGGCCCTAGGATGCTTGTTTCAGGTCCAGGAGATCCGGGGTGCCAGTCTTTCTCTATCTCGACGACTGGCTGTTGAATGTGGGCTTGCCCCAGGCAGTCTTCTCCTACCGTACCTCCTGCACTCACTGGCATTCACTATCATTGTGCCTAAGTAATCACCTGACTCCCTCTCAGATGCTTCCCTTCATCATAGCTATTCTGGACATAGTGGTGTTTCTGGATTATCCTCCCAAACGATAAATCGAGAATATTCAAGCTATGATACCGATGTTTGAGTGAGCCTCTATCTTGGGTTTTAGTGACATTGACTCTGAGGCTGCTGGGCTTCATGGCCTCTGGCATCCTGCTGGTGACACATTCCTACTGGCATATGCAGGCTCCGCAGTGGGACCTGAAGTTCTGGTGGGCAAAGCATCCGGGGAAAATCTCTGACATAGTCCAGATCTCGTTCAGAAGATCTTTAGTGGCGGTTAACAAGCCGCAATTGGGTCAGCAGCAGACCCCTCTCCCTTCCTCAACCCAAGCAGACAGTAGTGACACATGCATCACTCCTGGGATGTGGTGGCCATCTGGGAGAGGTGGAGATCAGAGGATTCTGATCTCCAGCAGAATCAGGACTCCGCATCAACCTACTGGAGCTCTGGACAATCTGGCTTTCGTTGAAAGCCTTTCTGTCCTCTGTCAAGGGAAGGCTAGTGCAGGTGTTAACGGACACCACCACCGCCATATGGTACTGCAACAACCAGGGCGGGTGGGGTCGCGAACCCTTTGTCAAGAGGCTCTGCACTTCTGGAACGTCAGGGCATATCCCTTGGTGGTTTAACACTTGGAGGGTTCTCTGAACGCCAGGGCGCATGAACTTAGCTGAAGATGCCTAGCGGGTCACGATTGCCGTCTCCTTCTGGAGGCGGTGCAAGGTCTCTTTCAGCAGTGGGGTGAGACTTGGTTAGATCTACTTGCCACCACCAAGAACATGCAATGTCAGCAGTTTTGTGCGCTGGAGTTTCCAAGGCTGCTGTTGCTCTGAGGCGTTTCACATCTCAAGGAGAGGTCAGGCCTCCTGTACGTCTTTTCCGCCCATACCACTCCTGCCCAGGGTTCTCAAGAAGAACAGGAATGGCTAGGCCCAAGTCATCCTTGTGGCTTCTGACTGGGCTCTGAGAGTCGGTTTCACGAGCTGTTGAGCAAGGGCATTGATCTTCCGATCAGGCTGCCACTTTGGAAGGGTCTCCTTTCGCAGCAATAGGGGATGGTCCTACACTCAAACCTGGCAACTCTCCACCTTCATGTGTGGAGATAGAGCAGCAACAGCTGACCGCTTTCGACCTTCCACCCGAAGTCTGCAATGTGCTCTTGGCAGCCAGGCGTCCCTCCGCCGAGACTGTATATGCCTGCCCCTGGGACAAGTTTGTGGCCTGGTGTGCAGAAAAGCAAGTTTGACCCCCTTTTGCCCCCCACACCCCCTTTCTCAGGTCCTTCTAGTTATTCTTTCTCTTGCCCAGCAGAGCTCTGCCTTGGGCACCTTAAAGGGTTATCTTTCGGCCATCTTAGCCTTTCTGTGATTGCCAGATCGACCATTCCTATTCAAATCCCCTTTTGTGAATAGGTTTTTGATAGGTCTTCAACAATTTTCCATCTTCATCATGCCTTAGTGAGACCTCAATCTCAAACTCACTTTTCTAATCTCCACTCCATTTGAGCCACTGCACAATTGTCCTTTCAGGCTTCTTACCATCAAGACGGCCTTTGAAGTGGCAATAGCATCAGCCCAGAGAGGCAGTGAGCTCCATACTGTCATCTAAGCCTCTGTACCTAAACATGTTCCCAGACAAGTTCGTTCTTTGCACTAGAGCTTTCTTCCTGCCGAAAGTTGTACCTCTTTCATGTCGGCCAGTCCATCCCTTAGCCTAACGTTTATGCTCTGCCGCATCCCTCTAAGGGAGAGGAGCAACTCCCCAGACTGGATCCAAAAAGAGCATTGTCATTTTACCAGGACCACACAAAAATTTTCGGGTGGAAGACACTCTTCATGAGATGTGTTGGTATGGAGAAGGGGGGAAAGGCTGTGCAGAAATGGACCATCTCCCGATAGATTGGGCTCTGCATTACTACCTGCTACGCAGTGGCCAAGAAGCAGCCCCCTGAGGGATTCCTTGCTCATTTCACCAGAGATAAGGTTGTGACCACTGCGTTATCACACTGATTTTCGGTCCTGGACATCTGCCAGGCAGCACCATGGGCTTCTTTGCACATGTTCACCAAGCACTACTGCCTGGACAGGCTGGTTCTTTGGTATAGGCACTTTGCTTGTTCGTTCCTGCTGGCCTTTTTAGTGTGAAAACGTTTTGCAGACGCACCTCCGGGCTGGTATTGCTTAGTATCTATTCTAAGTTAAGGAATCTGCATCTTATTAACCCTGGGCGTAGTACTATGCTACGCTCGCGGAGCGTGCGTAGTTTGCGCTACTACGCACTACACGAATTGCACATAGCACAGTGCAAAAACGTGTAGCGGGCATGTTTTGCTTGCTCGTGGTCCTCAACGTCAAGTTGGCGACCGCATGCGAGCAAAATCAACATCCCGGCGAAACTTACTCCTCGTTCACGATCAGCAACATCAACTTGCTGATCGGCAGCCTGGAAAATAAACCTCCCGGTGAGATTCTCAACGCGGGGAGGTCAGGTTTCTCGTTGCGAGTGGTCGCGTATGCTCGCGATGAGAAACTACCAGTTCGCGTTTAGAAAGCTGCCGCTCGAGTACAAATCTACTTGAGCACTGTGCAAGATGCCGTTTGCAATGATTGCACAGTGCGGACAAGCATCCGGCACTGTGCAATCAGTGCGAACAGCATTTCCCTACCGCACTATGCAGTTCGCGTAGCTACGCGTAGCGTGCGTAGTGCGAAGTGCTCTGCACGTAGCACTACTACGCAAACTACACCCAGGGTTAATCTCTATCAGATAAACAAGTTAGTTGCTTTTGGTAACACCTTTTCTGGTAGAGACTCTATCTAGCTTCAGGTTCCTTAGCGACCGGCCCATCCTCCCCACCCTGCAACCAAATTTTTAGGGATAGGGTTTATTTCCCCTTTCAGGGCCCTAGTTTTCTGCGCCAGTGGTTCTGCGCTCCTGGCGTGGAAAGTTGCAGAAAGAAACTGATGTCGTGGACGACACCACGCTGAATAATGCCATCTACCGGCACACAAGGGTACTGCTCACGAAAAATTTCCGTATCCAGTATGATGTGTGGAGTTAATTGAAAGGGAAGGAATCTGCGGCAATGTCGACTCTCTGCCAGATAAATAATTACCAGAGGTAAGGAACTTGCTCTTTATCGCTTTTCAACAGCTTCACAATTCTTAGAGCAGTTTCTTTTGTAGAATGATTGTTATGAACCAGTGGGGTTTTCACATTTTCCACAAAATGTCCGCTTCTAAGAGAGATTCTGGCAGAATTTACTGTCTTTATCCAAGACACCAAACTAAGGATTGTAGAATTTGGCATACCTTCTCCACTAAGACCCGTAATGACTGGGAAGGGCACCTGCTCAAGGAGATGAAAGCTACAAAACTGTTCTTCAAGTGAGTAAACTTCTGAGTGAAAAAAATCCCTCATAAGACATGTAGAGGGAAGACTATCTGGGTGAAATCCTGCATTCAGTTGCTGTACATTGAGAAACTGCTTGAAAAACCCAAAACATTTTCTCAGGCACATCTTGCACCAAAGAAAAAATGTGATACACGTCAACAACACAGTTATCATCATCCCTTGCTGCTACGTCTGCTTCTCTTTTTTAATGGCTTGGCCCATTGTCACTGGTTCTCTGCCTACAGGGAAGCCTTCAAAAACCACCTCCCTGCAGTTGACTGCTTTCCTGAGTCCCTCTCTGAGCAGGTGATGGGGATTATCTCTGGAAGCCGCAAAATGTACAGGTAATTAGGACATGTCAGCTCCCGGAAGTCCTGCGAGAGGCGTGATGGGTACTGACAGCAAACGTCTCTAAAAGATGCCCCTTGATTGGTGATAAGAGTGCAATATTTTCCATACCGAGGATATGCCACAGGCGGTGGAGCCATCCCAAGTGTGTAGGTATATGTGTTATCTCACAATGCGTGAGTATATTCTAGACCACTGCGCCTAAAGCTAAACCAATCTGCTGTCCATGTCTGGATTTTAGGTGGTAAGTGAGAGGGTTGGGTAAGCCTAACCGTGTGTAAGAAGGAAATCAGCGAAGTTTGTGTCAAGGTGCCGGTCAGTGTCGTCGAGCACTTTAGTCCAATATGCTTGAATCTGTGGACATGCCCATCAGAGATGCACTAGTGTGTCCCCACAACCCCTCGAACAGTCTGCGCTTTTGTTCGAGTCAATCCTATTCAACATTTCTGGAATCAAATACCAGTATATGGACACTTTAGTAAGCGCTTTGGTAAGGGCTGTATTGCAGGCGGTATGACGGGCCCTATAATATATATCCTTGGTGGTCAACTCTCTCTCCCAGTGGGTTTGATTAGGTTTATATGTTTCTAGTGGGCTAGAGTAAGAGGACATACAGCTCATAGATCAGCCGTTTATTAGAAGTTTTAGTGATCAGCCATTTCTCATAGGGAGGGAGGTGTCTTTGAGTGGCAGTCTTGTTATAAAGATGAAGTCAGTGGCGGAATTGGCAGTAATGTAAACGCTCAGTCTCATGAAGAGCGAAGTCCGTGTGAAGGGAATCTCCCCATATATCACATGTCCCGCTGAGCGGCACTTGTTCTGGCGCCACTTAGCAAATGCCCCGATTCCGTGTCCTGGCAGGAAATGTGAGTTGTCGAGCAGGAGTGTCAGCAGAGAGGGAGAGGTCGATAGTCCACATCTAATGTTACTGCGGGCCCATGTGTTCACTGTTGCTTTGGCAATAGGTATTGACTCGGAAGCCTATGCGTTTTTCCAGAAAGGGGATTATTCATTTGGAGGTGCCATCCACCGCCCGATCTTGGAATAGCCAATGCCGCTCAGATTAGTCTTTGTTCCACTCAACCAAGTACCGTAGCAGGGCTGCCTAGAAATATAGTTGGAGATCCGGAATAACAAGATCGCTAGCGTTCGGAGGGAGTTAGCTAATTTCTCTTCTCAATCGAGTCCTCTTCCCAACCCATACAAATTGGTGTGATTCAGCTTGCAGCTTGGGTATCCTTCCTTTTGGAGGTGTCGAGGGGAGTGTTTGGAGCAAATAGAGACTGTAAGGCAAGATAGTCCTCTTAGGAGCCGCTGTTCTTCCAAGCCAGGAGATTGGGTGATGTCTCTGAGCAAGCTCGAGTTTGATGTGCTTATGTAGGGGCTGGTAGTTGATTGAGGAGCTCGTCGGTATAGAGGAAGCCAGCCGGATTTCCAAGTAAGGGACCACAGTCTTTGTCCATTGGATAGGATATTGTGTTGCAAGTGGGGCTTCGAGCGCGGAGGAATAGGGATAAGTTCAGGGCCTGAGATTTAGCAACATTGACTTAGAAGCCCGAGGCCAGACCAACGCCTCCTACTTGGACAAGAAAGCTGACAGTGCCGAGGTCTGTTTGTCTAAGGTCACCAACACATCATCAGCAAAAAAGGCTGATCTGTGTAGTTCCCTCCCTCTCCTCCCGCAAATGTTGTTCCAGTTATCTTGGGGTTATCTCTGACTCTTTGTGACAAGTGCTACATATAAAGAGCAAACAGCAGGGTTGACAGTTGGCACCCCTGTTGAGTAACCCTGCTACTGGAGAAGGGAGCAAACACATAGCAGTTTACCCTGACAGACAGACTCTTTGGGGAAGTGCTGATATTTAACACCCAGGTTCTCTTGCAGGGGATTTCCACGTATAATCATAAGCACTTGAATAGTCCCCCCACGTGCCGGGACCCCGGAGCACTTCTTTAGATCGATCTTAAGTGCCTTCAGGAAGGCCTGTAAAGACCCTTAAGAGATAGAAAAGACAATAATGCAGCCTAACTAAATAGGCTACAAAGGCCACAACTTCATCTTGAAGTGAAAAACATGCTTGAATACTATGTTTTGTACAATTGTTTTTATGGTGTTTAACAGCCAGAAAAAAAGCCCCCTTCACAAAACTCCTTTTTCATGATCGAGATGAAAGGATGGGACAGAGTAGCCCCCCTAGGCGGCCATTATGTCCTAAACTAGATGCTGTGCCTTTAAGAAAACTCAGACCACCAGTGTCCCACGATGCACAGCCAGTGGCAGTTACTTCAGTTCTTTTTTCC
Source organism: Triturus cristatus (assembly GCF_964204655.1). NCBI lineage: Eukaryota > Metazoa > Chordata > Amphibia > Caudata > Salamandridae > Triturus > Triturus cristatus. The sequence goes on from NC_140581.1 coordinate 124,804,690, forward strand.
GGCTCCTGACCCTGGAGCATTGATCTCTACCAAATGTGGTTTTTTTTCATCAAAAATCTCTTCAGAAGTTTAAATCTAAGTGTTTCACTCAACGTCTTTTGTCTTTCTCTTCCTTTTTCTGTCTTTTTCTGACAGGAATTACCACAGTTCCTTTCAAAAAGGCCATTTCTTTTTATAAGTGTGCAGATTGGCGAAGGAAGAAGGCCAAATATGACCCTCAAAGAGTATGTATTATTTGTCTACTTGCTGCTCACGTTCCTAACTCCTGTTCCATCTGCAAAACCTTTTACAGGCGTACTCTGCGTGACCAGGAGAGGATTTGTCTTCAAGGAGCAGCAGAACGAAGAAAACAGCAGTTTTAGGCATCAGGTGGGGTTTTAGATCGAGGAGAGGGTCAGTCCTCTACCAGGGTCCTATCTTCAGCCTCTGGGGGGCTCCCCAACAGAAGAAAGGCTGAAAAACTGCATTGTTCCTGGTCGCCGTCGACAACTGACGTCAAGAGGAGCACCGGCGACCTGTTCGATGTCGACCCAGGGCTCCGGGTCGAAACAACACCGATATGTATAGTCGAGGAGAAGTTCGACGATGGTGGCTGCGCCAATGGCAAAAACAAGTTCGCCATTGAGAAGCCCACCACAGACGGTCACAAGATCGCCGTCGAGAACATTGCGTCACTCTACGTCTACCCTTCACTGTTGATCGATGTCGACACATCGCTGTCGATCGACGTCGACTCTTCACTGTTAATCGAAGTCTCCACATCGCAGTCTATCGACGTCGAGAAGACTTCATCATTCGACATCGAGAAAAACCGCCTATCACAGACTCATTCTTTTTCAAAGAGTCTACAGTCGACATCTGGAGGAAGTTCTCTTTCAAGACGATGTCGAAGGTCGCCGTCGACTAGCAGATTGACGTTGAGGGGGAAAGATGGTTCTCCTGTGGAATCTGTGACTCCCCAGAAAGCTAGGAAAAGGAGGTGATTAATCTACTCATCGGATTCTGAGTATTCTAGAACATACACTCCATCTAGGACAGTATCCCCTGCTCAGTCTCCTCATCGTCCAGATGATCAGCTTCCTGCTCCGCCTTCTCCTCCTCTGCCACCTCCTACGCCACCACGAAGGCCGAGATCCAGGTCAAGTACGAGGGATCACTCTCGTCAACGTAGACGTTCCTCTACACATTCCCACCGCCGACATCACAGTGGAAGATCCCGTTCTAGACACACCAGGGACACTTCCTCTACGAGTACAGGAAGATACTCACCTACTTTATCAGATGCTCCTCCTCAAAGGATTTCTCCAATTCTTGATATCTAGACTCTTCAAGACGTTTTGGTTCAAGGAGCTTCAAAATTGAACATTCCTATGTCCATTACTACTCCATAAACGTCAGTTATATTTGAGACTTTACAGCAAAGACAAGCATCTCGTCCTTTGCTCCCTTTGGTACCAGGCCTCTTGGAACCTGCGATTGAACTTTTTATTACATCATCTTCTATTAAGTCAGCTCCATCCAGGCTGCAAAAGAAGTATCACCCTCCGGAACAGGACCCCACATTCCTAAGGGCTGACCCGCCCCCAGACTCAGTCATTGTGGTGGCTGCTAAGAATACCACGACTCCAACATCCACAGTTCCACCTGATAAAGAGAGTCGTAAAATAGACTCAGTGGGATGAAAAATGTGCATGAAGGCTGCTAGCGCAACATCGCTTTTAGGTAGATATGACCGAGCACTATGGAAGACGCTCCAACAATTCGCTGAGCATCTACCCAGAGATAAAAGAGAGGATTTCTTTCTTTCTCAAGACCATATGCAACACAGAGGGTTCAAACACCTAGGTCGTATCAGGGTCATCAGTCTGGTACACAGCAATCGTATCAAAGATCCTACTAACCCTATCAGAAAAGGTAACCTAGAGGAAGGTCAGGACAACAAACTTACCAAGGAGGGAAGTTGCCTGCTGGCTCCAAGCCCTGAATCCCATCTTCTCCCCCCCCCCCCCCCCCCCCCCCCTCCTCACCCTCACCCCCACCCCCCCACACCCTCACCCCCACCCCCCCTTCCGTTACCCACTCCGGTAAGGGGAAGCATTCAACATTTCTTGGTAGAGTGGCAAAGCATCACGCACGACAATTGGGTTCTGATTATTGTGCGCAATGGATATTCTCTACGATTCACCAGCTTTCCACCATCAGTGCCTCCAAAACCGTCAAGATTCCACCTAGTGCAAATACAAGCGGAAGTGAACATTCTCTTATGAAAACAGGCAGTATAACTTGTTCCTTCGCTGTCACGAGGCAAAGGGCTGTATTTAAGATTCTTTCTCATCAAAAAGAAAGAGAAGATGGAGATCAGACCCATTTCTCTATCTAATCGAGCAAACAAATGGATTCGGAAGGAGAGATTCTGGATGTTAGCCCTACAGCAGATCTATCCTTGACTACATCGGGAGAATTGGTTGTGCGCAGTAGACCTACAAGACGCATACTTCCACATTCCCATCAAAAAGAAACATCGCAAGTTCTTGAGATTTGCAGTGGGAAACCACCACTACCAATACTGTGTGCTTCCTTTTGGCCTGAAGTCAGCACCCAGGACCTTCTCCAAGTGCAATGGCGGTGGTGGCTGCCCACTTGAGAAAACACAAAGTGCTCGTCTACCCCTATCTAGACGATTGGCTGATCAAGGCATCCACGTGTCAGGAGACACAAACCCATTTGAACTGGACCTCCGACCTTCTCCTTCGTTTGGGACTTCACGTGAATCAAACGAAGTGTACCTTGACGCCTGTACAGTGCATACAACATCTGAGAGCATCCATCGATACTCACACTGCAAGCGTGTATCCTTCAGAGGAGAGACGCTTATCGATCCTTCAGAAAACTATGGCTCTCGTGTCAATGTCGCACCCAACTGTTAGGAAGGTCTCTTCTCTTCTGGGCTCCATGGCGTCCTGCATGTTTCTCACATGGAACGCACGTCCCAACATGAGATCCTTGCAGGAATGGTCGAAGGACCAGTGGGACCAGCGGGCAGGGAATTGAGAAGACTGGATTCAACTGTCAAAACTTCCCCTCTGGACCATCAAATTGTGGTGCTCACCCACCAATCTCCTACAAGGGACTCCCTTTCACAAGGATATACCGACTCAAACTATAGTCACAGAGGCCTCTCTTCTGGGATGGGGAGCCCATACAGATCACCTTCAGGGCAGATGGTCACGCAAGGAATCGACTTACCACATCAATGTGCTAGAGCTACGAGCAGTTCACTTGGCTCTGAAATCTTTTCGGCCATCATTTCATCCCAACTCCCTGCTTGTACAGACAGACAATACAACAATGTTCTACCTCAACAAGCAAGGAGACTTGATATCCAGAATATTGTCTCTGGAAGCCCAGACAATATAGAAGTGGCTTCTAGCCAGAAACTTGACCATAACAGCAACCCATCTCCTAGGTGTTCAAAATGATCAGGCCGACTCACTAAGCAGACTCCTTCAGGAAAATCACCAGTGGGTCCAAAACAACGATGTGGTACGATACATATTAAAAAAATGGGGTACTTCCGAGGTCCATTTATTCGCCACTGCAGAAAACAGAAAATGCCAAAACTTCGCCTCCAGGTTCTTCCAACCTGGAACCCTGGGGAATGCCCTATGGATCAACAGGTCAGGCAGATTTCACTACACCTTTCCTCTAGTTCCTCTGTTCCCGGCAGTTCTCATCAAGCTCTCTCAATCACCGGCCAAGATGATTCTCATAGCCCCGAAATGGCCACGTCCGTGGTGGTTCACAGACCTCCACCGGTCTATCCGTCCTCATCTTAGACTGCCTTGCAAAACACACCTACTAACGAAGTTCAGAGGTCAGATGGTACACCCCAACCTCTCCTCTTTAAATTGGGCAGCATGGCTCCTGAGCTAGTGCAATATCGACACTTGAACTTACCTCAAAACTGCATGGACATTCTTAAGGAATGTAAGTGGCCATCCACACGCTCCGCTTATGCTTACAAATGTAAGAGCCCTTTGAACCCATTCATAAGGCTACTCTAAAGCATCTGTCCTGGAAGACAGCTTTCCTTGTGGCTGTCAGCTCTGCCTGCAGGATTAGTGAAATTCAGGCACTTTGCTGCCAAGAACCGTACATAGATTTTCATACATCTAAAGTAGTTATGAGGACTCATCCGAAATTCCTCCCTAAAGTAATTTCAGATTGTCATGTAAACCAAACTATTGCCTTACCTACTTACTTCCATCATCCATCCTCTCCAGCGGAGAGATCACTTCATTCCCTGGATGTAAGAAGAGGTTTGAACTTTTATCTGGACAAAACTAAAGATATAAGGAGAGCGGATCAGTTATTTGTAAACTATGGTTTTCTCCGTACAGGTCTAGCCACTTCTAAACAATCTATCTCCAGGTGGCTTGATTCTTGTGTTTTGCTGTGTTATCAGAAAGCTAACAAATCCCTTTATGGTAAGCCTAGGGCTCATTCTACCCAGAAGGGAAGGCCGCTACTGCGGCTTTGCTTCGTAATGTACCCATTTCGGAGATTTGTAAGGCTGCTACTTGGAAGTCAGTCAGATGCTCAAGTAGGACAGGCTTCCCTTAGGAATCTCTTTGCTTAAAACTGCAGTTTAACTCTCTGTCTCTTCCACTGTGTGTAGGGATGGTCTTGCTAGTCCATTCAAGTGCTTATGACTATACATGGAAATCCCCTGCAAGAGAAGGAATAGTTTCTTACCTGTAACTCCAGTTCTCTTGTAGGGGTATTTCCATGATAAGTCATAAGCAACCCTTCCTCCTCCCCGGTGGAATAGACAGACATATCCTTTGTTCAAAATAGGTATTCACTTCTCATCACCTTCAAAAAGAACTGAAGTAACTGCCACTGGCTGTGCATCATGGGATACTAGTGGTCTCTGAGTTTTCTAAAAAGCACAGCGTCTTGTTTACATATAATGGCAGCCTATGGGGGCTACCCTGTCTCATCCTTTCATCTCTCTCATGAAAACTGAGTTTTGTCAAGGGGGCCATACAAAATTGTACAAGCCATAGTATTCTGGCATCTTTTTCACTTCAAAATGCAGTTATGGCCTTTGTAGCCTATTTAGTTAGGCTGCATGATTGTCTTTTCTATCTCTTAAGTGTCTTTACAGGCCTTCCTGAAGAAAGGCGAAAAATATCCACTTACGAATATATATCTAAAGAAGTGCTCCGGGGTCCCAGCACGTGGGCGGAACTATTCAAGTGCTTATGACTTATCATGGAAATACCCCTGCAAGAGAACTGGAGTTACAGGTAAGAAACCATTCCTTCTAAATCTCCCTGCTATTCCAAAAGGGGCCAGAACATGTTCTAAAAAGGGCCAGTGAACCCTGTCAACAGCCTTTTCAGAGTAATTTGCTATAAGCATAAACTCACCTGACGTGCGTGAGTCATTTTCTATGATGTGCAAGTCTCGCTCAGTGTTGTCACTAGTCTGGCGTTGGGGACTAAAGCCCGTTTGATCAGGGTCTATAATAGATAGTATGTGTGGGTCTAGTCTAGCTACTAAGATGCTAGTGAACAGCTTGAGGTCCACATTTAAGAGTGATAGTGGGTGATGTGAACTGCACTCTTTATCTGTGCCAGGCTTGGAAATAACTACCACCAAAGCTGTCAGCGTCTAGTGGGGGATGGTCCCTGGGGCAGAGGAGTTATAGAACAGTGTTAAAATTATAGTGAGCACGTGACACAACGTTTTATAGAAGACAGATGAGAATCCGTCTGGCACCAGTGATTTTTAATGTATTTTGCTGGGAAATCGCTGAAATGACCTCCTCCACTCGAATAGCATGTCCTAGAGTGTCGGCTTAGTCTGGGGATGGCAGAGACGTGGGCTTCACTGAGATGCGGAGCGCTATCTGTGGGGTGTACCTGTTGGCTTGTACATAACTCTGCGTAAACGTTTCTGAATAAGTCAGCAGTGGAATTGTCATGTGATTCTCATACCAGTTGCTTTATGGAGTGGGTGCCCTCCCAGGTTTTGACACTGGATGCGCAGTTTGTTAGCCAAGAGGCAGCCACCCTGATCTCCCCCTAAATAAAAAGCATGGCGCTGACAAAGTGCTGCGTACTCGGCCCTGTCGCGGTCAATGCTTGGCAATTGTGCGCATACGACTGTCAATTGATGCCAAATCCCCGGCTCTCCCTTGCGCTGGTGTATACCCTCTAGCTTTTTCACATGTCTGGATAGATGGTCCCTCTTTTCCTTGTGTATTGTCTGCTGCCAAAATGGCAATGAGTTCCCCGCTGATGACTAACTTGAGAGCCTCCCAGAGCTTGGCAACTGAGATTTCAGGGGTGTTATTCAGAGCAAGGTAGTCAGTAATAGCTTGGCGAACCTGTTTTACCACTTCATGACGCTGTAACAATGTGTCCCTCAGTTGCCAGGTCCGTGTTGGGCGGTATATAAGGGTAAGCGTCTGGGAAATCAGAACTGCTAGTTGCTCTGCTCCCGATCGCTGCACGGGGCACTTTCAAGGCGCTGGGGGCCGTCGGGAAGATTAAGCAAGCTATTGCCCAGAGTCACATGGTGCTGGAGTAACCTGCCACCGGCACCGGGGATCGAACCGTGAACTCTGTGGTCCGGAGTCAGGCGTCCTGGCCGCTGCGCCACACCTCTTCCACCTTTTGCTGCTTGTCTCGTTTTTAAAGTATTATAATGAATTTAAACTTCTTTTAACTAAGTGTTTCACATTTTAGCCACCTGGGATTTTTAATCTGCTAGCATTCTGTTCTCTCCTGCACTTACCGATCCCGAGGGCGGCAGGGTAGTCACTCTTCCTTCCAGGTTCGGACAGGTGGGGAGAAGACACGGGGAAGCGCCATTTTGGCGAGGGATGCGCTCTAGCCTTTCCTGTATTCATGGCTATAAATCAGGCCGCAGCGCGGACGCTCCGAAGGCGCACCTAAGGCAACCCGTCTGCGTCCCGGAAGCGGCCAGCACCAGCCACTAAGCCCAAATACCAATAGCTACGATAGTGGGTATGTTATGATAGGACAATGGTAATTAGCCTATCTAAAATGACTAAATGCTCAACGATATGGTCCCCGTGCGATGAGTTCGTCTGCCCCAAGTGTGCCTGGACTCTTGCTCTCCCGGCCCCCACTTGTCGGAGAGTTTGCTTTCCTGCCACTGGGAGCACTCCGATTAGGTTGATGCCTGCTCTACTCAACACTAGATCACTTCAGAAACATAAAGCACTTATATTTGACCTACTTAAGGATGAGTAACTAGATTTGTTGTTCCTCACAGAGACATGGCTGTCGGAGACATCCAATCCCATATTAGCAGCAGCCATTCCCTCCAACTATAGAATCCTTAGGAAGGATCGGAACTCTGGTAGAGGAGGGGGGATTGATATCATAATTAAAAAAGAGTGCGACTGAGCCTGTTTTGAGCTAGCTGACCTCCTACAGATTGAAGCCTTAAGTTTCTGCCTCACCTTCTGACCAAATCAGTCGCTAGCTGGGTCGCTGGTATACTGCCCCCGGTCCGGCTAGCAAGTGCCTCCGCTCGTTGGAAAATACACTGCCATCATGGGCAATGGAATATACTAACTTCTTGGTACTGGGAGATTTTAACATTCATTTAGACAACGTATCTGAAAGAAACACGTTAGTTATCGATTTCTTACCTTAGAATTACCCCAGGCGTCAGACTGGATCCAGAAGGTTTTTTCGTAAGCAATACCTCTGCGCGTCAGAAGGTGGCGTCTGTCGGCTCCGCGTCAGTTGTGGTCGCCGGATGATGTTGCGGTAGCTAATTAGACACCGCCCTCACGCGCTGACGTCAGTTCTTTTTTTCCGCGCCAGCCAGCGTAGATCTGGGAGGAGCGGTACCTCCAGTCATTTTTTGACTGACTTTTTCTCTACTTTTGTCGACTTATTTTACGAGTCTTCGACTCCTAATGTGCACAAGGGATGCCCAGCTTCAAGCCATGCGGTGCCTGTCATCGGATGATGTTGGTGACAGATCCGCACTGAGTGTGTCTTTTTTGCCTGGAGAGCGACCACAACCCCAAGTCGTTCTCCAACTGCTGGTCGATGGCGCCGAAGGCTTTGTGGGAGATGTCCCGAAAGCTGCTTGAGCACCGGCAGTCGGCTCCGCACCGTTCGAGGTCCCGGGGGAGGTCGAGGGATCGCTCACGGCGCCACTATCATTCGGATTCCAAGTCTTCAAAGTATTCGCACTCTGGGTCGGGCAAAGAAGAAGTCGAAGAAGCATCGTCGCTCTTCGACTTCTTGTCGGTCGGTAGGCTGACCCAGCAAGGGACACAGATCCGGTGCCGAGAGGGTTTTTTTATGCCTCTATTCACTCCTGGGGCCCCTTTTCAACCAGAAAGGCACCCAGATGATGAGGAGGAGGACTGGGAGGGGTCAGGTGACCCTCTAAATGACCAGGTGGACAGTGAGCAGAACTGGAGAGAGGAACTGGGGGATGCCAGTGGTTTGGACACCTCCCCTGACCTTGGCATGTTGTCGTCTCCTACCGTGGCTATGGAGAAGTAAGCGTCGTACAAAGTGGTGTTGCCTAGGCCCAACACGGGGGCTCCCGTGGACAGGATGATTGCCCGACCCCACTTTCCTTTCCCAACATCCCACCCCGGAGAGCTTGGTGGTCCAAGCCTCCACTTCCAAAAACGCCTTCCCTACTGCTCCACCGGAAAGGGAATCCAAGAAGCTGGACCACCTTGAAAAGAAAATTCTCTTCCTCCAGCTTAGGACTGGTCGGTAAACACCGCATGTTGCTTGGGCAGTTATTTCCACTCGGTGTGGGATACGGTGGCGCACCTGCTGCCTCAGTGTCCGGAGGAGGCCCGGGCAGTGCTCTCCCAGGCTGTCGCTGCCGGGAGGGATGCAGCAAAGTTTGCGATACGTTGTGGGCTGGACACCGCCGACTTCTGGACAGAACCATTTCAGTGTCAGTAGCGCATAGTCATTACGCCTGGATGAGTTTGACTGGTTTTTCAGAGGATGTCCAGAACACCCTGATGGACATGCCCTTTGATGGCCGTAGCCTTTTTGGCGACAAAGCAGACAATGCTCTAGAGCATTTCAAGGACTCACGGGCTACGGCCAAGTCATTGGGCCTCCCCACCCACCCTGCGCAGTCTGCTTTTCGCCCCTTTCATGGCTACAGAAGGGATGCCCCGCTACGTCCACCCAGAGCCACAGGCCGCAGCAAGTTACCCAACCTTTGTGCGGCCGGAGACGTGGGAACAACCGTTGTGGTTCCAGGGGGTCAGTGAGCGGGCCAGTCCACCAATCCCCCCCTCTGCAGCAGCCTCCAAACCCTCCTAGTCTGACTTTTCAGGCCCATCAAACGCCAGTGGGCGGCAGGATTCGCCATCACCTCCCCCACTGGCGATCCATCACGTCAGACAGGTGTGTTTTGCAAATAGTCTGAAGGGGCTACTCCCTCCCCTTTGAGACTACCCCTCCAGCCATGCCACAAAGATTCCACCGCATGTAGGAGGATCAACAGGCACTTCTCCAGCAGGACGTTACGGCTCTCTTGGCCAAGGGAGCCATCGAGCACGTTCCTGTCCCATAAGTAGTTTGTGGTTATTACTCCCACTACTTTCTGGTCCCTAAGAAGGACTAGGGCCAGCGTCCTATCTTGGATCTCGGGGACGTCAACCACTTCCTCCGGAAGGAGAAGTTCAAGATGTTGACACTTGCTCCGGTCTTATCTGCCCTCGACCCAGAAGACTGGATGGTAGTGTTGGACTTGCAGGATGCCTATTTTCACATCCCAGTCCTGCCGGCCCATCGCCGTTACCTACAGTTCACGGTAGGCCACAATCATTTTCAATTCACCGTGCACCCCTTTGGCCTTACCAGCGCCCCTCGGGTGTTCACGAAAGTGATGACGGTGGTCGCAGCTCATCTGCGCTGATTAGGGGTTTCAGTCTTCCCCTATCTCGACGACTGGCTGTTGATGGCGGGCTCGCCCCAGACAGTCGTCTCCCACCTCAAGACTACGGCCGAACTCCTGCATTCACTGGGGTTCTCCATCCATGTGCCAGTCACACCTGATTCCCTCTCAGAAGCTCCTCTTCATCGGAGCGGTTCTGGACATGACACGGTTTCGGGTGTATTCTCCCGAACAGCGAGTCTGGGATATTCAGGCTATGATTCCGATCTTTCAACCTCTATCCCGGGTTTCGGTCAGAATGACTGAGGCTGCTTGGCCTCCTGTATCCTGCTGGTCGATCAAGCTAGATGGCATATGCGGACTCTGCAGTGGGACCTGAAGTTCCAGTGGGCGCAACATCAGGGGAATCTGTCCGATTGCGTTCAGATCTCCGAGGGCACTGCTCGTCAACTGCAGTGGTGGCTCACGAGCCAGGATTGGGTCAATGGCAGATCCCTCTCCTTTCCCCAACCAGACCACATGATGGTGATTGACGCATCCCTTCTGGGATGGGAAGGCCACATGGGAGAGCCGGAGATCAGAGGCCTCTTTTCTCCGGCGGAATCCGGGCTCCATATCAACCTTCTGGATCTCCGGGCGATTTGTCTTGCACTCAAAGAATTCCTTCCCTCTGTTCGGGGAAGAGTAGTGCAGGTGTTCACGGGCAACACCACCGCCATGTGGTACTGCATGAAACAGGCCGGGGTGGGGTCATGGGCCCTATGTCAAGTGGCCCTCCACCTCTGGACATAGCTGGAACATCAGGGCATTTCCCTGGTGGTTCAACACCTGGCAGGTTCTCTGAACGCCAGGGCGGACAAACTCAGCTGCAGGTGCATGATGGATTGCAAATGGCGTCTTCACTCAGAAGTGGTGCAAGGTCCCTTTCAACAGTGGGGAGAGCCTTGGTCAGATCTATTCGCCGCCGAAGAAAACGCGCAGTGTCAGCAATTCTGCGTGTTGGAGTTTCCAAGGCAGCACCCGCTAGGCGACGCTTTTCACCGCGAGTGGAGTTGCGGTCTGTTGTACGCCTTTTCGCCTATACCACTTCGACCCAGAGTGCTGAAGAATATCAGGCGCGACCGGGCCCAAGTCATTCTTGTGGCTCAGGATTGGGCACGAAGAGTCTGGTATCCCGAGCTGCTCAACATGGCCATCGATCCTCCGATCCGACTCGCTTCTTCGGGAGGATCTTCTGTCACAGCAGCAGGGGACGGTCCTCCACCCGAACGTGTCCAGTCTCCACCTCCTTGCGTGGAGATAGAGCGGCGGCAGTTGACGTCTTTTGACCTGCCACCCGAAGTTTGTGATGTAATCTTGGCAGCCAGGCGTCCCTCCACAAAGATGGTGTATGCCTTGCTGCCAACGTAAATAAGTTTGTGGCATGGTGCATGTTGGACTTGGTCCTTTTTCCCTAAAATGTTTTGCTTTTCCCCCTAGCCGTTGACCATGTGTGAGAAAATACCTGCTGTGCAATGGCGTGCACAGATTCATTTGTGCTGTTGTGAAGAAATGCTACTTTTAAAATGGACGCCATGGCTGTGTTTGTGCCACCTGACTGAGGTGGGTTACCAGTCTAGTTGTTTCCCAGCAACCCCAGCTTTTGGAGGGAAGCCTGGCACCCAGGGTGCTCTACACCTCCCCCTAAACCAGTTGGGACCGGTCCCCCAGGGAACCTTCCAGAAGCTTCCAGCCCTTTCTGGTAGGTGGGGTCAGGGGCGTATAAATAGCGGAGCTGGGATGCCATGTCCTCAGACGGAGCGTGGACTTGCATGTGAGGGGACATACTGCCAGGAGGTACCACCGCATGGGCCTGTGTACTGGCCCCTGTGCCCATCTGTTACCCCTCTGCTGTCCACAGGGCTAGTGAGAGCCCGCTGCTGGAGTAAAGACTGCTGTACCAGGAGGAGTGCCATATTATGGGGGATGACTGTTCCTAGGAACTGCGGCCCTGTTCTGATGAGTGCCCGCTGATCTTGCCCAGTAGTGCCTGCTGCTCTCCTACCTAGCGCCTCGTGAGCGCTACAACTGTGCCCTGCCTGTTGGTTAGCGCCTGGAAAAAAAGAGCGCCTGGTCTGACTACCCAGGAGCACCTTGTGAGTGTTACCCCCCTATTCTACCTGCTTTACAGCACCCTGTGAGCGCTTGGACTGCCCAGGAGTGAGGAGCTGACGCCAGCAGCACTTGGCTGCCAAGGCGCTACCCTATTGTGTGGGACCTAGCGCTTTGTGGGCGCTACAACTTTACTCCGGCCCCCCGCACTTTAATCTGGCCGGTAATCACCGCCACCGGCCCGGGCAGAGTGCTGTCAAAGAGAGCTGCTTATCTTGCAGGAAGCGGGTGCCCACCCGGCGTATTGCTGCCCTTTTGCCTATTTGAAACCGGCGGGAGCCTACCCCGCGGTTTTTATGCCAATAGCTGGAGCCCACCCCGCACTTTGCTACAAGCCGGAATCACCACCGCAACCCGGGTGGCGAACAAGAGGGCTGCCGCGCTGCCTGCGGCGACCCGGAAGCCCAAGTCTAATTGGGGGCTGGGCCTGCCTCCACCTACCCGGAAGAAGCCAGGCGGGAGCCTACCCCGCACTGGCACATCGCCCAGGAGGAGGTGGGGGCTCCCCGTGAGAAGAGGAGAGCCCCGTGCTGGCGCCGAGTCTGCTGGCCGGTGAGGAGAGGAGCCTTGAGAGGCGGGAAGACAACAGTTTAAGGTTCCTGGCAGGCAGGGACTGCCGAGGCACATTGTCGGTGCCTTCCCTGCCCGCGAAGACGTCAATAGCCCACCCCGCCGGTCCGTGCCCCTGCGAGGAGGAGCAACACCCGAGGAGAGCCCGGTGAGTGAGGGGCTCTGTGTGGGACTGGTGGTGGAGAGGGGGCAACGGGGCACGTTGTCGGTGCCCGCCCCCGGCAGTCCTTTTAAGAGAGCCAGCGTAGTGGTGCTGCTGGTCTTCCCAGCTGCCCCCTTGTCAGAGGGCAGCTGCCGTGAGTGGCCGCATTGGTTTTGGAGTCCGCATGGGGCTCCCCCAGCACGGACCGGGCCGCAGTGCCCCGGGGGCTACACAGCAGCGCCGCAGTTGCGGACTGCTGCGCCCATTTCGCTTTTGGGGATAACTTTCCTGCAGAGCCCCCGGGAGGGAGGATCCCAACTTCCCCATGGACCGGGACTGATTCCCATTACCCTACTCAACTGCCCCGCCGGAGAGTGGGCAGTTGCAACATTTTTGCGGCACACTTGTTTAGAGTCCCCGAGGGGGCTCCCCAGGCGCGGTGGCGCCAAAGACTAATCCGTCACAGTGGGCATGTTTGGGATGCCAGGTGGTGCCATGCCCACTGTTAAGGAGGCTCATAGCGGACGTCACGCCTTAGGTGTTGTTTATGCTGGAGTTGCCTCTGTGTATGATGTATGCCTAAGGACCCGGCACTTACGCCAAGGAGGCTTTATGCCCACCTCATGCTGTGTTGTCTTCATGCCTTTATGCTAATGTTCAGGCCTAATGTCATACTAGGATGATCTCAGGTAGTTCATGCCTGACCTACGGTGTTTAGGCTAGGCCTGGGTCAAAATCCCGTTCCGTTCGTGGAAATTGCGATAATTTGGCATTTTCGCGTTCCGCGGAAAGCACGATGATGTCAAAAATTCCGCAGCTTAGCGATAATTTGTTTCTTGCTCGCGCTGTGAAAATACATTCTCGCGTGCGCGCGATCGCCTTACCTGAATCCCCGTGTTCGCCGACAAGTTTTCCCGATCCGGTGGCGTTCTCCACGAGATGTTGGATTGTTGGTAGCCATTTGCGCTGTCTCGTGACAGTTCGCGCCCGCAGTAACGTCATGCGTCGCGCGATCACGTCTTTCTTCTCGATATCATGCACCGCGAGACAAGTGAAAACAAGATGGCCGTGGCCGCGAGCAACCGCATGGGTAAGTTGGCGAGCCGCGACCACGCAGAAAATACCGTGAACCGGCGGGAAAAAAACTTCCGCATCTTCGCAATATTTCCGCGTGTTTGCGGAGATTTTTAACATTTTTGCGATAATTTGCGAAAGTGAATTTCGCAAATTCCGCCCACCCCTAGTTTAGGCCCCATACTGAAGTGAGTTATGCAAATGGATTTATACCCCAGTGACGATGCCAGAAGATATACATAATGTATTGATGCCTGGGTCCACTTTTATGCCTCACGCTAATGTGACTTTGCCTATGCCTAACCTGATGTTTCAGTTTGACTAATGTTGCCTTTATGCTTATGCGTAATCTAATGGGACTTAGGCTTACTGCAGATGTTCCTGCCTAATGCGTCCGGTTAATGTGATTTATGCCACTGGTGAGGCCTTACGATAATGCTGTGGTGCTAATAATGTTGCAGTCATGCTGATAATGTTTTTCCCCGAAGGCTAAAGACTTACCTTTATCCTAGTTGTACCGTGTGATGATTCAGGCAGCGGCCCGATTGGCCCTGCCTTGTAAATAGTCCCCTTGTGTAAATGGTTACCTGGTGCCAGTTGGCACGGTGTTCATACCTGTGGTGCTATCCTAACGTGTTCTGTGTGAGAAAATCTGAGTCTACCAGGTGTTGATGGAGAAGCTGGTTTTGACAATTATTAATGATCGGCTCCCTCATAATCAAGTTGTACAATCCTGTATAGTCCTGCACCTTGCTGCCAGTTAACCAACCTTCCAAAGCCTTAGCGGCACAATCCACAAAATCAGACCAGTCCTGTGTCTGTCTTCTGGGTATCTCTGAACAACAACCTATATTGCTCAGTGGTTAAGCCAAACCCATCTATCAGAGCACTCTTCAGGGCTTTGTAATTGTCAGCATCCTCATCACTAACTGTGAGGAGCTTGTCTCTACTTTTGTCAGAAAAGGAGAGCCACAAGATAGCTGCCCACTGACTCTGGGGTACCTGCTGTACTTTGCAGGCCCTCTCCAAAGCAGTCATCCACTTGTGGATGTCATCCCCATTCTGATATGGGGGGACTATCTTGCTTAGGTTTCTATGGTCATAAGACCTATCCCTATCTTTAGGAATGTTGCTGCCACCAGTGGGTCCTAGCTCACTTAACTTTTGCTCTCTGGCCAGAGCAAGCTTCTCCTTGGCAAGGGCAAGTTCTTCCCTCTCAATCCTCAGATTGGCTTCCCTCATTCTGGCCTATGCTCTTTTCTCTCTGGAGAAGTCATTCCCCTGTGAGAAGAGGCATGGGAGCTATTAGAGACATGGGAGTGGATAGATTCCCTTGAAGGGGATCTTCCTCTCCTGCTTCTCTGGTTAAGTCTACTTGAGGGTCTGAATGGGGGACCCCAGTCAGACTCCCATTTAGGCTTAAGTTAGCCTGGCTAAGTCTCCCAACTTGGACCTGGCTGTCTACCTCATCTTCTGAAGTCTCATCTGACTCATCTGTAGTGGGTAGACCCTCACCTGTACCTAGGGTACTAGCCTGGGAGGCCCTATGAGCATCATGCTCCTCTAGGATCTCCACTAGCTGAATGAGGGTAGGGTTTGACCCCTGTTTTAACTTTCTGGAGGTACACAGTTGTCTCATCTCCTGAAAAGTTAGGGTATCCTATCTAGAGGGGATCTTTCTAGGATCTACCCCTCCTGGGAGAGAATCAACTTGATCTCCTCTCAGAGACATGATCTAGTGAGGGTGTGGTGTGTGCACCTAACTACACTAGTTGTATCTACTAAACCTCTCTAGTAGTTGTAGTCAGGGTGTGCTAGGCCCTTCAACCTACAACCACTAAGTCCAGTAGGACTTAAGTATTTATAATCTATGTTATATGTACCTAACAATATCTTATGTGATCTTTCAATTTAGTATCTCAAGATTAAAATGGTATTACAACAGCAAGCTCAGATCCCACCGCTGCCACCAATGTGAGAAGTTGGCCTGATATATGATGTCACTAATTCTAGTGTACACCCTGTATCAGTCCAAACAACCCTTATGGTGATTGGTTGTAAAGTCAACCTTATAGACCAGCTATCCTAGTGGTAGCATGGACAAGAGCAGTCTTAGGCTAAACTCTGAATGGCATGTGAAGCCAGCTGTTATACCAAATTTAATCCCTTGAATACCAAATGAAAGGACACCACAACAGGTATATATAAAAATAGAATGTATTTATTCTAGTCAAACCCTCAGCACTCTTTATGAGATTCGAGGTAAGTACAACACAGTCTTATTTAAGCATACATTAAGTCACACAGGTAAGTAATACAGTTAGGCCCTAGGGGCCACGCAAACCATATACTAAGTAAGTGGTATAAGGACCACTGTCACGAACACAGGATAGGCCTAGGCCTAGGGAATCGCTGGGGCTACACTATACTACCAAAGGTTAGGAAGTGGGAGGCCCACGGGATTCAGGTGTAGAGTGGAAACACTCATGCGTAATGCGTTAAAGTCGATAGAAATGCAAGTTTTTAGAAATTAGCAGTTTTAGGACACTTCTGGTATAGCTAGGAAGTCGAGACTCGGAAACTAGACCCTTGGATAGTCAATACCCTTGTGAGCACCGAAATGCTCAAGTTACCTAGCCCACGGGCTGCGGGTGCATAGGTGTGAACTTGCGTCGGGTTTCGTCGTCGACTCCTATGGATGCCTGAAGGAAAGTTGCTGACAGGCAGTCAGTGAAGAGTGTCCGGTGGATCCCAAGGAGGGGATCAAGAAGGAAGGAACCTGCAAGCAGAAGGGACAGAGTCCAGGTCACCAGCCAGGAGCCGGGAAGGAACCAGGAAGGAACCAGGCGATGTCGTGGAGATGCAGATGAAGAGGTGAAGCTTGTCGCAGCAGTCACGGGTACCAGAGGCGTCGAGGACGACCAGGACCAGGAAGTGAGCTGTCCCACGAAGGCTCTTGCTGACGGCGGCGTCAAAGTCGAGTCAGGACCCAACAAGCCTTGGCAAGCGGAACCCACGCAGGATGGAGGACTTGCTTCTGGTGCAGACCAGGAAGGTCTGGGGTGCTTCTCTTTTACAGAGGAGCGGGTGCCAGTCTGGAGGAGCCGGACCAGCAAGTTAAAAACAAAGGTTCGTCGTCGCAGAAGTCACTAGCCAACGGGCCAGCAACAGGACAACACGTCGAGCAACTCAGGTGCAGAAGGGCCCCACGCAGAACACGTGAAGTGTGGGGAGCTGATCTTCTTTGCAGATGGTGCTCGGGATGGGGGCTTCTCAATTCCCCAAGCACAGCCTCGAGGGAGCCTCGGAAGTTGCGCTAGTCAGGTACTAGCCACTTTTCCTAAGTCGCCGGTCCCACGTCCCTCGTCGCCTCCACGGGTCTCCGCTTCGCTGGAGATGTGGATCTGGGTCAGAGGTGTCTGGTAGTCTCGGCGCTGGTCAGTCTCTGCAGTCGTCCCTCGTAGGATCAGTCGCAAAGCAAAGCAGCGGTCGCTGGATGGTGCCTGGTTGCCCAGGGTGGTCACTCCTTGTCCACAAGGGAGATTCTTCAGTCTTCTTCCTGAGGTCGAATGTCAAAGGTCCAGAGTTTCTGTTCAAGTTGCAGATTCAGGATAATCTAATTTAGCAGGGCTCAGCTACCTACTGATATACTGGGCTAGTGGGCTGGGCTACCTGCAAGGTCCCTCCTATGGGTGGGACCAGGAAGGGGAGTGGCTACACCCCCTTTCCTTTGTCCAGTTTCGCGCCAGAGCTGGGGCTGGAGTGCCCCAGCGCCGGTTTGAACTGGACTGTGCATGGGACACCTTGTGGGCCCGAGGCATGTCTCATTCCTTTCAGCCCTCCCTGCCCCAATACACTAAAGTCTGTCTGGGGAGGTGCTAGCACCTCCCCAAGCAGGAAACCTATTGTCCAGGCCTCCCTGGCTGGGAGAGCTCCCAGCTGCAGGAGGTCAGACTCGTGTCTGTGGCAGCAGCATCCATTTTGTGATGCTGAGGCTTTGGTCAGAGTCAAACAGCAAAGTAGGATTTTAACATGTCTCTCCCTCTAGAATGGGGGGGGGGGGGGAGTAATATCCTCATCACCAGAAATGGTATGGGGGTATTATTCCAAAGTGTTAGACACCTTACACGACATGTTTTGATAAAGCCAAACCATAGTTACCATAACCGTTTAAGATTATAATGCACTTTAAGAGTATATGGTAGGCTATATCATAGAACAGCTATAAGGACATGGTTCCGAAAGCTGTAGAGAGGCTCAGCTCATGCTAGAGCACCATCTCATATGTTACCAAGCACTCTGCCTCCAGGATTGTTAAGGCCTGCCATAGGAGTGGCTGATAGGTACACAGGTGTCTATTTTAAGGGTAGATATTGGTATACTATATCTAAGCAAGGGGTGATTACACAACCTTGCCCCAGCTGAGTGATCAGCCAGTTGTGTCTGATTGGAAGGCCAGGCCAGGGGTGGCATAATACATGCTGCAGCCCCTGGGAGGCCTAGGGTACACCTATGCCCTGGGTACCTAGGGTACTCTGTACAGGGCCCAATAAGGTGATCCTTACTAATTGGGTATGTACCTAGGGTACATGGAGTCCATTTTAAAGAGAGAGCAGACAGCCTGAGACCCTGAATGGCAGGATCTCAGGCCAACTAAGTCGAAAAAACAGCTAGACACTAGGCAAAAAGTTGGGGGTAACCATAGTCAGATATTCACCTTCCTACATTCTGCATAATATATATGCTGTTTTTCACCTTAACTGGTGTGGTCTCCTTTTGTAGTGTGCCTCGTGTGTCGCCTGTGTGTGCTGCGTGGATGCTTTACACATTTCCTCCGGAGTTTGGCCCACCTGCTCTGCACCACGCTACCCCGTGTCTAACAGTGCACAGCAAAGGCTGTGGATCCCCTTTCTGCCCCTCTTTCTGAGGTTCTCTTGTTTCTTCTCTCTTTGGCTTAGCAGGGCTCTGCTCTGGGTGCTATCAAGGGCTATCTTTCAGCCATCTCTGCCTTCCTTCAGCTGCCAGATCAGCCTTCTGTTTTCAAGTCCCCGGTAGTTAACCATTTCTTGAAAGGCTTAACACATCTTTCTTTCAATCCCCTTCCTAATGCCTCAGTGGGACTTGAACCTTGTTCTTACCTATTTAATGTGCGCTCCCTTTGAGCCGCTTCCCAACTGCCCTTTAAGACTCTTGACTCTTAAATCTGCTTTCCTGGTAGCCATCACTTCTGCAAGTTAGTTAAAGATTCCTTATTGCCCCCCCGTTCTGCAAACTGATTTCTAGGGTTAAGGTCATCCTTTCAAGGCCCTAGTTTTGTGCACCAGTGGTCAGTGTCTTGCATGGCTCTGCGTTTCTGGCACGGTAAGTCGCGTACAGAACTAACGTCAGCGCGCGAGGGCGGCGTGTAAGTAGCTGCCGCAATGTCATCCCGGCGACCACGACACCAACGACGGACACGGAGACGACCAACGTGACCTTCCGCGCGCAGAAGTACTGCTGACGAAAAACCTTCCGGATCCAGTCTGATGCCTGGAGGTAATTCTAAGGTAAGGAATCTATAACTAACTAATGTTTCTTACAGATATATTGTTACCAAAGGTAAGTAACTTGTTCTACAGGGTCAGAAACCATGGCTTTACAGGAGATTATGTGCCTGCTGGGACTGAAACAGGAGGTTTCCGGACCCACCCATCTGGCTGGTCATACTCTTGATCAGATTTTCTCCAATCTGAATTCTGTTACCACTGTGTCCACCCCTCTCCCGTGGACAGATCACTACCTGATCTCTTTATGTGGGCTCAGATGTGCAGTAAGCTGCCCATGAAGAGTAGTAATGACCCGGCCACATATCACAAAAATTACAACCAGAGGCAATTAATCAAGCCTTATTCTCCGCTGCCCCAGCTATGACAAGGAATGTAGGTTGCAACACCGTCCGACTGAATAATTGGATTGGAGAGACGCTGAATGCACAAGCACCCATAAAAAAGTCCTCTCAATCAAGAGCTTGCCCAATGACTCCTTGGTATAATATGGAGCTGAGTCTTTGTAAGGGCCAGTGTAAGAAGCTGGAAAGACTATGGAGACGAGGATACTCCAATGACGATAAAGTTGCTTATAAAGCTGCCTTAAAGCTATATTAAATGAAACTGCATCTGGCTAAAAAAAGATTTTGATACTAGAGTTATGGAAGTAGAGAAAGCAAAGGCTATTTTTAAAATAGTCGACTCCTTTATGCGTCCGGTGGTCCCCTCGAGAGCCTGCCTCCCCTCTATGGAGTGGTGCAAAGAGCTTGGTTTATTCTTTCATGATAAGCTCATGTCACTTAAAAAAAAGTTTTGGGACCTCTGCTCCCGTGGCACAGAATCTGGGTCTGAGAGTAGTCCCCTCACCACGCACGTATGCCACCTTAGACACCTTTACCCCTATCCCTTTGACTCGGTCCCTATCATCATTAAGAAGTCTTAAATCTGGTTCCCCGCTTGATCCATGCCCTGTCTCGGTTTTAAATATGGTGGCACCAACGATTAACCCTGTAATACACTATATTTTCAACTCCTCTTTGGTGTCAGGGATGGTCCCTTGTATGTGGAAAAAAAGTGAAAGCTCTGCCAATGCTGGGAAAAAAAAACCCTATGGCAGACCCTAAACTTGTTACTAAATATAGGCCTATTTCGCTGCTCCCAGCCTTCTCCAAAATTCCAGAGAAGGAATTGAACTGCCAACTGTCCAGATACCTGGAGGCAAACGGTATCCATCCTTACCACCCAGTCTAGTTTCCGCCCTCAGTTTAGCACGGAGACAGCACTTTTGGAGATGACGAAGCACATCCGTAGCATCCTTCACAGGGTTGGAAAAGCAATGCTGATATTGCTCGCCCTTACAGCAGCTTTTGACACGGTACCTCACCACAAGCTGCTGGAACGACTAAATGAAATAGGGATTTGACGTCAGGCCTACAATTGACTGGCATCTTTTCTGGAGGAACGGTCTATAGAAATAGAAGTCTGGCTGCCTCCGTTTACAGCTCAGGCCAGGCCTCTGGGGGTGGGAGTGCCACAGGGATCGGCTCTTAGCCCCTTGTTGATCAACATGTACTTGACCCCTCCTGCAACTTTGGCAGTGTCCCTTGGCGCTACAGTCATCTCATATGCAGACGACACGGATTTGTTCTCATGTGATAAAGACCAGGATTTAGATGAGAAAGCGATAGCCAATTGTCTCTCCGGTGTCTTCTAGTGGCTCGAGTTGCACCACCCTAGATGCAACCCCGAGAAAACTGAAATTGTGACCATTGGAGCTGTCCCTCACAACTTTGTGGTAGACTGTTGGCCTAACAATTGCCCACATCCAGGATCTTCTAAGAATTGTGTTAAGAACTTGGGAATTAAAACCGACAGCTCTTTATCCTTCCCCCCCCCCCCCCCCCCCCCCCTCTCCCCGCAGATCCAAGCCTTGACGGGGAATTCCTTCCTCTCCGAGGCAGCAGGTAGAAAGGTGGTACAGGCTCTAATTACATCTAGACTGGACTACAGTAATGCACTGTACCTTGGACTTCCAGACTACCTTTTTAACAGTCTCCATTTGGTGCAGAATGCTACAGCCAGACTTCTGCTTTCTCTCCCCTCAAGATCTCGCATGACTTCGCACTTGAAGGCCCTCTATTGGCTTCCCATGAAACATAGGGTGACGTTTAAGGTCCTGATGCATAAATCCTTGAACGGGACGGGTCCTGTTTATCTTAAGGAGAGAATTAGTCCTTACGTCCCAGCCCGCACTCTTCACTCTTCTTTAACTCATATGGCAAAGGTCCCTCGATGTAACAGTCTCCGGATGGGTGGGAGATCCTTTGCTTATTTGGGTCCCTGTGCGCGGAGGGTCCCTGAGGCTGATACAGTCTTGAACTGTTTAAGAAGAAACTCAAACTCCATCATTTTAATGACTAGCCCCGTTCCAGCAGTCTGTTCTCCCTTTTTCAGGGCCGGGACACACTGTCGAGTAGCCGCGCTTTACAAATTATTTAATAAAAAATAATAATTGAGAGAAATCGCTGCATGGTCAGACAGTGCTCGAAAGTATTTCTGAATCAGAGGTGAGTATGAGGGTATGTTTCGTGCCCAGAAAGTGATCCAGCCGTATGTAGGTTGTGTGTGCATGGGAAAAATAGGAATATTCACGGGTGTGGGAGTGAAGTGCTCGCCATATATTTTGGAGTCCCATATCTTTGAGCCACCTGTGCATCTCCCTCGTCAGTGCCACAGTCTGGTCTATGAATGAATGATGCACATTTGTAACGGATACTCAACAAGAGTGTCCTGGCGCTAATCGTCTCGAAATAACAGACCAGACATCCACCCCTAGCACTGGAAAAAACACGTTTTAAGAGGTTTCTTAAAAACCGCTAGGTCGGCCGTAGATCTGAGGGAAATTTTGGAGATGGTTCCAGGCTTGAGCTCCCAAGAGCCTCAAAGATCTTCCCCCCTCCAACCCACAGACCAGACTAGGCGTATTCTGGGGACACAGGCGAGGCCCATGGAGGATGACCTCAGAATTCTGGCTGGCAGGTAGTGGCTGACTCTTGTCCTGAGATAGCCAGCACCCCTTTCATGAAGGGCTTTAAAGAGCAGTACCAGGGTCTTAAAATTGCCTATAGCCAGTGTATTGCCTTTAGGTGCGAGGGAATTCGCGTCCTGGGCTTGAGCCTGAGGACCAGTCTGGCCGCAGCATTTTGAACCGCTTGGAGGCGCTGGAGGAGATAACCTGGAAGGCCCAAGTACAAGATGTTGGCATAGTGCAGTCTGGACGTAACCAGAGCCTGAACCACGGTTTTCCTGGTGTCCGGAGAGAGAAGACATTTTCTCAACATACGTAGCAGGTCATTACATATACCCACTGCAGACTGGACTTGAGGTCTCATAGAGAGAGTGCTTTCAATATGGACAACGAGATTTTTTTACTGTGGTTTGAGCGGAGAGAGGCAAAGACAGCTCCTCAGGCCACGCGCGTCGCCCATCCTCCACGGACAGGGTACCAAAAAAGATGATTTCCGACTTTTCTGAATTGCATTTCAGTTCGTTCCTGCTGAGCCAATCGAACACCATGGTGAGGCAAGATCTAATCTTATCATCAAAATTAGCTCCCTTCTCAAAGGTGAAAATCAGCTGGGTATTGTCAGTGTAAGATAATATATCTGAAAGAGACTCTTAGTTATAGATTCCTTACCTTAGGATTACCCCCAGGCATCAGACTGGATCCGGAGAATTTTCCTTCAACAGTACCCCTGCCCGTCGATGGAATCTGCATTCGTCGTGATCACCGGAATGGCATCGCGGTATGTACTTAGACAGTTATTTCTTTCTTCTGCGCCAGCCAGTGCAGATCCGGAGAGACCGGTACCCTTAGTAATTTTTTGACTAGTGATTTTTCGACTTTTGTCGACACCTTTTTCGAGACGTTCGACTCCTGGTGCATGTAGGGATGTCCCATCGTCAGACCGGCTTCAAGCCTTGTGAATCTTGTCACAAGTTGATGTCAGTCACAGGCCTATACCTCGTGTGCGCCATTGGTGCGACCTCGACTTAGCCAGGCTCTGACTGTCGGGACAGGAACCCAAAGTCTTTGCGGGAGCAGTCCCAAAAGATTCTGAAGGCCCAGCAGTCAGCTCCGCGCTGCTCAAGGTCACGGTCGAGAGGAAGGTTGCCGGACTGGTAATGAAGTCACCACCATCACTACTCATCTAAGTCTTCATCTTCAAGTAAGTCGAAGCACAAGAAGAAGGCGAAGAAGCACCGTCTCTCTTTGCCTTCTTCCTGTCCGTCGGCCGACGCAGGACGCAGTAGGTAGTTGTTCTCCGGCTCCGCCCGCAGAGCCTGCTGGGACGGTTCCGAGCTTCCCAGGAGCCAGAGCGTCCCCGGCCCAGCTTCGTGCATTTTACAAAGCTCTCCCCTCCTTTTTTGGGCACCCAGACTCTGCCGGCGCATCTTCGGGCCCGCTTACTCAGCTGGGGGCTCTAGGCCTTCAATGCCGGCGGCTCTGGCCTCGGAGCTGCAGGGTCACCAGGGATCCAGGCCTGGATCTGGTTCGATGCAGGTCTACCTCACGACGCCTCCTCCAGCACCGATACCGCTGATGATGCTTCTGCTGCTTCCGACGCCGGTTGTGTCCCCGGCCGGCGTTGACCCGGGCCTCCCCCTCGACTTAGACACAGAGCTGGACCAGCATCATTCAACGCTGGTACCAACACCAACCGGTACTTTTGTACCACTGTTCTACCCTGACGTTCCCTATCGCCCTGAGCGGCAGCCAGGAGAGGGTGAGGAGAATAGGGAGGGGCCTGTTGACCCTTTGCCAGACCTGCTTGAAAAGCCGCACTGGAGAGAGGAGTTGGGTGAGGCCGGTGGTCTGGATACCTCCCCAGACCTTGTTATGCTTTTTTCCCCCTACTGTGGCCACGGAGGAGGGAGCCTCCTATACTGTTGTGGTGTGTAGGGCAGCTGAGGCCTTGGGTTTCCTACAGTGGCAGTCAGGACTAATCTCCTGACTGAGGTGCTTCAGCCGGCAGCGACCTCTTCGGAGCCCCTTTTTGCCGTTCAATGAGGCCCTCACAGACATCCTTCTGGGCACTTGGTCCAGGCCCAGCACAGGGACTCCTGTGGAGTTGACGATTGCCTGACGCTACTGCCCGGCTACGGTCAAACTAATTTTCCTCTCCCATCACCCTTCTCCCGAGAGCTTGGTGGCCCAAGCCTCAACATCTAAAGGCGTGTACCCTTCTGCTCCCCCAGATAGGGAATCCAAGAAGCTGGGCCATCTTGGGAAGAAGATGTTTTCTTCCGCCAACTTAGGACTGTGGTCGGTGAACACCACATGTCTCTTTTGGTCGTAACACCCACTCTGTGTGGGGCACGGTTGCATAAGTGTTGCCACAGTCTTCTGTATGGTTGCGAAGGGGAGAAACGCAGCAAAATTTGCCATCCAATGTGGGCTGTGTGAGAACTTGGCCTGATATATGATGTCACTAATTCTAGTGTACACCTTGTATCAGTCCAAACAACCCTTATGGTGATTGGTTGTAAAGTCAACCTTATAGACCAGCTATCCTAGTGGTAGCATGGACAAGAGCAGTCTTAGGCTAAACTCTGTATGGCATGTGAAGCCAGCTGTTATACCATATGTAATCCCTTGAATACCAAATGAAAGGACACCACAACAGATATAAAAATAGAATGTATTTATTCTAGTCAAACCCTCAGCACTCTTTATGAGATTCGAGGTAAGTACAACACAGTCTTATTTAAGCATACATTAAGTCACACAGGTAAGTAATACAGTTAGGCCCTAGGGGCCACGCAAACCATATACTAAGTGGTATAAGAACCACTGTCACGAACACAGGATAGTCCTAGGCCTAGGGAATCTCTGGGGCTACACTATACTACCAAAGGTTAGGAAGTGGGAGGCCCACGGGATTCAGGTGCAGAGTGGAAACACTCACGCGTAATGCGTAAAAAGTCGATAGAAATAGTAGTTGTTAGAAATTAACAGTTTTAGGACACTTTTGGAATAGCTAGGAGTTCGAGACTTGGAAACTAGACCCTAGGATAGTCAATACCCTTATGAGCACTGGAGTACTCAAGTTACCTAGCCCACGGGCTGCGGGTGCATAGGTGTGAACTTGCGTCGTGTTTAGTCGTTGACTCCTATGGATGCCTGAAGGAAAGTTGCTGACAGGCAGTCAGTGAAGAGTGTCCGGTGGATCCCAATGATGGAATCAAGAAGGAAGGATACCTGCAAGCAGAAGGGACAGAGTCTAGGTCACCAGCCAGGAGCCGGGAAGGAACCAGGCGATGTCGTGCAGATGCAGGTGAAGAGGTGAAGCTTGTCGCAGCAGCCACGGGTACCAGGAGGCGTCGAGGACGACCAGGACCAGGAGGTGAGCTGTCCCACGAAGGCTCTTGCTGTCTGCGGCGTCGATGTCGAGTTAGGACCCAACAAGCCTTGGCAAGCGTAACCCACGCAGAATGGAGGACTTGCTTCTGGTGCAGACCAGGAAGGTCTGGGGTGCTTCTCTTTTACAGAGGAGCGGGTGCCAGTCTGGAGGAGCCGGACCAGCAAGGTGAAATCAAAGGTTCGTCGTCGCAGAGGTTACCAGCCAACGGGCCAGCAACCGGACAACACGTCGAGCAACTCAGGTGCAGAAGGGCCCCCCGCAGAACACGTGAAGTGTGGGGAGCTGATCTTCTGTGCCGATGGTGCTCGGGATGGGGGCTTCTCAATTCCCCAAGCACAGCCTCGAGGAAGCCTCAGAAGTCGCGCTAGTCGGTTACTAGCCACTTTTCCCAAGTCGCCGGTCCCTCGTCGCCTCCACGGGTCTCAGCTTTGCTGTAGAAGTGGATCTGGTTCAGAGGTGTCTGGAAGTCTCGGCGCTGGTCAGTCTCTGCAGTCGTCCCTCGTAGGATCAGTCGCAAAGCAAGCAGCGGTCGCTGGATGGTGCCTGGTTGCCCAGGGTGGTCACTCCTTGGCCACAAAGGAGATTCTTCAGTCTTCTTCCTGAGGTCGAATGTCGAAGGTCCAGAGTTTCTGTTCAAGTTGCAGATTCAGGATAATCTAATTTTGCAGGGCTCAGCTACCTACTGATATACTGGGCTAGTGGGCTGGGCTACCTGCAAGGTCCCTCCTATGGGTGGGACCAGGAAGGGGAGTGGTTACACCCCCTTTCCTTTGTCCAGTTTCACGCCAGAGCTGGGGCTGGTGTGCCCCAGCGCCGGTTTGAACTTGACTATGCATGGGACACCTTGTGTGCCCCAGGTAGTGTCTAGTTTCTTTCATCCTTCCCTGCCCCAATACACTAAGTCCTGTCTGGGGTGGTGCTCGCACCTCCCAAGGCAGGAAACCTATTGTCCAAGCCTCCCTCGCTGGAAGGACTCCCAGCAGCAGGAGGTCAGACTTGTGTCTGTGGCAGCAGCATCCATTTTGTGATGCTGGGGCTCTGGTTAACTTTAACCGGGTAAGTAGGTTTCAACATGTCTTCTCCCTCTAGAAGGGAGGAATAATATCCTCATCACCAGAAATGGTATGGGGGTATTATTCCAAAGTGTTAGACACCTTACACGACATGTTTTGATAAAGCCAAACCATAGTTACCATAACCGTTTAAGATTATAAGGCACTTTAAGAGTATATGGTAGGCTATATCATAGAACAGCTATAAGGACATGGTTCCGAAAGCTGCAGACAGGCTCAGCTCATGCTAGAGCACCATCTCACATGTTACCAAGCACTCTGCCCCTCCAGGATTGTTAAGGCCTGCCATAGGAGTGGCTGATAGGTACACATGTGTCTATATATAAGGTAGGTATAGGAATACTACACCTAAGCAAGGGGTGATTACATGACCTTGCCCCAGCTGAGTGATCAGCCAGTTGTGTCATAATGGAAGGGCAGCCAGGGGTGGCATAATACATGCTGCAGCGCCTGGTAGGCCTAGGGTACACCTATGCCCTGGGTACCTAAGGTACACTATACAGGGGCTAATAAGGTGATCCTTACCAATTGGGTTATGCACCTAAAGTACATAGTATGAATTTAGAGAGAGAACAGCTGGGCTGTGGGTCTGATTGGCAGGCCCACAGCCACATCTAAGTCGAAAACCAGTGAAGCAAAAGCAAAAAGTGGGGGTGAACATAGAAAGCAGACCCTACTCTCCTACAATACACAAGGTGCGTCGCTACTAATCTTGAATTGTGAACAGTGTAACCTCAGTGTAGGGCGGAGGCAGCGGTCAGGATGGGCGCACAGCTATGTGGCAATGATTTATGGTGCAGTGAGTTAGTAGCACCTGAAGCACACAGCGTGTGCGCAACGTGCGATGATGTGTCGTCTGGGCGGGCTGCACTGGAAGCAGTGTCTTGCGAACTGGACTGTGACATCTGCAATCGTCACTGCATCTGAATTGTGAGCGCTGCTATCCGCAGTGTAGATCGAAGGCAGTAGTCGGTACAGACATAAGTCTGCGGTGCTGTGCCGCTGGGTTCACAGGGGGCCTGTGTCGAGGAGGCCTGCGGTTATGGCGGCAGCCACGTGCCAGGGTGAGGGCTGCCGCTGTGACAGACGCGTTGGTCTTCCCTCAAGTGAACCACTCCTAAGGCCTGGCCTATATATTCATACTGCTAACCTGAAGTGGCGTATGTTGGAGCAGCCCACGCCGTTTCCAGGGAGGGTGGGGGGGGGACAACACAGCTACATGACAGATCTTCCCCACTGCCTGCGGTAACATGGTTGCGTCCACTGTGCACTACACTACAAGTATCAACAGTATATCTCCGCATGGAGAGGTTTATGTTTTGCATAGTGAGGTCTGTGCAGCACATCAGTGTTACACTTGGCATTGTGTGCTATATTGCTGAAGGGTGACTTGCCTCCTTCATATATAGTTGGTTGCCACATCTCCCAACATTCAGCTATTGTGTGGCTGAGGGGCATGGTGTTTTGGGAAGGTCCGTTGTCCGGTTTTGCGCTGCCTTGGTGGTAGTAGGGGGGGTGCGGGAGGGAGGTTCTGGTAGTGGTGGCGCTGGGTGTTGTGGTCTTGTTGTGTGTCGGACCTGCATGATCAGTAGCTCTGTCATGTGTTGGTCTTTAGATGTGGCTGTAAGTTGGGTCCAATTCAAGTAGATAGTCGACCTCCTTACACCAGTTAAAGGTTGATGTCAATTTGTTACTGCGAACCCTGCTTATCGCCTGCTTTTTGGATCGCATTGCAGATTTTTCTGGTCGTTGAAAATATGCGGAAGTGGTGTTTTCGTGGGTTTTTTTTTTGCACGGGAACGCCTACTTTGCATTTCATTAGTGTTAGTTGTGGCTCTCGTTTGTGGCGATTTTGTTGGCGTAAGGTATCGATGGAAGAGTGGTGAGATTTGCAGTTTTCACCAAGTTAAGAATGAGTTGATAATTAAAAAACACAGAAAAAAAGATAGGTTTAATGAACATTATAATTAGAAATTAGCATTTAAAATACCTTTGAAATTCACTGAAAAAACCATAGGTTTCAGGCACGTTATAGTTAGAAATTAGCATTTAAAAAACCTTAGAAATTCATTGAAAAAAAACCATAGGTTTCAGGCACGTTATATTTCGAAATTAAGCATTTAAAAAACCTTTGAAATTCGCTGAAAAAAGCATAGGTTTCAGGCACGTTATAGTTGGAAATTAGCATTTAAAAAACCTTTGAAATTCACTGAAAAAACCATAGGTTTCAGAGACGTTATAGTAAGTTGGACATTTCACTCATAGAAAACCATAGAAATTCCCCTGTTTTAGTTAGTTGAGCTAACTATAACTCGCGCCCCCGCAATACACTGCTGATTATGTCACATACTACATCATTCATGACATGGTCAGTAACATCACTGATGACACCTCAAATGACATCACTGATGACATCATCCAAGTCAAAATCTGATGCACCTTATCAGACCCTAATATAACACTTGATACACCCACTCTAAAATACAGACTATAATATTCGAAACCATGAACACACCAATACCAGTTAGTGCATATCTACTCACTAATTCCTTGGTCTACACACACATCCATTCATTCACCCATACAGTCACTCATACATACAGTCAGCTATCAATACAGCATTATCATATGCAGTCACATATCTATACAGACACTCACACACCGTCTCTCATTCATAGTTATTCACACACCTAGTCAGTAATGGAAATAATCAATCACACTTTCATTTACTTGCCTGTACAGTTATACACATACCACGTCACTTATTTAAACATATACTAACACATACTTACACTCTAATAAAATAACTAATACAAGCACACACTGATCCATACAGGCACTCTCACAATCACTCACTCTCACATATAGTCATTTATACAGTCCAATACTCATATATGCTGCCTTTCACATATGGAGTTACTCACACATGTACCACTGAGGGATCCATTTACTCACCAAGACACTCATACACACACTCACCAAGCCATACAGTCCTTCACAGATACAGACTTGAACACATATACCCAGTGAATTATCCACTCACACATCTATACACAGAGTCACACACTTCACCCACCTATACAGACACTCAGGCACCCATACTGGTACCCAGACAAGCAATCAATAGCTCATATAGATCCTCATTTAGTTGCTAACCAAACCCTGGAACTGCTTACACCAACTGACAACCTAAACTGTGTGACTGTCTGTATTAGTTGCTAACACATGAATTAAACAAGACACAATTAATCACTCACTTATACAGTCAGTCACACACCTACTTAATCATCCATCCTGACTGTTATACACCCATTCATTCTTCAATACACCTTGGCATATATATATAAAACATATTTACATTTTATAGAAACACACATTCACTGGATGATGTCATCAGTGATGTCATTTGAGATGTCATCAGTGATATCATCAGTGATGTCACTGACCATGTCATGAATGATGATATATGTGACATCATCAGCAGTGCATTGCGGGGGCGCGAGTTATAGTTAGCTTAACTAACTATAACAGGGGAATTTCTATGAGTGAAATGTACAACTAACTATAACGTCCCTGAAACCTATGGTTTTTTTCAGTGAATGTATGTATGTATATATATGTGTGTATGTTGTGGTTGATTTATGCTCCATGTTTTTGGGGGGTTGGCCACAAAGAAATTCTAATGCTTATGTGGTCATAAGACTTGCAGTGCCTAGTAGCTATGGGAGCTGTTCCTACCTTTCATTCAGACAATGGTCCGGCTTTCAAGGATGCCATATTCGGTCTGAGAGTACGGTTACTATACTATCTGCCTAGAAAATAACGGGTTGTAGAGCATGCCAACGGTACATGTAAATAAGCCGCGTCCGGATCTGAGGCCGGCGCCCTGTCCAGCAACAGCGCCGCCTACGACCCTCCTGTGCATAAAAGTGTAGCACGGCACCATCGCCCGGCCCCAGGCGGCCCCAGTTTCCTAACACAACACCTGAGAGCCTCGTTGTCCAGGCCTCTGCATCTCCAAGCACATTCCCTTCCGCGCCTCCAAATAGGAAATCCAAGAAACTGGAGCTGTTTGGGAAAAAGATTTTCTCCTCGGCTAGTTAAGGGCTGCGGTCGGTGAACACCGCATGCCTTTTGGGCCATTATTCCCACTCCTTGTGGGACATGGTGGCGCAGGTTCTTCCTCAGTGTCCAGTGGAAGCGCAGGCAGTGCTCTCCCAGGCTATTACCGAGGGGTGAGACGCTGCAAAATTCACTATCCATTGTGGCCTTGAGACCGCCTACTCGCTCGGACGAGCAATCTCCACAACAGTGGCGCTCCGCTGTTATGCCTGGCTCAGGACTACTGGCTTCTCGGGGGACGTCCAAAATACTTTTAGAGATGCCCTTTGATGGCACACACCTCTATGGTGACAAAGCCGATAGCACATTGGAGCGCTTTAAGGACTCCCGGGCTACGTCCCAGTCCTTGGGCCTTTCTGCCCCACAAACTCCCTTGGGGCTGCCTTTCATGGGCAAGGACGAGGCTCTCAGGCGCGTTCATTTCACAGCCGCAGGCCTGCGCAGCAGCAGTCTCAGTGCAGCCGCAGACCCGCAGAGGTGGGTCCCGGGGCCAGCGGGCAGGTCAGTCTACCACCACCCCTGTCACCACTGCCTTAAAAGTCCGCTGTTTCAGGCCCACCAAACGCCAGTGGGTGGCAGGATTCGTCATCCCCTCCACCACTGGCGCACCATCACTTCAGACAGGTGGGTTCTGCAAATCATTCGAAGAGGCTACTCCCTCCCTTTCGAATCTACCCCTTCAGTCATGCCACCACAGTACCACCGCATGTCGGGGGATCACTTGGCACTTCTCCAGCAAAAAGTTGTGGCCCTCTTGGCCAAGGAGTCCATTGAGCGCGTTCCAACACCAGAAGTAGGTTGTGGTCGTTATTCCCACTACTTCTTGATTCCAAAGAAGGACAAGGGCCTGCGTCCTATCTTAGTCCTCCGGAACGTCAATTGCTTCCTCCAAAAGGAGAAGTTCAAGATGTTCACGCTTGCTCATGTCTTGTCTGCCCTAGACCCGCAAGACTGGATGGTAGCATTGGACTTGCAGGATGCGTATTTTCATATCCCCATCCTGCCGGCCCACCGGCGTTACCTACGGTTCACGGTAGGCCACGAGCACTTTCAGTTCACCGTGCTCCTTTTCGGCCTTACCAGCGCCCCTCGGGTGTTAACGAAAGTGATGGCGGTGGTCGCAGCTCATCTGCGCAGATCAGTGGTTTCAGTACTCCCCTACCTCGACGACTGGCTGTTGAAGGCAGGCTCGCCCCAGGCAGTCGTCTCCCACCTCCATACTACGGCCGGCCTCCTGCGATTGCTAGGGTTCTCCATCAACATGCCAAAGTCGCATCTGATTCCCTCTAAAAAGCTCCTCTTCATCGGAGCGGTTCTGGACACGGCGCGATTTCGGGTTTATCCTCCCGAACAGCGAGTCAAGGACATTTGGGCTATGATTCAGATTTTTCAGCCCTTGTCCTGGGTTTCGGTCAGGAAGACACTGAGGCTGCTGGGCCCCATGGGCTCCTGCATCCTGCTGATCAATCATGCTAGATGGTATATGCGGGGTCTGCAGTGGGACTTGAAGTTCCAGTGGGTGCAGCATCATGGAAACCTGTCGGACTACGTCCAGATCTCGGAGGGCACTGCACAAGACTTGCAGTGGTGGCTCACGGACCAGCGTTGGGTCAGCAGCAGATCCCTCTCCCTTCCCCAACCGGAGCACACATTGGTGACGGATGCGTCCCTCCCGGGATGGGGCGGCCACATGGGAGAGGCGAAGATCAGAGGCCTCTGGTCTCCGGCAGAGTCAAAGCTCCATATCAATCTTTTGGAGCTCTGGGCGATCCGACTTGCACTGAAAGCATTCCATTCCTTTGTTCAGGGGAATGTAGTGCAGGTGCTCACGGATAACACCACCGCCATGTGGTACTGCAACAAGCAAGGCGTGGTGGGGTCGTGGACCCTATGTCAGGAGGCTCTGCACCTCTGGACATGGCTGGAACGCCAGGGCATTCTCCTGGTGGTTCAACACTTGGCAGGTTCTTTGAACGCCAGGGCGGACGAACTCAGCCGCCGGTGCATGCTTGATCACAAATGACATCTTCACTCAGAGGTGGTGCAAGGTCTCTTTCAACAGTGGGGAGAACCTTGGTTAGATCTATTCGCCACCGAAGAGAACGCGCAATGTCAGCAGTTCTGCGCGTTGGACACTCGCTCAGACGCTTTTCGTCGCGAGTGGATTTGCTGTCTGTTGTACGTCTTTCCGCCTATACCACTTCTACCTAGGGTGCTGAAGACGATCAGACATGACCGGGCCCAAGCCATTCTTGTGGCGCCGGACTGGGCTCGAAGAGTTTGGTTTCCCGAGCTACTCAGTATGAGTGTGGATCCCCCGATCCGACTGCCTCTTTGGGAGGATTTACTGTCGCAGCAGCAAGGGACGGTTCTCCACCCAAACCTGTCCAGCCTCCACCTCCTTGCGTGGAGATTGAGCGGCGACAGTTGATTCCTTTCGACTTGCCTCCTGAAGTCTGTAATGTTATTCTGGCAGCCAGACGTCCCTCAACTAAAACAGTATACGCCTGCCGGTGGGCCAAATTTGTGGCATGGTGCACAGCGAAAGCTGTAGATCCCCTTTCTGCACCTTTTTCTGAGGTCCTATTGTTTCTTCTCTCTTTGGCCCAGCAGGGCTCTGCTCTGGGCACTATTAAAGGCTACCTTTCTGCTCTTTCAGCCTTTCTCAGGCTTCCTGATCAGCCCTCTCTTTTCAAGTCCCCCGTTGTCAATAGATTTCTCAAAGGCATTACTCACCTTTTCCCTCCTATTCCTTTTGTTATGCCTCAGTGGAACTTGAACCTGTTTCTCACATACTTAATGTGCACTCCCTTTGAGCCTCTTCATAACTGTCTTTTAAGGTTATTGACTTTGAAAACCGTCTTCCTGGTGGCTATCACCTCCGCTAGGCGTGTGAATGACCTCCAGGCTCTTTCATGTAAACCTCCTTTCCTGGCAGTTCATCCGGACAAGGTTGTGCTTCGGCCACGTTCCTCCTTTCTACCAAAAGTAGTCACTGCCTTTCATCTGGGGCAAACTGTCACTCTGCCCACTTTCTTTCCGCCTCCGCAGCCTTCCAGAGAGGAAGAGAGGTTCCACCGTCTGGACCCCAAACGTGCGCTTTCATTATACCTCAACCGCACACAACAATTCTGGGTAGATGACCAGCTCTTTGTTGGCTACGCGGGTGCCAGGAAAGGCCGGACTATGCACAAGAGAACTATCACGCTGGGTTGTCTTGTGTATTCAAGCCTGTTACTCTTTGGCTTAAAAGGAACCTCCAGTAGGGTTGCGCACCCAGGCCGACAGCGGCTACTACAGCATTGGGACGCCGTGTCCCACTGCAGGACATGTGTCAGGCGGCCACGTGGGCCTCACTGCACACTTTCACTAAGCACTATTGCCTTGACAGTCCAGTCCGGATAGACGGCTTCTTTGGCCGTTCGGTTCTCCGTGACTTTCTGGCGTAATCGCCATTCGCAGACCCACCACTGGGGTTGGTATTGCTTGGGTATGTATTCTAAGGTAATGGATCTATCACTAACGTGTCTCTTTCAGATGCACAAGTTACTTACATGTGTAACGATATATCTGTTATGTTATGTTATTTATGCTTATAGAGCGCACGGTTACCCTAGGGTATCCTGGCACTAAGCACTGATTACCTGAGGAGCATAAGGCCTAGAGGTGAGAAAAGAACCATGTCTTCAAACCCTTCCGAAAAGAAATAAGATCTGGGGCATTTCTCAGTTGGAACAGCAGTTCATTCCATGCCTTAGAGGCGCAGTGAACAAAGCTTCTGTCTCCCCAGTTTGTTTTCTTAAAAGGGGGGAGGGGGGTTATTACTCGTTTAGACCCAGTTTACCTAAATGTTCTGTTTGGGATATACCATGAGAATTTGGATTTAAGGAACTCAGGACCTGTTCCATTCACAGCTTTAAAGACAATACAAAGAGCTTTAAAGCGTGATCTTAATGGTACTGGAAGCCCGTGCAATTTCTTACGTTCTCCCTTAACTGAGACAAACCTGGGTGTTCCGGTCAGCATTCTGGACCATTTACAGCCTGTTCAGATGTTGTTTTTGAACATTGTTATATAAGCTGTTGCAATAGTGGAGACGCGACATTATGAGTGCCGTCACCACAGTCCTAAGGCTCCTCTCAGACAGGAAGAACCTAATTGTCTTGATTATTCTGAGGACCATGACGCATGCAGAGGTCACCATGCTCACTTGGTCCCCCATGGTGAATTTATTATCCACCACTATACCAAGATTCTTGGCTTTTCTTGACGGTACAGGACACAAGCCCAGATCCTCCGGCGACCACTCTGGTGTCCACACCCGTGGATTATTGCCAAATTTTAAAACCTCAGTCTTAGCCGAGTTAAGCTTTAGACAATTGTCGGACATCCAGGCTGAGATGGATCCCATACAGTCATGGAAGCGATCGCCTGCCTCCTTTTCCGCTCCCTCCGTCAGCGACAACACAATTTGTGTGTCGTCAGCATAAGAGGTGAGCTGGAAACCAAAGGACCTAATGATACCGGCCAGGGGTGCCACATAGATATTAAAATGTGTGGGGCTAAGAGCTGAGCCCTGTGGCACCCCACACGGCAGTGAAAAAGGTTCTGAGATGTTACCATCTAGGTCTACAGTTTGTGACCTGTCCGACAGGAACCATTGCAACAGTTTCCAGGCCGAACCACTTATACCTATTTCAGATAGCCGGTTAGGCAGTACCATGTGGTGAACAGTATCAAAGGCCGCGGATAGGTCTAATAAGATCAGAATAGCATTCCCTCCCCTATCCACAGCCTCTCTAATTTCCTCCGTGGATTTTTAACAGAGCCAACTCAGTGCTATGAAAGGATCTGAACCCATAATGTGATGAATCCAAAGAGTTGTTAGAAAGAAGAAAATCACTGAGTTGGCTATTCATTTCTTTTTCCAGTAATTTGGCTGGCAGAGGAAGCCTAGAGATCGGTCGATAGTTATTGGGGTCCTTGGGATCTGTAAGAGACATTAGTTGGTGATAGATTCCTTACCGCCCGCCCATCCTCCCCGTTCTGCGAACTGATTTCTAGGGTCACGGTCATCCCTTTCAGGACCCTAGTTTCAATGCACCAGTAGTCGATCTCTGGCATGGCTCTGCGTTCCTGGCGCGGAAAGTCGTGTACAGAACTGACGTCAGCGCGTGTGGGTGTGTCTAAGTAGCTCCGACGACGTCATCTCGGCAACTACGACGCCAGCGACGTACGCGGAGCTGCACGACGACGCCTACCGACGCGCAGGGGTACTGCTGACGAAAACTTTTTGGATCCAGTCTGACAACTAGGGAATATTCTACGGTAAGAAATCTATCACTAATTAATGTCTCTTACAGATATATCGTTACACAAGTAAGTAACTTGTGCATTAGCAGTTTATCTCCCTACGGTTTTCTTCCACCGAAGATTTAAAAACACCATTGATTCTAAAAGGGAATTCTACAGAGATTCCAGGCAATGATTTTGCCTGTATAAAGTCAGAACCAAACTATGTCTCTGTAACCTTTGGATTTTTTTGGGGGGGGGGAATTTATAAGTTATTTTTTTTGTTCTGTTTTCTAACTATAATGTCCATGTAACCTTTGTATTTTTTTCTGCAAATATATGTGTAAAGATTTTGTGGTCAATGCGTGTGCGGTAAAAGCATGCGTTGTAATATCATCAACTGTTTCATATACAACAGGCGTCGCTCAGATTTTTAAAAAGATAGGATCTGGTTGATTAACTGGCTTTTAGACTGTTTGGCTCTATTCTTCAGTGCAATAGTTTCAAGTCTGTTTGGTGGATGTTCAGCTACACTGCCGATTGTTGGCTGTGCCATTTTCATTGAAACCGCAAAATAGAGGACAGCTATCCTACTGAGAAGCAGTGCTGTGAAAGAATGGCATTGTTTTTTGGAACCTTATGGTAGGCAGCTAGAAGTGAACATTGCACTGTCATTCCACGAATTAAAGTCTCCACAAGTGAGACTAGTATTCTGGTGCACGAGTTGTTTTAAAATGGTCTGCTCGAAAATTCTTTTGGAAATTCCACCTATCACATATCTCAGCATAAAGGAGCTACTTCAATGATCATGCTGCACCAACTTTGCTGTGTTGTTAAGTAACTATTTTGAAGTGTGTAATGTAAGGCAAGACTTTTATAGCGTAGCTGCCACCCAACGGGTATCCTGGCGCTGGGATTACCAAAAAGACACTGTGTGTAACAGAATTGTGTGCAAAATATGAATCCTTCAGCACCAACACTTGCTCTTCCCAGTCAGGCCATGAGGCATTTCTTTTTCTCTAAATTATGGGGGGGTAAGGGGGGTGTATAGATAGATGTTTCATAACTACAAAATAGAAACCTATGGTCTAACTTGAAAACAAATTGGAGAAAAATTAGGAGAAAAGTCAAGAAGCACGTGAGTACCACTACTAGTGGAAATGAATCCCATCAGCCACCTGGGTAGCCACCCACATCATCTGGGATCCAGTGGCCCTAGCTGTGCCATCAAGATTGAACAAGGCAACAGCTTGGCGGGCAACTAGACTCAAACTCACGGTTCAGGATATAGTATCTACCGTAGTAAACAAAGATGTGGTGTAATCTTAGGAGGTGGTGAGAGAAAGCAGTGCAGTAAAAAATGTGAATCTTAAAATCATCTACTGAAACAGATATGAAGCTTTAATGGTTCTGTCTAAGTGATGAAATAAAACCAGTGCAAGCTGCTTTGAAAAAATAACTGCTCCCGTCCAGTTGGAAAAATGGTCTACATGTTTCAGCCTATGGATTATGTGGAAATCCGGCTTTCGTCAGGACCTAGGAGTATTTGCTACTGCTATGTAATAATGTGAATTAACCCAATTGTGAAAAAACATCAACGTGAAAAAAACACAATAAATGGAGGATATACAACCTACTTTGGTTGTGGACTTAACCATTCAACACTCTTTACTGGTTATTACAGGAGTGTCCATCCATTTCCC
Source organism: Triturus cristatus (assembly GCF_964204655.1). Classification (NCBI taxonomy): domain Eukaryota; kingdom Metazoa; phylum Chordata; class Amphibia; order Caudata; family Salamandridae; genus Triturus; species Triturus cristatus. The sequence goes on from NC_140581.1 coordinate 124,842,703, forward strand.
ATCACAGTACGGGCGTGCTCTCCTCCTCACCAGGCATCCGCTCTGGGAAATGAGGCCCCGCTCTGAATCAACAAAAACGGGTATAAAGTTTGTTGCAACAAATCACACGTGAATGAAAGTTACCTTCTAAATCTTCCATTTATTGTGTTTTTTTCACGTTGATGTTTTTTCACAATTGGGTTAATTCACATTATTACATAGCAGTAGCAAATACTCCTAGGTCCTGACGAAAGCCGGATTTCCACATAATCCATAGGCTGAAACATGTAGACCATTTTTCCAACTGGACGTGAGCAGTTATTTTTTCAAAGCAACTCTTGCACTGGTTTTATTTCATCACTTAGACAGAACCATTAAAGCTTCATATCTGTTTCAGTAGATGATTTTAAGATTCACATTTTTCACTGCACTGCTTTCTCGCACCACCTCCTAAGATCACACCACATCTTTGTTTACTACTGTAGATACTATATCCTGAACCGTGAGTTTGAGTCTAGTTGCCCGCCAAGCTGTTGCCTTGTTCAATCTTGATGGCACAGCTAGGGCCACTGGATCCCAGATGATGTGGGTGGCTACCCAGGTGGCTGATGGGATTCATTTCCACTAGTAGTGGTACTCGCGTGCTTCTTGACTTTCTCCTAATTTTTCTCCAATTTGTTTTCAAGTTAGACAATAGGTTTCTATTTTGTAGTTATAATACATTTAGAATTAGGGGGTTAGGAACCCAGTGGTCTTTAAATAATTTTCCCCTGGGCCCCCTTTTGATGTATCTGGCAGAGTGCAGATATATTTCAGTTATTGAGTAGATAGATGTTTCATCAACATGCCCCGCTACATCAACATCTGGATCTATATTGTCCAATGCAGTTGCTGTTTCACAAGCTATTTCAGCCCCTGTTCCTTCATCAAGATCTAATCTGTTTCCTGTATCTTAAACCTCTGGTTTTTGTAGAAGATTCATGTTCACCTCACCAGTTAAAAGAAATTGAAAGGAACAATATTGCATCACAGTGTCCACAGTTCTGCTTTTTCAGAATTTATCTGAAGAAAGTCTTTTTATGGGACAGTTTGTACCTTTTTGTCTTCCTCCATTTTTCTTTTATTTTGTTTTTTTTTTACTTTTTTGCGCACAGCTGGGTTAATTAGAAATGACATTAGTTATTTTTTTCATTTATCACTGTACAGATAATCCTACATATGATTGTATTTAATTCATCAATCTTTAATAATATTTTAGGGACATCTTAAACACTTTTTTCCTTCCGACGATTTTGATATGAAATGTGTTAGCCAAATAATCAAGAAATGTACAACTGTGATTTCATGAAAAACACTTTCTTTGGATGTTTAGTTATTTAGGTGTTCTTTGGAAATGCGATAATCTAGCTTATATGAATGCATATTATTTCACCATTTCTGCTGATGCTTAACTTATCCTTGTAATCCATTATAAGCAAATAGAGCTTTTAGTCCTCTAGTTAGTACTATAAAAGTGAGCTAAAAGGGTTAGAAGTCAGAAGTGATCTAGTACTGTTTTGACCCAGGTATGAGTGGGAACACCACCTCTTAAACTCATGATAGGCTGCCCATTTTCTAATCTGCCGCTATCATAGCACCAGAAGTAGCAAGTGAAGGCGTTCATGCTAAAAATGCATTAAGCTTTTAAAAATATTTCCTGCTGTTAAAAGTATTGATTAGTATACTTACTGCTTTGTTTAAATACTGTATGGTTGCAATTCATATTGTATGAACTTGAATGGTATTTCAAGATAAACATTTTAAAATGCATATTGTGTCTAGTGCTCCTTGAGTGTCAGATTTTCTTATGAAAGAGTATTAGGTTTCCACTGGTTGGCACCATCTTGTCTCATGGGACTTTTTCATTACCAGAACTCCTCTATCTTACACAAACGTTGCTCAGTGGGTTGTGTATTGGCTGCAGTTTAACCGATTTGTTTGTTCCAGGTTGGCACATTAACTGAGACTTTAGTGCCAGGGGCCAGAATATCGAATCCTGTTGTTGAGAACGCTATAGAAACTTATATAGAGGAAAAGTAGTGTCCTCTTCATTTGAAATCCAGAGTTTTGCCAGCAGGCTGATCAAAACCATGGTACACTTGAGCAGTGATGGCCCATGACGTTTCATGTGTTAACACATTAAACCCAGACCTGTTGGCTTTGCCAAGGCTTGTTTCTTTTGCTGTTTTCCAAAGTGATGTGTAAAAGCTTAAATGCAAACTGCATTTAAGAATATAATCACCATACTTAAATTTTGTAATGTCGACCTTTTATCTCTGTACATGTCACAAAATCCAAGGGATATTACGCATGCCCTTTTTGTGTTCTCTTGGAAATCCTCCTTCTGGCATGTTCATGAAGTCCCATTTTGTTTTTAGGATTACTATGGAATTACATTTCCTGCTCCTGCAACTTTAACAGCAAGAGATGGAGGTCTTGCTAACAACCCGTACTCAGGTTAGTGTAAAGTTTTCGAAGTTTGGATTTGTGCAGTATACTTTTACTGCACTTGTTTGCATCTACATATTTTTAAGAAAAATGAAAAGCCAGTTTTTCACCTTTAAATAAATGGGATGTCAGTGTGATAAATGATTAATTCATACTGTTCATGTAGGCTCTCACCATTTCGAATTCTACATGATGCCGGGAGGTAACCATGGTAAAAACATTATCTTTTCAGGTCTAGGCTGTTTACACTGCGGGGGACTCTTTGCCTACTCTTAACACTGGTCACAACTGCTGTCCTTTCATATGTGTTACTAGCTGCACACATTATTTCGCAGTCTCACATACACCTTTAACCTGATGTTCACTGGTAAGGTGGCTGGATCTGCTCATGGTGTGTTTATTCAGGTTGGTGGACATAGCTAGCACAAACCTGTTTTATGACGTTGGATCACACTCTAGACACTGCATGGCTGTATCACATTGGTTGCTTTCATTCCATTTCATTGTGTCTCCGTTATTGGTTTTTCCAGCTTAGGATTCTTAAGATTATCAATGTCATTCTGCTTCTTGTCTTACTTTTAAATCCTTTTGATCATAGCTTGCATTGATTTAATTTTCTGTTTCTGCTCCCAGTTTACCCTTTCGCATCTGTTTATTGTTCTTGTTCTGTTGCCTTTTTCATTTACCATTGATCCTTTTGTTACTACTGTATTTAATCCGTTGCAGAAGCTTGTATCTGAAAGAAACATGTTAGTTTGATTCCTCACCTTAGAATATCTCCAGGCGTCAGGCTGGATCCGGAAAGATTTTTCGTCAGCAATACCCCTTGCGCGTCGCTAGGCGTCGTCTGCGCTCCGCGTCCGTCGTCGGCGTCGTGCGCCGGAATGACGTCGTCGGAGTACTTAGACGCTGCCCTCGGGCGCTGACGTCAGTCCTTCTTTTTTCCGCGCCAGACAGCGCCGATCCGGGAAGAGCTTACCCCTTTTTGACTAAAACTTTTTGGACTCGTTTGTCCACTTGATTCGAACTGGTGCCGGTAGGATTCCTGGTTTTAAAGCCTGTGACTCCTGTCATCGGTGATGGACTGCCGGTGCCTTTACTGCCTGGGGGCCGACCACGATGCGGAGTCAAGCCTCGACTGCCAGGTTTTGACCTCGAAGGCTAGGCGGGAGCGGTCCCGTAAGCTTCTCGAGCTCCGACACTCGGCTCCGTGCCGTTCACAGTCCCGGTCCAGAAGGAGGTAGAAGGACCGGTCGCGGAGCCGCAGCCACCACCACCGCTCGTCAGGCTCGAAGTCTTCGGGTAAGTCGAAGCATGCTAAGACGTCCAAGAGGCAACACCGCTCTTCGGACTCCCCTCGCGCGACTCGCGCGACTCGGTCGAGGGTCCGGGTGGTACCAGCTCCGCCGGAGCCGCGTCCGTCCCCATACTCACCGGTCCCTGGGACTGACGCGACTCCGGCGGAGATCAGTGCCTTCCTCTCAGCCATGAGGGGCCTGGCTTCACCGTTGACGCCTGCCGGCGCGCCTTCCGGCCCCGCGGGCTCGACTGGGCGACCTAGCGAGCCGGCGGCTCCGGCCCCGGCGCCGTCGTCGACTTTGGTCCCAACGCCGCAGGTCCCCGTGGGATCCAGGCCTGGATCTCAGTCGGTGCCGATCGACCTCACGACGCCTCCTCCGCCGGCGCCGACACCGGTTCCACCCCCGGCGCTGTCTCCGGACGATGCCGTTCCCCGGGCCCGGCGCCGCAGCCGACGGATGACTATTTAATCTACCGTCCGGCTCCGATTATTCCCCCTGTTTATCAGGAATCAGATGACGGGGGCGACTGGGAGAGGTCTGAGTACCCTCTGGCCATGCAGGCCAACTTATCTCAGGACTGGGCAGATGAGCTGGGGGATGCCATTGGTCTGGACACCTCCCCGGACACTGGTTTCATCCCTCCTCCGACTGTGGCTTCGGAGGAAGGTGCTGCATTTTCAGTGGTGCTGCGCAAGGCGCCCGAAGCCCTTGGGCTGGAGCTGCCTGCTGTGGCCGTGAGGACTAACCTCCTCACTGAAGTGCTTCAACTGTCAGCAAGCTCCTCGGAGCCTCTGCTGCAGTTCAATGAGGCACGAGTGGACGTTCTGAAGGGCACCTGGTCCAAGCCCTCCACAGTACCTCCTGTGGATCAGAACGTGGCCCGCCGCCACCGCCCTGCTCCGGGCGACCCCAGTTTTCTGTCCCAACACCCCACAACCGAGAGCCTGGTTATCCAGGCCTCTACTTCCCAATCCTCCTTCCCGTCCGCTACCCCGGATCGGGAATCCAAGAGGCTAGAGCAGTTCGGTAAGAAGCTGTTCTCTTCCCTTAGTTTGGGACTGCGGTCCATGAACACCGCTTGCCTCTTGGACCGTTATTCTCACTCTCTGTGGGATACGGTGGAGGACGTGCTGCCACTGTGTCCGGTGGAGGCCCGGATACGTCTCTCCCAGGCACTTGCTGACGGGCGAGATGCAGCGCGACATGCCATACGGTGTCGACTTGACACCACGGACTCGCTGGGTAGGGCGATTTCCACCACGGTGGTGCTCCGGCGTCACGCCTGGCTGAGGTCCACATCTTTTTCGGGGGATGTCCAGAGTACCCTCATGGATATGCCCTATGATGGCGCTCGCCTTTTTTGTGAGAAGGCGGATAGTGCGCTGGCTCGTTTTAAGGACTCCGGGGCTACGGCCACGTCCTTGGGTCTCTCAGCCCCACGGCCGCACACTTCTGCTTTTTGCCCCTTTCGTGGCCAAGGAAGGGGCGCCTCCTCACGTCCGCCTAGCCACCGGCCGCAGAACCAAGCTGCATGCGGTCGCGGACGTGGGTTCCGCCATGGCGGTTCTAGAGCACATCGCGCCGGTCAGTCCACATCGGCAGCATCCGCCTCAAAGCCTTCCTAGTCCGAGCTTTCAGGCCCATTCCACGCCAGTGGGCGGCAGAGTTCGCCATCACCTGCTCCACTGGCGCTCCATCACCTCGGACATGTGGGTGCTGCAGGGCGGGGTGGGGTCGTGGACCCTTTGTCAGGAGGCTCTGCGCCTCTGGACATGGCTGGAACATCCGGGCATCACCTTGGTGGTTCAACATCTGGCCATCTGGTTGAACGCCAGAGCAGACGAACTCAGCTGCCGGTGCATGATGGATCACGAATGGCGTCTGAACTCGGACGTGGCGCAAGGTCTCTTTCTTCAGTGGGGAGAGCCTTGGTTAGATCTATTCGCCACCGAAGAGAACGCGCAATGTCAGTTCTGCGCGTTGGAATTTCCAAGGCAGCACTCGCTTTCCGTCGCGAGTGGAGTTGCGGTCTGTTGTACGCCTTTCCGCCTATACCACTTCTGCCCTGAGTGCTGAAGAAGATCAGGCGCGACCGGGCCCAAGTTATCTTAGTGGCTCCGGATTGGGCACGAAGGTTCTGGTATCCCGAGCTACTCAGTATGTCAATCGATCCTCCGATACGACTGCCTCTTCAGGAGGACCTTCTGTCACAGCAGCAGGGGACGGTCCTCCACTCGAACCTGTCCAGCCTCCACGTCCATGCGTGGAGATTGAGCGGCGGCAGTTGATGCCATTTGACTTGCCTCCTGAAGTCTGTGGTGTCATTCTGGCAGCCAGGCGTCCCTCCACAAAGACGGTATACGCCTGCCGGTGGAACAAATTTGTGGCATGGTGCACAGCAAAGGCTGTGGATCCCCTTTCCGCCCCTCTTTCTGAGGTTCTACTCTTTCTTCTTTGTTTGGCCCAGAAGGGCTCTGCTCTGGGCACCTTGAAAGGTTATCTTGCTGCTATCTCTGCCTTCTTACGGCTTCCTGATCAGCCTTCTCTTTTCAAGTCCCCTGTTGTTTGACGTTTTCTAAAAGGCATTACTCACATGTTCCCTCCTGTTCCGTTGGTAATGCCTCAGTGGGACTTGTTCTGACCTTTCTGATGTGCGCTCCTTTTGAGCCTCTTCACAATTGTCCCATTCGTCTTCTGACCCTGAAAACTGCTTTCCTGGTAGCTATCACCTCGGCTAGATGGGTGAGTGAGCTCCAGGCTCTGTCATCTAAGCCTCCCTTTATTTCTGTTCATCCGGACAAGGTTGTCCTCCGGCCTCGTCCTTCTTTTCTACCGAAAGTGGTGACCACCTTTCACCTCGGGCAATCTGTCACGTTGCCCACCTTCTTTCCGCCTCCGCATCCTTCAAAAGAGGAAGAGAGGCTCCACCGTCTGGACCCAAAACAGGCGCTGTCCTTTTATTTGGACCGCACCAAACAGTTCCGGGTGGACGACCAACTTTTTGTTTGATACGTAGGAGCTAAGAAGGGGAAAGCGGTACACAAACGGACCATCTCGCGGTGGGTCATGTTGTGTATTAAAATTTGTTACTCCTTGGCAAAAAAGGACCCTCCTGTTGGATTGGGGGCCCATTCCACCCGGGCCACAACGGCTACTACTGCCCTGGGCCGGGGAGTTCCCTTGCGGGACATCTGTCAGGCGGCGACGTGGGCTTCACTGCACACGTTTGCCAAGCACTATTGCCTGGACAGCCAAGTCCGGAGGGACGGCTTCTTTGGCCGTTCTGTTCTCCAGGACTTTCTGGTGTGATCTTGGTTTGCAGACCCACCACCGGGGTTGGTATTGCTGGGGTATCTATTCTAAGGTGAGGAATCTAACTAACGTGCTTCTTTCAGATGAACAAGTTACTTCCCTTCGGTAACGATGTATCTGTAAGAAACATTAGTTAGTTAGATTCCTCACCGACCCACCCATCCTCCCCGTTCTGCAAACTGACATCTAGGGTTAAGGCTATCCTTTTCAGGGCCCTAGATTTTTTGGCACCAGTGTCGGTCTCTTGCATGGCTCTGTGTTCCTGGCGCGGAAAGCTATGTACAAGAACTGACGTCAACGCGCGAGGGTGGCGTCTAAGTACTCCGACGTCATTCCGGCGTACAACGCCGACGACGGACGCGGAGCCGCAGACGACGCCTAGCGACGCGCAAGGGGTATTGCTGACACAAAATCTTTCCAGATCCAGCCTGACGCCTGGGGATATTCTAATGTGAGGAATCTAACTAACTGTTTCTTACAGATACATCGTTACCCAAGGTAAGTAACTTGTTCGGCGATGTCAACCATGGTGGCGCTCCGCCGCCACGCCTGGCTGCGGTCCACGTCTTTCTCAGGGGATGTCCAGAGCACCCTCATGGATATGCCCTTTGATGGCACTCGCCTTTTTGGCGAAAAGGCGGATAGTTAGCTGGCGCGCTTCAAGGACTCCCGGGCTACGGCCAAGTCCTTGGGCCTCTCGGTTCCGCAACCGCAAACTTCTGCCTTTCGTGGGCAAGGAAGGGGCGCCCCGTCACGTCCGCCTAGCCACCGGCCGCAGATCCAACCTGCATGTGGTCACGGACGTGGATTCCACCGAGGCGGTACGGGGGGGTCAACGTGCCGGTCAGTCCACATCAACCCCGACAGCATCCGCCTCAAAGCTCTCCTAGTCCGTGCTTTCAGGCCCATTCCACACCAGTGGGAGGCAGAGTTCGCCATCACCTGCTCCGCTGGCGTTCCATCACGTCGGACAGGTGGGTGCTGCAAATCGTCCTAAGGGGCTACTCCCTCCCCTTCGAGACGACCCCTCCAGCCATGCCACCGCAGTGCCACCGCATGTCGGGGGATCACTTGAATCTTCTATGGGAGGAAGTTGCAGCCCTCTTGGCCAAGGGGGCCGTCGAGCGCGTTCCTGGTCCAGAAGTAGGTCGTGGTTGCTATTCCCACTACTTTCTGGTTCCCAAGAAGGGCAAAGGGGGCCTACGCCCTATATTGGACCGCAGGAGCATCAACGCCTTCCTCCGGAAGGAGAGGTTCAAGATGCTTACCCTAGCTCAGGTTCTGGCTGCCCTGGATCCAGGAGACTGGATGGTAGCGTTGGACTTGCAGTACGCTTATTTTCACATTCCCGTCCTGCCGGCCCACCGGCGTTACCTGCGGTTCACGTGGGTCAGGAGCATTTTCAGTTCACGGTGCTCCCCTTCGGCCTCACCAGTGCCCCTCGGGTGTTCACGAAAGTGATGGTGGTGGTCGCAGCTCATCTGCGCAGATCAGGGGTTCCAGTCTTCCCCCTATCTCGACGACTGGCTGTTGAAGGCGGGCTCGCCCCAGCAAGTCGTCTCCCACCTCCAGACTACGGCCGACCTCCTGCATTTGCTGAAGTTCTCCATCAACGTGCCGAAGTCGCATCGGAGTCCCTCCCAGAAGCTCCTTTTCATCGGGCGGTTCTGGACTCGGCGCAGTTCCGGGCTTATCCTCTGGAGCAGCGGGTCCTCTATATTCAGGCTCTGATTCCCATCTTTCAGCCTCTGTCCCGGGTTTCGGTCAGGTTGGTGCTGCGGCTTCTGGGTCTGATGGCCTCCTACATCCTGTTAGTGCATCACGTCAGGTGGTGAATGCGGGCTCTGCAGTGGGACCTGAAGTTTCAGTGGGCCCAGCATCGGGGCAATCTGTCCGACCATGTCTTGATCTCGGAGGGCACTGCAAAACAGTTGCAGTGGTGGCTCACGAAACGCGATTGGGTCAGCGGCAGATCCCTCTCCCTACCCCACCCGGAGCACGTAGTGGTGACGGATGCGTTCCTCCTGGGATGGGGGGGCCACATGGGGGAGGCGGAGATCAGAGGACTCTGTTCTCCGGCGGAGTCTCGACTCCATATCAACCTCTTGGAGCGGAGAGCGATCCGACTTGCACTGAAGGCATTCCTTCCTGTTGTACGGGGAAGTGTAGTGCAGGTGTTCACGGACAACACCACCGCCATGTGGTATTGCAACAAACAGGGCGGGGTGGGGTTGTGGACCCTTTGTCAGGAGGCTCTGCGCCTCAGGACATGGCTGGAACATCCGGGCATCACCCTGGTGGTTCAACATCTGGCGGGCTCTCTGAACGCCAGAGCAGACGAACTCAGCCGCCGGTGCATGATGGATCACGAATGGCGTCTCAACTCGGACGTGGCGCAAGGCCTCTTTCGGCAGTGGGGAGAGCCTTGGTTAGATCTATTTGCCACCGAAGAGAACGCGCAATGTCAGCAGTTCTGCGAGTTGGAGTTTCCAAGGCGGCACTCGCTCGGACGCTTTTCGTCGCAAGTGGAGTTGCGGTCTATTGTACGCCTTTCCACCTATACCACTTCTGCACAGAGTGCTGAAGATCAGGCGCGACGAGGCCCAAGTCATCTTGGTGGCTCTGGATTGGGCACGAAGGTACTGGTATCCTGAGCTACTCAGTCTGTCAATCGATCCTCCTCTTCAGGAGGACCTTCTGTCGCAGCAGCAGGGGACGGTCATCCACCCAAACCTGTCCAGTCTCCACCTCCATGCGTGGAGATTGAGCGGCGACAGTTGATGCCATTTGACTTGCCTCCTGAAGTCTGCGATGTGATTCTGGCAGCCAGGCGTCCCTCCACCAAAGCGGTATACGCCTGTAGGTGGAATAAATTTGTGGCATGGTGCACAGCAAAGGCTGTGGATCTCCTTTCCGCCCCTCTTTCTGAGGTTCTTCTCTTCCTTTATTTGGCCCAGCAGGGCTCTGTTCTGGGCACTCTTAAAGGTTATCTTTCTGCTATCTCTGCCTTCCTCCGGCTTCCTGATCAGCCTTCTCTTTTCAAACCCCCTGTTGTTTCTCGATTCCTTAAGGACATTACTCACATGTTTCCTCCTGGCCCTTTCGTAATGCCTCAGTGAGATTTGAATCTTGTCTTGACATATCTGATGTGCGCTCCCTTTGAGCCACTTCACAATTGTCCTCTTCGTCTGTTGACGCTTAAGACTGCTTTTACGGTAGCCATCACCTCTGCTAGAAGGGTAAGTGAGCTCCAGGCCCTCTCTTCTAAGCCTCCTTTCCTTTCTATCCATCCGGACACGGTTGTGCTCCGCACTCGCCCTTCCTTCCTAAGGTTGTGACTGCCTTTCACATCGGGCAATCTGTTACGCTGCCCACCTTCTTTCCGCCTCCCTCGAAAGAGGAAGAGAGGCTCCACCGTCTGGACCCAAAACGTGCGCTCTCCTTCTATCTGGACCGCTCAAAACAGTTCCGGGTGGATGACCAACTCTTCGTTGGCTACGTGGGCGCTAAGAAGGGGTGGGCGGTGCACAAGCGGACCATCTCTCGGTGGGTCTTTTGTACATCAAAGCTTGTTACTCCTTAGCTAAAAGGGAACCTCCTGTTGGGATGAGGGCCCATTCCACTCGGGCCACGGCGGCGACGACTGCCCTGGGTCGGGGAGTCCCCTTGCAGGACATCTGTCAGGCAGCGACGTGGACCTCGCTGCACACGTTTGCCAACCATTATTGCCTGGACAGCCAAGTCCGGAGAGAGGACTTTCTGGTGTGATCTTGGTTCGCAGTCCCACCACCGTGGTTGGTATTGCTGGGGTATCTATTCTAAGGTGAGGAATCTAACTAACGTGTTTCTTTCAGATGAACAAGTTACTTACCTTCGGTAACGATGTATCTGTAAGAAACATTAATTAGTTAGATTCCTCACCGACCCACCCATCCTCCCCGTTCTGCGAACCGACATCTAGGGTTAAGGTTATTAAGGTTATCCTTTTCAGGGCCCTAGACTTTTTTGGCACCAGTGTCGGTCTCTTGCATGGCTCTGCGTTCCTGGCGCGGAAAGCTATGTACAAGAACTGACGTCAGCGCGCGAGGGCGGCGTCTAAGTACTCAGACGTCGTTCCGGCGCAAGACGCCGTCGACGGACGCGGAGCCGCAGACGACGCCTAGCGACTCGCAAGGGGTATTGCTGACTAAAAATATTTCCGGATCCAGCCTGACGCCTGGGGATATTCTAAGGTAAGGAATCTAACTAATCTTTCTTACAGATACATCGTTACCGAAGGTAAGTAACTTGTTCGTTAGCACATTTTGCGTATGGGTTTTGTCAGATGGAAGCACAAAAGAATATTTAGAGTGAAGGCTGCACTCAGCATAAGCTGTTCACAAGTTGCCACTGTGAACAAAGTAGCTTTCCATTTACCCACCTACATTCTCTTTTGGCATTTTCCTTGCTGTTTTTACAGGAAAAGCTATATCACTGAAAGATTGGAAGATACCTTGGAATGACAAGGGGCTGCAAGTTGAATTTCCCTCAGATTAGTAAACTCAGACCACGCTAACTAGTAAAACAGTTGATCCTCATATTGACTAGCACAAGAATACATTCTGAAAAGTTGGTTCAGTCAGGTGAGCTTCGCAACATTGAAAAGAAAATAGTCTTAGATCCATTATGACTCGTACCATTATGACAAACATATCAGATAAGACAAAGAAAAGCTCATGAACCCCACAGACATTTTTATTGCTCCAGGGACTTTTGGTGAAACAGAATAACCTTTATATGATATTGCAATAGAAATGCCTATGATTTACGAAAAACCACTGGAAGAAACTGTGAAGGACATACAAAATGCATTAGCCAGTGCTGAGAAGTCCATCAGGAGAGAGGTAATGGATGTTTTTAGAAACAGAGTTGGCATGTTTGCAAGAAAGGTAAGCGCAGTACAGCTTCAATTGGAGGATTTGTAGGTAATCAGGATGAGAGTCAAACACAGCTTCATCATTTTGTATAGAAGTTAAAACCTCTGATTATTTCTAGTGCGAAGTAATGAAATGAACTGCACAAAGGAATTTGTTATTTTCATCTAATGCCCTCAAGAGAGAGCACTCCAAGCCCAAAAGGTCATTACACTAGACCCATTGATGCTTCAAATAAATACATTTAATATTTGATTATTAGTTGGCAGAGAGTAGGAATCGCCAGGCTTTTAGCCTAGCCCACTAAGACTAGCTCTCATGTAGCTCAGAATAAAGCATTTGAAATGTAAATGGGGAACTAATTGTTGGGACATCACCAATGAACCAGGTCATGGAAAGAATTGTAGGGGCTCCAGTAAAAACTTGATGATCCTGGTCCATTGCTCCTCCATTGTGTTTCTTTATTCTTTTTTTTTTTTTTGTTTGTTTTTTTTTTTTTTGAAACCGTTTATTACAAGACTCAAAAAATATACAAATATGGGCCTACAACCTTCCGGCCGGCCGCTAGCAATAAAAGGAGCATACGATATACATTTATAAAACACATGGTGCTGCGGCCGAGCATGCACAGGAGGTAACATCGTTGCGAGCCACACTATCCAGACCCCACTATACGGTTCCATTTTAAACTTAAAGAACAACAAATACAAACAAACCCACAAGGCAAACCTCAATCGGAAATAGCAACACGTGCTCCCCTAGAGGGGGGATCCTAGCCATCCATAGGAATCTCAAGAGGGGGGGGAGAGATCAGAACTAGGGCTGGGTACACCTAATGCCCAGGTACCGGGGGGATGAGTTGGCTAAGGGGACGGGGCCGGCGGCGGATCGGGCAATAACGGTGGAGCACAGATTCCCCCGCGGTAGGCGTTCCAGGGGCCCCACACTTTCACCCATGTCGCAGGCTTACCTCTCGCCACAGTGTTTCTTTATTCTTGATTTTTTTCTTTATTTTGTTGTATTAATATTTTTGATTTTTAAATATTGTTAATATGCATGAAACTACTATAGAAAGTGCTCTCACTTCTTTGTATAACTTCATAACTTATACTTGCTGCAGCCCCCTTTCCCTGCATTACCTTAATCTCTGTTAAAGTGGCACATAAGCTCTGTTGGCCACCTCAACTTTGATAACTTCCCTTAACATCACTAGTGCTGCACTAAAATGGTATTTATCTTCTCTGAACTTCCACTTTCTACTCCTTAGTGACATTCTTCCCATTTGTTGTTCTTAAAGGCTCCTCCCTGGTTCCCGCTCTCATGTCCTCTGAACAGTACCTTTCTTATGTAACATTTGCTTTCAGTTTCTTCTGCCATCTCCAAGCTAGTAATTGACACATTCTTCTCCACTCACTTTTGTTTTTTTACACAGGTATCCAACAGGCATCTGTTACTTTATTGTCCTTGATCACTAATGCTGAATATTTCCAAAACTTGCATAATATACTTCCCTGCTTCCAATGTCCCAGCATCATTGACTATTTGTTGAACTGAATGCATGACTTGAAAAAACTTCATTTCTGGCCTGTATATTTTCTTTAGTACCCTTTACGTCAAATACTTGTATTGCCCTCTCCGTGTACACCCAGAGTAGATTCAGATCCAGAGCACTCGAGTGTTGCTGTGAGTGTCTGATAGACCCATCTAGCCGCAAATTTCTTAACTTAGAATATCCCCAGGCGTCAGACTGGATCCGGAAAACTTTCCCCCAGCAGTACCGCTGCCTGCCGGGGGGTAGCGTTGCCCGGATCTGTCCTGACGTCCACGGATATGACGTCACTGGAGCCATACAAGTCCCTCCTGTCATGCTGATGATGTCGGTTTCCTTTTCCGCATCCCAATGCAGATCCGGGAGAAGCGGTTCCTCTGGCCTGTTTGTTGTTTTCAGGCCCCCTTGACGCCTTTTAGCGTCCATGAACAGTGTGTGATGCCTACGGGCTTCAAATAGTGGGGGTCCTGTACACAGCAGATGTCGCTGACAGATCCACACGCGATCTGTATGTGGTGCTAGGGAGAGTACCACGTCTCTGTGGAGTGCGACACCTGCCGGCAGCTCAAGCCGAAGTTCCTGCGGGAACGCCGTATGAAGTTGCGGTCTGCCTGGATGTCCCATTAGGAGTCCTCACGGCACCAGTCGCCATTTCCAGCGGAGGGTTCCAAGCGGCGCCAGTCTTCTTGTGCTGGGTGTAGGAGAGTAGGGTCTGCTTTCTATGTTCACCCCCACTTTTTGCTTTTGCTTTACTGGTTTTCGACTTAGATGTGGCTGTGGGCCTGCTAATCAGACCCACAGCCCTGCTGTTCTCTCTCTAAATTAATACTATGTACTTTAGGTGCATAACCCATTTGGATAGGATCACCTTATTGGCCCCTGTACAGTGTACCTTAGGTACCCAGGGCATAAGTGTACCCTAGGCCTACCAGGGGCTGCAGCATGTATTATGCCACCCCTGGCCTGGCCTTCCATTATGACACAACTGGCTGATCACTCAGCTGGGGCAAGGTCGTGTAATCACTCCTTGCTTAGGTGTAGTATTCCTATACCTATCTTGTATATAGACACATGTGTACCTATCAGACACTTCTATGGCAGGCCTTAACAATCCTGGAGGCAGAGTGCTTGGTAACATGTGAGATGGTGCTCTAGCATGAGCTGAGCCTGTCTGCAGCTTTCGGAACCATGTCCTTATAGCTGTTCTACCATATACTCTTAAAGTGCCTTATAATCTTAAACGGTTATGGTAACTATGGTTTGGCTTTATCAAAACATGTCGTGTAAGGTGTCTAACACTTTGTAATAATACCCCCATCCCATTTCTGGTGATGAGGATATTATCCCTCCCTTCTAGAGGGAGAAGACATGTTGTAACCTACTTACCCGGTTAAAGTTAACCGGAGCCCCAGCATCACAAAATGGATGCTGCTGCCACGACACAAGTCTGACCTCCTGCTGCTGGGAGTGATCCCGGCAAGGGAGGCTTGGACAATAGGTTTCCTGCCTTGGGAGGTGCGAGCACCACCCCAGACAGGCCTTAGTGTATTGGGGCATTGAGGGATGAAAGAAACGAGACACTGCCTGGGGCACACAAGGTGTCCCATGCATAGTCCAGTTCAAACCGGTGCTGGGGCACTCCAGCCCCAGTCCTGGCGCGAAACTGGACAAAGGGAAGGGGGTGTAACCACCCCCCTCCCAGGTCCCACCCATAAGGCGTGACCTAGCAGGCAACCCAGCCCCCCAGATTAGTATAAGAGTGGTAGCTGGGCCCCAGGGGATTAGATTATCCTGAACCTGCAACTTGAACAGAAACTCTGGACCTTCGACATTCGATGAAAGAAGAAGACTGAAGAATCTCCCTTGTGGCCAAGGAGTGGCTACCCTGTGCAAACAGGCACCATCAAGAGACTACCCTTTGCTTTGCTGAAGTTCTACGAGGGACCGACTGCAGAGCCTGACCAGAGCCTTGACTTCCAGACTTCTCCGACCCTGATCCACATCCACAGCCGAGCTGAGATCCGTGGAGGCGACGAGAGACGTGGGACCGGCTACCTGGGAAAAGTGGCGAGTATCTTCCAGCACAGCTTCTGAGGTACCCTCGAAGTTGTGCACCGGGGATTGAGAAGCCCCAACTCCAAGCACCATCTGCACCGAAGATAAGCCCCCCCCATACTCCACGAGTCCTGCGTGGGGCCCTTCTGCATTTTCCTGCTTGCCGCGTCTGTCAGGTTGCTTGCCCGTTGGCTAGCGGCCTTTGTGACGACACACCTTGATATCTCCACCGCTGGTTTGGCTTCTCCAGACTGGCTCCCTCTTCTTTGCAAAAGAGAAGCACCCCAGACCTTCCTGGTCTGCACCAGAAGCAAGTCCTCCGTTCTTCGTGGGTTCCGCTTGCCAAGGCTTGGTGAGTCCTAGTTCGACTTCGCCGCCGCCGACAGAAAGAGCCTTCGTGGGACAGCTCGCCTCCTGGTCCTGGTCGTCCTCGACGTCTCCTGGTACCCGTGGCTGCAGCGACAAGCTTCACCCTTCACATGCAATCTTCACGACATCGCCTGGTTCCTTCCTGGTTCCACGTGGTCACTGGCTAGTGACCTTGACTCCGTCCCTTCTGCTTGCAGGTACCCTTCCTTCTTGATCCTGGCCTTGGGATCCACCGGACACTCTGCACTGACTGCCTGTCAGCAACTTTCCTTCAGGCATCCATAGAAGTCCACGACGAAACCCGACGCAAGTTCACACCTATGCACCCGCAGCCCGTGGGCTAGGTAACTTGGGTACTTCGGTGCTCACAAGGGTAGTGACTATCCTAGGGTCTAGTTTCCGAGTCTCGACTTTCTAGCTACTCCAGAAGTGTCCTAAAACTGCTTATTTCAGAACTGTACTATTTCTATCGACTATACGCATTACGCATGAGTGTTTCCACTCTGCACCTGAATCCCGTGGGCCTCCCACTTCCTAACTGTTGGTAGTGTAGTGTAGCCCCAGCGATTCCCTAGGCCTAGGCCTATTCTATTTCCGTGACAGTGGTCCTTATACCACTTCTTTAGTATATGGTTTGCGTGGCCCCTAGGGCCTAACTGTATTACTTACCTGTGGGACTTAATGTATGCTTAAATAAGACTGTGTTGTACTTACCTCGAATCTCATAAAGAGTGCTGAGGGTTTGACTAGAATAAATACACTTTATTTTATATATATATCTGTTGTGGTGTCCTTTCATTTGGTATTCAAGGGATTATATATGGTATCACAGCTGGCTTCACATGCCATTCAGAGTTTAGCCTAAGACTGCTCTTGTCCATGCTACCACTAGGATAGCTGGTCTATAAGGTTGACTTTACAACCAATCACCATAAGGGTTGTTTGGACTGATATAAGGTGTACACTAGAACTAGTGACATCATACATCAGGCCAACTTCTCACACTAGGGCTCATGTTCGCAACAGGCCCCGGAGTCGTTTCAGCGGACGTCGCTCACCTGCGCAGGAGAAAGTCACAGAGGTCGTCCGCCTCGCATAACCGTTACGTCGGGGCTCACTGCTCTCGGTCTTCGAAGGATACAGGCCCACAGTAGTATTCCCTAACATTCCCTGGTGCTGGGGCGACTCAGACTCCGATGTAAGCCTATTCTAGGTCGTTGCAGGCTATCTTAGGGTCACCCTCTCTCCCTGGCGCGCCTTCGAACCCCACAGAGGGGGTGGGTACTCGGGTAGGGGATTCACTGGCGGGTTCGCCCTTGGCTTCGATCGAGTACCCTGACTCCGGTTCCAGAGTTGCTGCGATGTCGGGACACGGCCCAGAGGGGAATCCCAGCCAGACGTCGGGCCCTCCTGTAGCGTCTCCACACAGACCTGTGGAGCTCCCTGCGTCGACGTCTGATGCAGGTGCAGCGTAGAGCTCGACTCTGAGTCGACAGCTTACCTTTCCGCGTTTTCCAATCTAGGTGGAGGTCTAGTCGACACCGGGCGGACGAGTCCTCTTCGTTGATCGTCGAACCAACACCGTCTCGATGTTGGTCGGCACCGGTGCCGTCCCCGGCTGTTCCTCTGTTGGTAGAGGACAAGGCCCCAGAGGGTTCACCACCCCCAGGGTTGTTTCGCTGCTCCTCGTAGCAGGTGCACATGGGGCACGGACCGGCTCTTCGCTCTGTACTGTTGTTTGGTGGATGGATTAGCCTGCAACTGCCGACTAAGAGGGCCACGGAGGCCAGTGGGGCATTTGCGAGGGCGATGCGCAGGGCTGCGGATTTCTTGGAGATGCATCGGCCCTCGGTCTCTCTGCCTTCGAATGCTTTGTTGGATCGTCTCCACCAGGGCGCTGTGGAGGTAGAGCCCTTGCTGCTTTTGGTCAGGTCATTAGATTCTTCTGGGTATTTGGGCGAGGCCCTCGTCGGGGGAATCTGTGGGTCATGCTTTTGCGCATCGTCCGGCTCCAGATGACCCTGCCTGTTTGTCCCTCCATCCTAGGGCTCAAGGACTGGTAGTTCAAGCAGTTCTCTCCTCCTCCTCCTCCTCCTCCTCCTCCTCTTCCTCCTCTTCCTCCTGCTCCTCCTCCTCCTCCTGCTCCCCCTCCTCCTCCTGCTCCTCCTCCTCCTCCTCCTCCTCCTCCTCCTCCTCCTCTCCTCCTCCCCCTCTGTTGCTTCCTCCTCCCCCCTCTGTTGCTTCCTCCTCCCCCCCTTGTTGCTTCCTCCTCCTCCTCCCCCCCCCTTGTTGCTTCCTCCTCCTCCTCCCCCCCTTGTTGCTTCCTCCTCCTCCTCCCCCCCTTGTTGCTTCCTCCTCCTCCTCCCCCCTCTGTTGCTTCTTCCTCCTCCCCCCCCCTGTTGCTTCTTCCTCCTCCCCCCTGTTGCTTCTTCCTCCTCCCCCCCCCTGTTGCTTCCTACTCCCCCCTCTGTTGCTTCCTCCTCCCCTCTGTTGCTTCCTCCTCCTCCCACCTCTGTTGCGTCCTCCTCCTCCCCCCCTCTGTTGCGTCCTCCTCCTCCCCCCTCTGTTGCTTCCTCCTCCTCCCCCCTCTGTTGCTTCCTCCTCCTCCCCTCTGTTGCTTCCTCCTCCTCCCCTCTGTTGCTTCCTCCTCCCCTCTGTTGCTTCCTCCTCCTCCCCTCTGTTGCTTCCTCCTCCTCTCCCCCCCTGTTGCTTCCTCCTCCTCCTCCCCCCCCTCTGTTGCTTCCTCCTCCTCCCCCTCCCTCTGTTGCTTCCTCCTCCTCCCCTCTGTTGCTTCCTCCTCCCCCCCTCTGTTGCGTCCTCCTCCTCCCCCCCTGTTGCTTCCTCCTCCCCCCTGCTGCTTCCTCCTCCCCCCTCTGTTGCTTCCTCCTCCTCCCCCCGTTGCTTCCTCCCCCCCCCCCCCAGTTGCTTCCTCCTCCTCCCCCCTCTGTTGCTCCCTCCGCCCCCCCCTCCTGTTGCTTCCTCCTTCTCCTCCTCCCCCCCCACTCTGTTGCTTCCTCACCCTAGGGAGTGTAGATGGTTGGAGTCCTGTGGCCGCCATTTCTTTGCGTCCACCAGCTCGGGACTTGTGTACACATCTTGCGTGTTTGCTCGGGCTACTTTTGCCCTTTAGGACTCATTCGAGCACCTCCTTCCATCTTTGCCCGAGGGCCCTCATGCTGACCTGAACCAGTTGCTTCGTGATAGCCACAACATGGCTCAGTTTTCCTTCCGGTCGTCCATGGACACCACTGATACCGTGGGGAGGGCTATGGCCAGGTCAGTTGCTCTGCGTCGCTATGCCTGGCTGCGTGATGGCAGTTTCCCTGAAAATGTTCAGGAGCGTCTCAGTGATCTCCCCTTTGATGGGATCAATCTGCTTGACATTCATGCTAACTCGGCGGTCTAGTGCCACATGTCTGGGTTCCCATGACTGCCATAGTTTTTAGTCCTCTTGGCGGACTTTTACTTTCGTTGCAGTATTGTCACTTCTTTTCTGGTATCAGTCTATGGGTTTACGGCGTTATTTCACAGACTGTTTGTGCGGCTCATCAGCCTTTCATTCCCTTTGTTTGGTACAGCTAGGCCAGCTGTTTTCTGCATTTACTTTTTGAGCCTTCTTGTCTACGAGCTTGTTTCAAGAAGTTGCCTTTGCTTTTTATAGGGATGTGACACACCCTATGTCGAGTATTCGTTGGCTGTTGTATCGCTGCTCTTCCTTCCCCAGGACGTTTCGAAGACTCCTGCGAATTCTTCTTCGTACATTTTCTGTCCCTCTGAGGACTTGTCCCATGGATAATACTGTGGACTTCCCACTTCGTTGCGATGAGTCACCGTGGCCTAGTGGTTGAGGTCTCAGGCTCTTACTCCAAAAGTTCTGTGTTCAGATCCTGGTATTTCACTGGTTGTGAGTTGTCAGTCAAAATTGCAGGCAATGTTGCTTCCTCTGTTGCTACTGTTCTAGGATGGCTCCTCTGGTGAGACCCACAGGTTTGACATGGCTCTCTCCTGGAGCTTCTGTGTTGTGGACTACGGTAGCCCAAAACCGGTCCTAGGATGCTTGTTTCTGGTCTAGGGAAGACATGGCTTCGCAGTTCGGGCTGGACTGTTCCCATGAGGCACAGGATCAAGACTGATTTGCATATAGCTATGTCTGAACTGGGCTGGCTAAGTGAGCTAAAGTACGATGATTCAACCCAGATCTGTGACTGGGGGTGAGTGTCTGAAAAGTTTCAGCGATACGTCCAGCATCTCCTTGTGTTTTCTTTGTTCGCCCTAAGTTGGCAGGGTATGTCCAGATGTGGGTCCCTTGCTCACTTTGCCACTGGATTCAAGCTAGCCTGACTGATGAGGGCTGTTAGCCCGAAACTGGTCCCAGGATGCTTGTTTCCGGTCCAGGGAAGACATGGCTTTGCAGTTTGGGCTGGGCTGTTCCCCATGAGGCACAGGGTCAGCACTGATTTGCATATAGCTATGTCTGAACTGGGGTGACAAAGTGAGCTAAAGAACGATGATGGATTCAACCCAGACCTGTGACTGGGGTGAGTGTCTGGAGGGTTTTAGCGCCCCGTCCATCATCTCCTTGTGTTTGCTTTCTACCGTTGATCCGTGGCGCTCTCTTGCCTCTCTGGATGCAGCCTTCTCCAGAGTATTGGGTTTCTGCCACACCTGTCTAATCCCATCGTGTTCATGTTCTCCTTTCTTGCCTTTGGCTATTCCTTCAGCTTCCGCTAGGTTCTTTGGCCACGCTGGCTATCTTATACGTAAGCACGTGTCCCTTGTGGGCAATACTATTCTGTCCCGCTCCGGAACAGTTTCTGTCTGTGTTCTATGCGGACATAGCATGTGATTACACACTGGGTGTGTGCGCCGTCACAGGGTGCCGTGGTATTCCCTGCGCCACTATCTTGGCTACGTCCTATTCTTGTGGCTTGTCTACTCTTCTTCCCTGTTGTTGAGATGGGCTTAGGTCTTATCTCACAGCTCAGACCCTCTCTGGGTTTTTGCCTATGGGCAGTGGAGTCTACATCTCAAAGACATGTTAGTGATAGACTTCTTACCTTAGAATTACCCCCAGGCGCCAGACTAGATCCGGAAAGTTTTCATCAGCAGTACCCCTGCGTGTCGGTTGGCGTCGTTGTGCGGCTCCACATACGTTGATGGCGTCGTAGTCGCCGAGGTGACGTCGCTGAAGCTACTTGGACGCGCCTATGCGCACTGACATCAGTTCTTTCTTTTTCCGTGCCAGCAAGTGCAGATCCGAAGAGAGCGGTGCCCCCAGTCAATTTTTGACTGAGCTTTTTGAGACTTTTGTCTGTTCTTTTGAGTCTGACTCCTGGGGTATAGGGATGCCCGGTTTTAAGTCCTGCAAGGCTTGTCCCCGCATAATGTCAGTGACGGACCCGCACCTCGAGGGTCTCTACAGCCTGGGGCGCGACCAAGACAACTCGTCATGCCATGGCTCCGAAAACTTTGCGGGAGCGGTCCCAAAAGTTGCTTGAGGCTGGGAGTCTGCTCCGTGCCGTTCAAGGTCCCGTTCCCGTGGGAGGTCGAGGGACCAGTCGCGGAGCCGCCACCATCATTTGACGAAGTCTTCGCACTCGGGGTCAGGAAAGACGAAGCACAAGAAGTTGAAGAAGCGGCGTCGATCTTTGCCTTCCCCTAGCCTGTTGCGCGACACGGCTGAGGGTGCGGGTGGTGCCACCCCCGCGGCTCCGGAGGAGCCTAGGCAGTTGCCGACGGCCTACCCATCTTTCCCGGGTCCATCGGCGACTCCGGCCCAGCTGCAGGAATTCCTGTCTGCTATGGCCCGCCTATTTGGCCCGTCGGGCCCCGGCGGCGCGCCTTTGGATCCCACTGGCCCGTCCGGGGGTCCTCGCCTTCCTTCGTCGCCGGCTGCGGCCCTGACAGCGCCGCAAGACCCCTGTAGATCCATGCCTGGATCACAGCCGATGCCGTTTGGCCTCATATTACCTCCACCGGCATCGGCGCCGCCCGGCTTCCTTCCCGACGTGGACACTGTACCGGAAGGGTGTCAACCGTCGCCGATGGCGAATTTCTATCCTTTCAGTCCTATTCTGATCTTCCTCTCATTCTGGAGTGTTCTGAAGTGGGTTTATGGAGGTGCTGCATTTATGCCTGGCATGAGCTTGTGGGTGGGAAAATCTCGGGATATGAGGGTGGGGTCGGGGTGCATACGGAGTGTGTAAAAGTAATACTGGTGTTCTCCCATATCAAAAACCAAAATCCAGTTTTAGGCTGCCTCTTTACCCCCCCAAAAACTCAGACACAAGTCTTATAAATCAAAGCTGAGCTTGCAGATGCCAAACTAGATACTCTCAAAGTGTTTTGGCATTCTGGTTTCTCCTTTGAAGTGCACCTGTGGTGTTGTATGTAAACACAACAGACCTATCAGGCAGGATGTGACACTGAAACAGGACTTGACATTTGACATCAGGTAACAGTTGAATATTTACAGAAAGGTCTCTAGAGGCTTTAGGAGGGGAAAAGGTATCCATTCTAAAGTATATTTTCTGATAGAGACTTCTAACTGCAGATTGCTCATCTTGTGACTTCATGTCCGGTCTGTCTGGCCCTAGACATGACATTGCGGCGACTGTATCTTGCTACCTCAGGGCACTTACGTGTGCCATTTCTTTCTGTGCTCACCGATGCAGATCAGAACTCCAATCTGGTCATATCTGACTGTCCTCCCTAAATTTTCTCTAGAGTGCAGAAATGTCACCTAACACTACAGGGTTTTAAGTAGTTTTGTAACTGTAACCCACAAATGTCTGTGATGGACATCCACATTTGCCTTTGGTGCCCAGGCTCCAAACGTGACTCGGTCATGACTGTGTTGTGCCAAGAAGAATAAGAAGGCTATCCATAACCACAAAGCCAAGCTCGCTGGCCACCGATCCAAAAAGCGTAAGTCGATGCTGCTGCCTCGCTCCTGATTCCGCTCCCGTGATCAGTCGTTATCAAGGTCACGGGTTCAGGTGAGTCTAGAAAATCACAAAAAAACTATCCCAAAGCATGGGTCTCCTTCATCCCACCACTCTGAGTCGCGTAAGGCTCCAGACACCTCCATGCCACAGGTTGTTCGCCCCACGCTAGTCAATTCTGAATGCCTGTCACACTTCGAACCTTTACGTGAACTGACAGCGTTCGCTACAGCAACTTAAGGTAGTAATGCAGGCGATTTTTTGTATGAGGCACCTCCCGGGCCTCATAATTCTGAGGGGGGTGGCCTAGTCAGGTTACCATTGGCAGATGCCTCCTCGATGCAAACTATGCCCCTTGATCTGGGTCGGAGGCAAGCCCTTGCCTGTGTTTGCACTGCAAGTTCTGCCCTCTGTACCATCCGCAATTCCACCCTCCGTGCCATGCTTGATGCAACTTTAGACATCATGACCAAGAGGCTCTAGTATCGATGGCGGACACAGCACTGGTAGTTCTATCGACCTTTGAGACTCCTGCTCCACTACCCAGAACTCAACATTAAGCTTTACCAGATACTTGTGCCCCGCTGTATGACATTGGGAATGTGGACTATGATGTTGGTAATCAGTATGAGGATTATGGCCACATATTTAACGATCTCAAGGATGCTAGTGGTCTCGACACTTTGCCAGACATTGGTATGTCTGCTCCTAACACAGCGGCTACAGAGGAGTCTATTGCTTTGTGACAGTGATTCAAAGAGTAGCAGTTGTACTAGATCTTAATGTGCCCACTCGAGGCCAAAACTAACAGAGTTCCTCAACCCAGCACAATCCAGCCAAGAGGCCCTAGCCGATATTCTGGTGGGCATCTAGGGTCAAACCAGTCAATAAGCCAGTAGCGAGGCAGCACAGTCCTACTCCTGTACATTTTATTCTGCAGCACTCTTCTCCAGAGAGCTTGGTTGTGCAGGTGTCTAATCAGCCTATTGAACCCCAGTTCTTTCTCAACCACCCTGCCAGACCAAAAATCCAAAATGATGGAGACATTTGCAAAATGTATGTTCTCTTCCTCTAGCCTCGTCTTATGCTCCGTCAACCCATGCTTTCTGTGCAGGTATTCATATGTGTTCTGTAAAAGATTGATGAACAGCTAGCCAGTTATTCTGGAGGAACTCCATTCAACCCTGCAGAGGCTTAATTTAGACTGAAAGGACTCTGCCAAATACTCAAATTGATTCTGGTCTGTACATTACTAACTACCTGGGTAGGAGAGTTAGCACCGGCATGGTGCTCCGGTATCACCCCCTTTTGTACCGCTTTGTTCGCCATAAGTTGGCAGGGTATGCTCAGAAGTGAGTCCCTTGCTCACTTTGCCACTGGATTCAAGCAAGCCTGGCTGAAGACGGCTGAAATGCCAGAAACCGGTCCTAGGAAGCTTGTTTCCGGTCCAGGGAAGGCATGGCTTGGCAGTTCGGACTGGACTGTTCCCATGAGGCACAGGGTCAGACTGATTTGCATATGGCCATGTCTGAACTAGGGTGGCAGAGTGGGCTAAAGAACGGTGATGGATCAAACCCAGATCTGTTGATTGGGTGCGAGTGTTTGATTGGTTCTGATGCTCCGTCCATCACCACCCCCTTTTGTACCGCTCCACTCTAAACACAGCCTCTGTGGGGTTCCTGGTTACTTACCTTGGGTGGTTCCTTGGGTCCCCAGCTCTTCTGAGTGTTCTGGATCAGGTCTCGACTTCGGTCGCAGTTCGCATTCCACTTAAATATATGCTTTGGTCTTCCCCTGGAGACCACTGTGTATTTGTGCTTACTGTTCATATCTCCGGCAGGAGATTTACCAATGTGTTAGTGAGTGTTTATAATAGATATAACTATTTTTATTACAGCACTTTGTGGTTCTTTTTTGTTTTAACCTACACTACATAATGGGATCTGGTAAATCAGGCTGCTAAACGCTCCTTCTGGACTAAGCCTGAAGGCTGCTCTCCACAGCTACTACTTAGAGAGCTTTCTATGTTTGTCTAAGACCACTAAAATCACCATAAGGGTTACCTGGATTAGTGCAGGGTGCTTCACTTAAATAAGTGTGCACCATATATATACTAAGCTAGCCTCCTACAGTGGTGCTTTGAACAAAAGCTCTGTTCCTCCCTAAAGTGGTCCCGCCCTTTCATGTGGGACAATCCATTACCCTGCCCACCTATTAAAAACCCCCGCATTCCTACAGAGAAGAGATACTCCACTGCCTAAACCCAAAACGTGCGTTTTCTTTCTATCTTGATCGTATCAGAGAATTCTGGGGAGACTATCACCTCTTCGTTTGTTTTGTGGGTGCCATGAAAAGTCAGGCAGTTCAGAAAAGGACCATTTCTCGATGGATTGTCCTAGGCATTAAACTGTGCTATGCTTTGGCAAAGAAGGAACCTACTTTGGTCACTCTACTAGGTCAACAGCGGCGACCACTGCATTAGCACACTGACTCCCAGTCCTGGATATCTATCAGGTGGCGACGTGGGTATCTCGGCACACGTTTACCAAACACTTCTGCCTGGACAATCTGAAAGAAATACAGTGATAGATTGCTTACCTTAGAATTACCCCCAAGCGTCAGACTGGATCCGGAAAGTTTTCGTCAGCAGTACCGCCGGGTGTAGGTAGGTGGCATCGGGCGGCTCCGCGTCCGTCGTTGGCGTCTTGGTCGCTGAGATGACGTCGCGGGTGCTACTTAAATGCCGTCCCGCGCGCTGACTTCAGTTCTTTCTTTTTCCGCGCCAGTAAGCGCAGATCCAGGAAGAGCAGGAACCCCCAGTCAATTTTGGACTGACTTTTTGAGGCCTTTTTTCTCAATTTTTCTTCGAGTCTTCGACTCCTGGTGCAATTAGGATGCCCGGTTTGAAGTCCTGCGAGGACTGTCACCTTATGATGTCGATGACGGACCCGCACCATGTGTGTCTTTTCTGCCTGGGGCGTGACGACGACCCCAAGTCATGCCCCGACTGCCAGACCATGGCGCCAAAGTCTTTGCGGGAGTGGTCCTGAAAGCTGGTGAAGGCCAGGCAGTCGGCTCCCGATCCAGAGGGAGGTCGAGGGACCGTGCAGAGTCATCACCATCGGTCTTCGCGATCCAAGTTTTCGCACTCTGGGTCAGGTAAGGCGAAGCACAAGAAGTCAAACGTCGTCGTTCTTCGACTTCCCCTCGCTTATCGCACGACGCAGTTATGGGAGCGGGTGGTGCCTCCCCTGGGCCCCTGGCGGAGCCTGTGCAGTCGCTGCCGGCCTACCCACCCTTTCCGGGTCTGTCGGCGACTCCGGCCCAAATATAGGAATTCCTGTCGGCCATGGCTCGCCTCTTTCTCCCATCAGGTCACGCTGGTGCGCCTTCGGGCCCCGCGGTCTCGATTGGGGGTCCTCGCCATTCCTTGCCGGTTGACCTTACAACGACCTCACCTGCACCACCTCCGACATCGCCCGCTCCTCGGGACGACGCCGACCCCGGTATCTGATAGAGACTACTAGCCGCAGATTCCTTCACGTAGAATTATCCCCAGGCGCGAGACTGGATCCGGAAACTTTCTGCCACAGCATCCCTGTGCACCGGGGGCGGGGCGACATCACGCGCAGGCGTCGTCCACGTACGTGACGTCAGCGAGGTCACATAAGACCCGCCCCGGCATGCCCACATCAGTTTTTTCCTTTTCCGCGTGCGACGCAGATCCGTTCCTTGCAGCGGGCCTGTTTAAGGCCCCCCTTTCTTCCATTCTTTTTTGGTTGGAACAGTGTGCGAATGCCTTCGGGCTTTAAAACTAGCACGTTTTGTGGGCGTCTTATGTCGGCGGCGGACCCTCACCTCATTTACATTTGGTGTTTGGGGGAGGATCACGGCACCTCAGATTGTGCTGCGTGCCAAAAGTTGAAGCCGAAGTCGCGGCAGGAGCGCCGAATGAAACTTCTCTCGGCGCGTCTCTCCAGGTCGACGTCCTCCCCTCGGTCTGCTTCGGCGGACGGCTTCAGGTATGGCCGTGGTAGTCGTCCTCGCCTTTCTCTGATGTCACGTGAGCGTCGTTCCCCGGTGGTTAAGTGTCGCAGTTCATCCCCGGGGGCTGGTTTTTGGCCTACTAGGGGCGTGGACACTCCGCGGGTGATGCGGCCCCACTTGTCATCCTAGCCACTGTTTCCCGGTGTTGGGGCATCGAGAGTCCAGATCGAGACTCACGCGGCGGCATTGCAGGCCTCGCTGGCATCTTCTCCTCCTTCCCCTCCTGGGGCGTCGGCGGATACCTTGCCTTGCGCAGAGCCCTCCGTGACTCCGCCGGTGGCTCCGGCCCCAACTGGGTCGGATCCAGGCTTGGAGGATGTGGTGCTGTTGGGCTCCTCTGGGGCACCTCCTTCAGGCCATGGCGTCTCTGCCTCGCCGCAAAACCTGTTGGGGTCCCTGTGGTGTTGCAGGAGGTCGCCGGGGCTCGGGTTACATCCCCGAGCCCCTCACGATCCCTTGGCAGGGTGGTCCTGTCTAAGGCCGAGGTGACGCCGCTACGGCGCCGGCAGCAGCTGGATCATACGGAGCCACAGGGGTCAGTGGCCCATCCTCGTCCCGCTCCGGGCCCCTCTCATACCTCCTCACAGGCGACAGACTCATTTGAGGACGAGTCGGGGGTTGCATCATCCCTGGCGCCGCCACAAGGGTTGCGGTCGACCTTCGCCTTCTTCTGGGCCGTGGCCGGCGGAAGGCTTCAGGCCCCTCCTAGGGCCCATCCCGTTCCCCCACGCAGGTGGTTGCCTCGGCCAGGGTCGGGCCAGCGCTGCTCCGGGCCGGTGCGGCTCCAGCTTTACTCCGGTCCCCGCTCCGGTCTCCAATGCGGGGTGAATTAGAGGTCCCTTGTTCGGCGACGCCGGATGGTACCGGTGTCCTGCCTCAAGCAGCGGACTCTACGGATCCGCGCAGGGGGTCGCACCGCGGATTCGTCTTCAGACGCTCCTTCTCTGGAGGCAGGCTGCATATTGGTGTCGTCCTCCTCAGAGACTGGTCACCGTGTGGTGTCCTTTTCACCGGCGTCGAAGGGTGGCTCCCCGCCCTTCCTGAGGCAGGGGTGTTCGTCGGAAGAGCGGCAGGTCCCTCATTCTTCGGCTCCTCCTGACTTCCAGGTCTGGCCCTTGCCCGCCCCGCTTGGCCTTAGTTTGCAGCCGTCCCCCACAGAGGAGCTGCTTTCTCCACCGCGGATGCGGGTGCAGCTTTCGCTCACACGGTGTCCACGGCTGTGGGCATCCTACGCATGGTTGACCCGGTGGCTCACTTTCCGGCAGACCATCTGTTAGAGGTCCTCCACCAGGGCTCTGGTGGGAGGGAAATCTTTCTTCCCTTTGAAGGTTCGCTCCTTTCTGCCTTGACAGGGGCTTGGAGTCGTCCTGCCTCCAGGGACCCGGTGCCTCCGCATCTTCGGCATCGGCACCTTCCTTGCCACGTGACCCGACGTGCCTGGCCATTCACCCCTCAGCCGCCAGTCCCCTTCTGCGGACTGCTTTTCCCTCCCTGCCGCCCCTGTTGGCTCCAGGTATATACACATGTGCATGCCTCTGAGCCCATAAATCATAATGTTATTTTTGCTCTCAGTCCTTTTTATTGACTGGAAGTATCAATATTATTTTTCTTTTTTTCACTTAGTTTAAACAGAGTAAACACTTCATCAATAGACTTTTTTCTAGTATCTTACATAATTCACACAATTATCCTGTACACTTATTTACATATTTTGACAAAAACATAAACATAAAACAAATAGTGTGACGTTTGTACAAATCAAATCTCCACCGGTTCGTGATACCTTTACAATACAGTACATAAATGTCCGACTGTTTACACCATAGGGGCCTTAACTAAATTGGTCCTCAAACTTCTTGGTCTTTTTGGTCCTAAGCAGGATCGGGAACACTTATTAAGATGTTGTTATGAGGAAACCTTAGATTGGTTATATTTCCGGTTCGGGAGAAACAAGGACACTTTGGAGCTTTTCCCGATATGTTCTGGTTCTCTGCTTATATATTGCCGACGCGTTTCGACCTGTAATGTGTGGACCTGCGACTTCTTGGAAAGGTCTTCTTCAGGGCTTTTTATCTTTCTGAAAGGACATCTTTCTCCTGTATGGGTGAAAATGTGCCTAATTTACATAGTGCATTCTTGTGGATACCTCCTTACTAGTGGATCACATTTAGGTGAACTTACGTACCGTATTTTCAGTTTGGCGTGTTTTCTCAGACTGGCAGTTTCTTTTGTCCTAAAGGGATATATATATATCTTTATTGAGACAAGGTTTCCCGTGTGGACATGGAACATCTCCACCTTTTTTTTAAAAAAAAAAGAGACTAATTGAGTTTTTGATGTGTACCTACCCAGCTATTTTCCGAAGGAGAGGGAACACATGTTCTCTTTCATAATGGCTTCCGCTCTATTTGTTCTTCTGATTGCTTGCGGCTGTCGGGGTTATAAAAACTTGTTTTAGGGATGGCGCGGGGAACAGCTGATTTTTACAGTATTAACGTGCATCTAGCCCGTGTTTCGATCCGTCCACCTACTGTGTGTGACGGGGAGTTAAAGCGCGAAAAAATCTGCCGAGGTCAGGAACGCCTCACCTCGGCAGATTTTTTCGCGCTTGAACGATAATCAGAAATAACAAAGCTCTTGAAAAAAGAACGAGCAAGGACTTCTCCCGTTTAATTTCCTGGCTACAATATCAACCAATACGCCCTGACAACAACAAAACAAACAAAAAAACAAGTTACGTGGGATTCCTTGAACTCACGAAGGGTCTAATTATGCAATAATTAACTGTCCTGAAGATGGTCTGACGGACTTCTGCCACCCAAGACCGAAACGTCGACTCCATCATCTAATTCCACAACATTAGATAAATGCAGTTGATTTTTTCTCATCAATGAGATTAGTCTCTGTTATAACTATTTGGAAATAGATGTCGTTTGATGAAATGTGGATCTGATTTAACCCGCCTTTCATGTTCTATTGCTTGAAACCAATGGTTCTTTTGTACTCCTTTTTTACTCTGATTTATATAAAAAGATTTGTGTTTCATTCACAAAAAGAATTCCCGTGTGTGTACTTTTTATCTAAAAATTACTTATTGATAACATTTATTGTTGGTGTATAATTTGTTTAAAATACACCCCCGAAATGAATCACTAAGAAATATGACTAGGTTATCTCAAACAAAATCCCTTGTGGGCAACCTTACTGTATCAATTTATCCGCCTAAGCCCTCAAGGGTTTATTGGGCTTACCCTTTATCTGGTACAGGTGAATTTGCGGCACCATGCATTGGATGGTTGGGAGCTTGCGGCGTTTAGTCTCCGCTCCGGACGTCTCTGAGGTGCTGGGCCGGGCCATGGCTTCCTCAGACGACCTCTGTCGCCATGCTTGGCTTCGGGACGGCTTCTTCCCCGAAAATATTTGGGAGAGGCTCATTGATCTCCCATTTGATGGCAGTCTGTTGTTTCATGCCCCGGCCAACTCTGCCATCCAGAGGCTCCTGGCAGGGCTCCGTCCTCCTCCTCCGTCCCCTCCTCAGTGACTTATGAGTTAGGGTTGTTTTGGGCCTTCTTAGGCCGGCGGTTATGGTTGTGGAGAATGTTTTTCTGGCCGTTTACGTCCTTCTTTGGGACTTTGGCATTGTTGACTGCTGGACGGCCCCTTTGTTTTGTGCGAGTTCTGCAGGAGTTGTTGCGCAGACTTGGCCCTGAGATTGGGCCTCCTGTTTTGCTTGGGCTGCTGTTAAGCCTGTAGCGGGGTGCTTTTTTTCCCCATGGTTCTTTTGTTTCTCCCTCTGCTGCGGAAGTTCTTCCAAAGAGGGTTCCAATATATTGGGACTTCACGTGCCCTATGTGGGATTACGGTAGCTGTCATATGGCTTGTGCTCTGCTGGAGGGTTCTGGTCGCCATCGGGTACCTGTTCTCCATGGTGTTTACGTAGGTTGCTTTTGCTTCCTGAGGTCGTGTGCGCGGCCACTCGTGGTGGTGGCCCGGGCCTCTCCCTGCTCCCGTACTGCGGTCTGAGATGTCCCTGTGTTCTCCCTTGCCAGGCCTTGCCTACTTGGTCTTCCTGGGGCCTCGGGCTGTTCTTCTTGCTTCTGGCTTTGACTGCCGGTATTGTTCTGGCTGGCAGGCTGCTCTCCATCTGGAATGGGCTCACCTTGGTTTCCTTGGCCCTCTAGGCTTCTTCTGTCTTCCTGTCTTGACATTCAGCAGAAGATATGTTGTCTTGTGGGGGAGTGGGGGGCTTCGGCCTCTCCGTCCTTGCCCTTGGTTGCTCTGCTGTGAGTGTACGAGCCTCTTCAGCCTTCCTACCTTCCCTCCTAACGTCCCCTTGGGGTCGGTAGGGTTCTGCTTGTGGGGGTTCCCTTGGCCTGGCAGGGGCAAGGTTCTACCTGGTCCACAGATTTGATCCCCTGTGGGGCCCTCTGTTCTGCTTAGGTTGGTGGGCGCCTTTCGCAGACCCTCCTTCCCAGGGGGTATTGCTAGGGTATCTATTCTACATGAAGGAATCGGCGGCTAGTAGTCTCTATCAGATGTACGAGTTACTTACCTTCGGTAGCGATGTATCTGGTAGAGACGATTCTAGCCGCAGATTCCTTCACGGCCCGCCCTTCCTCCCCTGTTCTGCGAGGACCCTTGGGTTGGTCTTCGGTACTCGCCTCCCGGTGGGGGGCTGTGTCTCCTGTGAGTGCCTTTCTTGTTCTTAACTGGTGGCTCCGTATGGGGGTGGTTTATTCCTCCCTTGGTTCTTTGGAGGATGGGGTTTCAGTGTGCTGGTTCCCTGCTTCTCTGGCTACTCCAGGTTTGGAGGGGGGGGGGGGGGGGATTGCTTCTGTCCTTGTCCTCCCTCCCTTCCATTGCTGTCCTCTGGTTTGAGGGTCCTCTGGCCATGTCTTGCCCTTGTCCTTGTGGGTGGTTGTCCTCTAGGTTGGGGTGGCTTGTTGTAGCTGTCTGTCTTGGGACTGGTCCCCCTTCCTTGCTCAGGATGAGGGGGGTGGGCTTCCTACATGTCCATGACTTTTATGCATGTTCTTCCCTTCGGGGCACAGGGATGGGAAGTTGTCTATGTGCGGGCAGGGTGGCTGCGCAGATTTGGCTTCTTTCTTCTTTCGCTGCCCTTGGGGTCTGCGGTGTTGGCACTACCCTGGTGGTGGTGTTAGTCACCGTTTCTTTCCAATTTTTCCTGCTCTTCGCACACTGTTCCCATGCTCCCACAGTTTTTATCTGGTAGTTCCGCGTTGTGGTGCGGAAAAGTTCTCAGAAGAAAACTGACTTGGGCGCACCAGGCGGGTCTTATGTGACCTCTCTGACATCACGTACGCGGACGGCGCCTGGGCGGAATCGCGTGATGTCGCCCCTCCCACGGCGCGCAGGGCTGTGGTGGCCTAAGGTTTCCGTACCCAGTCTCACGCCTGGGGATAATTCTACATGAAGGAATCTGCGGCTAGAATTGTCTCTACCAGATACATCGTTACCGAAGGTAAGCAACTCTTACTTCAGCCTTGAAGGCTATCCCCATGTCCGTGCTCCTTATTTTAGGCCTGTTGAACGGCCTGAGGAGGACGGGGAGGACTGGGAAGGGTCTGCGGGCCCTCTCGCAGATGATTGCGAGTATGAACAGGACTGGGCAGAGGAGTTTGGGGAAGCCAGTGGTCTGGACACCTCACCAGACCTTGGCATGCGCACTCCTCCTACCGTGGCTGCGGAGGAGGGTGCTAGTTATGCTTTGGTGTTGCGTACCTCGTGCTCCCTACTGTGGCCGGCAGGACTAACCTCCTGATAGAAGTGCTTTAGCCAGCAGCTACTTATGCGGAGCCGCTGCTTCCCTTCAATGAAGCACTTTCTGACGTTCTTTTTGGGCACCTGGTCCAGGCCCACCACAGGGGCTCCTGTGGATAGGAACGTGGCCCGACGCCATCGCCCGGCTCCGGGTGAACCCCATTTTCCTCTCCCAACACCCCACCCCTGAGAGCTTGGTTGTACTAGCCTCCGCTTCCCTGACCGCCTTCCCTTCTGTACCACTGGATAGGGAATCCAAGAAACTGGACCAGTTCGGAAAGAAGATTTTGTCTTTCGCCAGTTCTGCGCTGCGGTCCGTGAACACCGCATGCCTCTTGGGCTGTTTTTCCCACTCTCTGTGGCGCAAGTGCTGCCTCAGTGTCCGGAGGAGGCCCGGACAGATCTCTCCCAGGCTGTTGCAGAGGGAAGAGACGCAGCTAAGGTCATGATTCGTTGTAGCCTAGACACCGCCGAATCACTGGGCAGATCGATTGCAACGATGGTGGCGATCCGACACCACACCTGGTTGAGGACAACTGGATTTTCGGGGGATGTCCAAAGCACACTTATGGAAATGCCTTTTGATGGCCATCGCCTCTTCGGCGACAAAGCAGATTGAGCGTTGGAGCGGTTTAAGGACTCACGGGCTACTGCCAAGTCCTTGGGACTCGCTGCAGTCCGCCCTCCTCCGCCTTCTGCTTTTCGCTCCTTTCGTGGCACTGGAAGTAGTGCCCCGCAGCGTTCGCAACAGAACCACAAGCCTGCACAGCAACAATCCCAGCACGGACGCGGGTTCCGCCGTGGCAGACCAAGGGGCCATCGGGCGGGTCAGTCCACCTCCACCCCGGCCACCACTGCCTCCAAACCTTCCTAGTCCAAACTTTCAGGCCCATCAAACGCTAGTGGGCGGCAGGCTTCGCCATCAACTCCCCCACTGGCGCACCATCACTTCGTACAGATGGGTTTTAGAGATAGTCCGAAGGGGCTACTCCCTCCCCTTCCAAATTACCCCTCAAGCCATGCCACCTCGGTACTACCGCTTGTCGGGGATCACTTGGTGCTTCTTCAGCAGGAAGCTGCGGCCCTCTTGGCCAAGGGGGCCATCAAGCACGTTCCGACGCCAGAAGTAGGTCGTGGTTGCTATTCCCACTACTTTCTGGTATCCAAGAAGGACAAGGGCCTGTGTCCTATTTTTGACCTCTGGAACGTCAATAGCTTCCTCCGCAAAGAGAAGTTCAAGATGCTCACTCTGGCTCAGGTCTTGTCTGCTCTCGATCCACAAGACTGGATGGTAGCGCTGGACTTACAGGATGCTTACTTCCACATCCCAGTCCTGCGGGCCCACCGGCGTTACCTGCGGTTCACGGTACGCCACGAGCATTTTCAGTTCACCGTGCTCCCTTTTGGCCTTACCAGCACGCCTCGGGTGTTCACGAAAGTGATGGCGGTGGTCGCAGCTCATCTGCGCAGGTCAGGGGTTTGTCTTCCCCCCCCCCCCCCATCTCGACGACTGGCTCTTAAGGCTGGATCGCCCGGGCAGTCGTCTCCCACCTCCAGACTACGGCTGACCTCCTGCATTTACTGGGGTTTTCCATCAACATGCCGAAGTCTCACCTGATTCTCTCAGCCCCTCTTTGAGCCCCTTCACAACTGTCCTCTTCGTCCGCTAGGCGAGTGAGTGAGCTCCAGGCTCTTTCTTGTAAGCCTCCTTTCCTATCAGTCCATCCGGACAAGGTTGTGCTCAGGCCCCGTCCTTCCTTTTTTACAAATGTTTTTACGGCCTTTCACATTGGGCAGTCTATTACTTTGCCCACCGTCTTTCCGCCTCCTTCCAGGGAGGAAGAGAGGCACCACCGTCTGGACCCAAAACGTGCACTCTCATTTTATCTCAACCGCACATAACAGTTCCGGGTGGATGACCAAGAGGACTATCTCCCGCTGGGTCGTCTTGTGTATCAAAGCCTGTTACTCGTTGGCTAAAAAGGAACCTCCGGTGGGACTGCATGCTCATTCCACCAGAGCTACTGCAGCCACTACTGCATTGGGATGTGGTGTCCCCCTGCAAGACATCTGTTAGGCAAGCACGTGGGCCTCGCTGCACACGTTTACTAAGCATTATTTCCTGGACAGCCAAGTCAGGACAGATGACTTCTTTGGCCGTTATGTTCTCCGCGACTTTCTGGTGTGATCTTAGTCCGCAGACCCACCACAGGGGTTGGTATTTCTGGGGTATCTATTCTCAGGTAAGGAATCTATCACGATGTGTTTCTTTCAGGTAACGCTATATCTGTAAGAAACAGTAGTGATAGATTCCTTACCGCCCCACCCATCCTTCCTGTTCTGCGAACTGATTTCTAGGGTTAACGTCATCCCGTTCAGGGCCCTAATTTCAATGCACCAGTGGTCAGTTTATTGCATGGCTCTGCGTTCCTGGCGTGGAAAGTCATGTACAGAAGTGACGTCAGCGCGCGTGGGCGGCGTTTAAGTAGCACCTGCGACGTCTTCTCAACGACCACCACACACGGAGCCGCACAACGCCACCTACCGACGCACAGGGGTACTGCTGACGAAAACTTTCCGGATCCAGTCTGACGACTAGGGGTAATTCTTAGGTAAGCAGTCTATCACTACTAATGTTTCTTACAGATATATCGTTACCGAAGGTAAGTAACTTGTTCGCCAAGTGCGAAGGGATGGGTACTTTGCCCGTTCGGTCGTCCGGGACTTCCTTGTGTGATCTTGGTTCGCAGATCATCCTCCGGGGTTGGTATTGCTGGGGTTTCTATTATAAAGGTAAGGAATCTACAAATAGAAGTATCTATCAGATTAGTAGGTAACTTGATTTCGGTAACAATGTATCTGGTAGAGACATATTCTAGTTGTAGATTCCTTACTGCCCCACCCATCCTCCTCGCTCTGCGAACTGATTCAGAGAGATAAGAACTCCCCTAAAGGGCCCTAGTTTTGACGCACCAGTGGTCGGTGTCTTTCATGGCTTTGCCCTTCTGGTGTGGAAAGTCGTGTTAAGAACTGACTTTAGCGTGCCCGGGCGGTGTATGTTGGACCTGCAACGTCATTCCGGCACACTGACACTGAGCTGACCGACTCGACCTGGTCACTGGCGTAACGAACTTGAGGGGGAACCTCTGCAAGGCACTTAAAGGGGCCCCCTCCAGACTCAATCAGGAGCTCTCCGGCCAGAGTACTGTGATGAGGGCCCCACCTGGAACTTGTGGGGCCCCTGCACCACGGGGCCTGTGTTACACGACTGCATTTGGCAACTCGCAGGGGTACTGCTGTTGAAAAATCTCCGGATCCGGACTTACGCCTGCAGAAAATTCGAAAGGTATGGAATCTACAACTAGAATGTCTACCAGATACATCGTTAACTAAGGTATCTTACTCATCTGCTATGGGCTAGCCATGAAAGCCGGGTCTGGTAGGCTCAGTGGACTAATGCATCAAATGCAGGGGCCAGTGTTCGACCTCATGGTCACAGGTTCAAATCCCGGCGGGTCCACTCAGCCTTACATCCATTTGAGGTCGATAAAATGAGTACCATTGAGTTGGGTAACAATAAACATCTGTTATTCTTCGCCAAAATACCCTTCTGGGTGAATGTTCACTTAACAAATACACATGTGATGTTATGAAGCAGCCCGTAGAAAGCTTGCTTTCACATTTCAACAGACCAAAAGCTGCTACTATTGTGCTGTGCCATTTCTGTACATTTGTAACGCTGCTATGTTGTCATATTTCCACACGTTCACAAAAATTACTGAACGGATAGCCAGGTCTGGGCAGATTGTCACTTCACCTGATCGGTCTTACCAGATTTCCTGGTATGAGCCATTCCACAAACCCACCACCTGGAGAGAAGTACTGCTTTGGTATCTATTACAGTGTAAGGAATCTGTGGCTAGAAGTCTAGCAGAGCAATAAGTTACTTACCTTCGGTAATGCCTTTTCTGGTACAACTCTACCAAACCACAAATTCCACATCAACCCACCCTCCTCCCCATTCTGTGGAATGGACTCATGTAATCCATTAGCAAGATTCCAGTCTGAAAGTCTGCACACTGCTTGATTCGATTTATGTGGCTCCTCGTGCATTGGCTCGAATGGAGGTCAGAAAGAAACTGATTTTAGTGCGTATGGGTGGCGCAAATGTAGTGGCTGCTGGCGTCCTGTCCGCGTGATGGACTCAAATGATTCTACCTGTCGGTTCATGAGGGAATTGCCCCAAACTTTATGGATCCATTCTGGCGGCTCACAAGATTTTCCAGGTGAGGAATTTGCAGTTATCTGAAAGAAACAGTTGGGTATAGATCCCTTACCTTAGAATTACCCCCAGGCGTCAGACTTGATCCGGAAAGTTTTTCGTCAGCAGTACCCCTGCCTTCCAGTGTACCCCAGTCCACTTCGCTACAATCTACTTCACTCCAATCTGCACCTCTTCACCCACTCCACCCACTCTACCCCACTACACTGTACTCCTGTCTATCCCACTCTTCTCCACTCTTCCCTGATCTATTGAACTCTACGCCAATCTTGACTCTATTCCAATCTACCCAACTCCACTCCACCCAAATCTATCCTGCTCCCCTCTAATCTACCCACTCCAGTCCAATCTATCCATTCCGTTACACCCAGTATACCTCATGCCACCCTACTCTATCCCACTACACTACTCTTCCTCAATCTTTGTCACTCCTCTCCAATCTCAGCTCCTCTCCAATCTCAGCTCCTCTCCAATCTCAGCTCCTCTCCAATCTCAGCTCCTCTCCAATCTCAGCTCCTCTCCAATCTCAGCTCCTCTCCCATCTCAGCTCCTCTCCAATCTCAGCTCCTCTCCAATCTCAGCTCCTCTCCAATCTCAGCTCCTCTCCAATCTCAGCTCCTCTCCAATCTCAGCTCCTCTCCAATCTCAGCTCCTCTCCAATCTCAGCTCCTCTCCAATCTCAGCTCCTCTCCAATCTCAGCTCCTCTCCAATCTCAGCTCCTCTCCAATCTCAGCTCCTCTCCAATCTCAGCTCCTCTCCAATCTCAGCTCCTCTCCAATCTCAGCTCCACTCCAATCTCAGCTCCTCTCCAATCTCAGCTCCTCTCCAATCTCAGCTCCTCTCCAATCTCAACTCCCCTCCAATCTCAACTCCCCTCCAATCTCAACTCCCCTCCAATCTCAACTCCCCTCCAATCTCAACTCCCCTCCAATCTCAACTCCCCTCCAATCTCAACTCCCCTCCAATCTCAACTCCCCTCCAATCTCAACTCCCCTCCAATCTCAACTCCCCTCCAATCTCAACTCCCCTCCCCCCTTTACAATCTACACTCCCCCCCTTTACAATCTACACTCCCCCCCCCTTTACAATCTACACTCCCCCCCCTTTACAATCTACACTCCCCCCCCCTTTACAATCTACACTCCCCCCCCCTTTCCAATCTACACCCCCCCCCCCTTCCAATCTACACTCCCCCCCCCCCCTTTCCAATCTACACTCCCCCCCCCCCCCCTTTCCAATCTACACTCCCCCTTTACAATCTACACAACTCTACTCCAATCTACCACACTCCAATCCACCTTGTCTACCACACTTCATTTCACACTACCCAGTCTATCCCACTACTTCACTCTAGCCTACCCCACTCCAATCTAGCACCGTTGGAGGGAAATCTGAGACAGAAAAATCAAGACACACTTGGCAATGTAATATAGGTTTAATGAAAAACAGTTAGGGAGATCAGGCGCCTCTGTGGAGGCTAAAACCTGATGCTTGATGTATTGCACGCAAGAATTGATTTTTATACACGAAAAACAGCAAGCTGACAGGTACAAGAGATCAATAAGTTTCTAAACTAAGATAAGTGGAAATCATCCATGTGGGTTTCAGTTCTCGGAATTTAAACGTAGCAAGAATGTTTGTGACCGCAAAGCGCAAGGGTATTTTGTGCTAATTGGACCGAGTTAACTGACTTTTACGTGTGGTTTCTTTTGCCAAGCTATTTGACCTTTACCTGTGGTTTCTGTAGTAGCATGCTCATGTCAGCATATGTTCTAAGGCAGGATAAGACACCTGGTGTTTCTTCCTGAGTGTGTGTTCACATAAGGGTGTGATGAACCACAGTGCTTAGAAGAGTCTTAGAAGGACTCTTATGTGATTAGTGCATCTCGGCTCGTTTCACTAGCAAATAAAGATTGTAGTGACTCATTTGTGACCTCTTTGGTATGATGGCTCATCTGAAATAACCATGAGATGGTCTGTCAAGCATCCTGAAACTGAATTGCTATGTTACCCGTCTGTTTATGCTTAACCCACTGCCTTTTAGCACATACTTGTTTCTATTTATAGGAATGTCGCTGATTTACATAGGTTTGATGCTATTTATGACCTGAAAGGTCTGCAAGGAGGTCTTGGGTCTCTGCATGATGCTTCCCATTATGCCCTCTACTGTTCCCCACTCTAGTAGATTCTTCAACTATCTCTTCTACCCTCCCCTTTTCTAGTTGGATTATCTCATACTCACTACCTTGTCCCTCACTACATCAGTACATTTCTAACCATAAATGCTCCTCCCACTTTAGCTGTCATCCTCATTCAGCACCCCTCTGCTATCTGAAAAATAAAACACATCAAGAGCAATGGTACCACAAGAGGTAACAAGGCCTTGAACAACCCCAACATCCAGAAACAGGACCCATTCAAACAACCCCTCGCTGGCCATTTTCTTTTCTAGGTCATGAAGTGTCTGAATGGCCTCTGTTAATGTCCCATTGTCCTCATTGTTGGCCAGCATGTAGGTATAGCAGGATGATCTAGTCTTCTCGCACACTCCTCCCTCCATGGCTGTCATTAAGTCCAGTACATATCTGTGCTGTACTATCATCAGTCTAATGGCACATAGTTCTTCTTTAATAGCATTAAATCCATATACTGTTGCATTTGTGGTCTTAATCAACTCCCACCTAGATACTTGCAACCACCAGGAAGTTGTGTTTGCCTGAAAAAGCAGTAGGAAACTTCCTAACAATAACTGAGCATCATTAAATAGTCTTTGCTCCTGTATGACCCCAGTGCCAAAGTGTACTCCTCTGCTCTTTTCTTCCGGTGGTGAAGGTTGTTGAACGACTCATGGGATGGTCATGTCACTTTGAGATGTCCACTCCTGGTATCACCAGGGAAGGGGAGTGTATAGTCACTCAGGAGCAGAAGCCATTCCAGTTCGGGGGTAGTTGCATGTGGAGCTGGGCCCCACACTGCCAATAGTGGTCCACCGGCTGGAGGTGCCCCCTTACATATTGGCATTGTATATGCTGGTGTTGCATTTGAGGTTACTGACGTTTACTGTCTCATTTCCTCTGAAACAAAGAGGGTGTGTGGTAGTTCCTATCCATGTATATCTCTGTAAGTTTGCATCCTATATTTGTTGACATTGTCCTATTATCTTATCAAATCTTAGAGGACTATCTGACTCGGTACCATTCCATAATGATTTTTCTCTACATGTGAACTTGACTCTATGATGCCACTTGTCATGGGCAAATACTGATCCTATAATGCTGAGATCTGGTCTGGCTGTGCAATCGGGGAGGGGGCTAAGCCTTGAAGTTAATACATTCAGACGGCAGATGAGTCCTCCCTAAGAAGCCCACGTCAAATATCCATTTTTCCCACTTTGGCCAATCTCTCCTATGACCTTCTTTCTTCATTCCTAATATCTGATCTCTTATCTCCCTTCTTTCTGTCAGGATCTGAAGTACTTCAGGGGTGGTATCAAATATAGTTGTGTTAAGTTGCGCAGTAACTGGGCTGATGTGCGTTCGTTGCATCTGTGCTTTTATTTTACATAAGAGGTGCAGGAGGATACCTCTAAGGGTTTGTCTGCAGTGAAGGGATGAGGGAGCATCCATAGCAGCTGTTGTTGGGCGTGGATGTGCCTATACTGTTCATGTGCTGGTACCACATTCTCAAACAAAGCAGTGTGTAGCGGGTGATGGTCAGTGTTAATATTAGCGGTTCTGCGCGTGCATATAATTATTAATGCAGGAAAAAAGAAATGGAAATGAATGAGGACTAAAAGCATTAATATTAGTACACAGAAGAGGAAAAACAAAAGTAAAATACATAACTTTAAATGCGCATTATCTGATAGAGACATCCAACCACAGGCTCCTTAACTTTTGAACTCTCCCCAGGCGCCAGTCTGGATCCCGAAATTTTTCAACCGTACCTCTGCGCGCCGGGGACGGTGTCGTATGACTCCATGATGACAGCGTTTCCGGGTATGACGTCAGTGGAGCCATATACGTCCCCTCTGGCACACAGACATCAGTTTCTTCTTTTCTGTACTGCAATGTGCATCCAGAGAAGCGTATCTCTGGCTGTTTTTCGGCCTGCTGTGGCAAACGTTTTTCATCTGAAATAGTATGCTCTATGCCCTCTGGGTTTAAGTCTTGTGGGTCCTGTGCTCGCAAGATGTCGGGTACTGACCCACACTCTATCTGTATGTGGTGCCTGGGCAAGCACCACAACGCCGACGAGTGAGACGCCTGTCAGTGTATGAAGCCGAAGGCGCTGCAGCAACGACGCAAGAAGCTTCTGACGGAGCTGATGCTGCAGACTTATAGCTCACATTGTGTGTCTTCCTTTAGGGCCAGAGGTCCTTCCCGGGAGTGCTGCTCTTCACCCTGTTGTCAATGGCAACATTCCCAGTCTCTGTTGACATCACACGGTAAGCGGCATCACAAGAGGTCGAAGGTCCAGCCATCTATGCCGTCTTCGGCTCTCGATATGGATTCCAAAAGTGTCTCTCGCCCTAGTGCTGAGACTCCTGCTCTAGCGTCACTCCCAAGACTCCTGTTTTTCCCTGGAGCTGGTGCGACCTGGAAGCAGATACAGAAGTACTAAGGTTCTCCATTTGGTCTTTGGGCCCTCGTCTCCCTCTGGAGCACCTGCAGGCCCCAAGGAGGTTGTAGGTGCAGTAACTGCGTAATTGCTGGCGGGTTCGCCCTCGGTGGCAGTTCCAACCTCGGTTGACGTCTCTCCCCCTTCCCAGGTGGACATCGGCATGGATTCGCCTCGACGCCATGTTATGTCACCTTGGCGCTGTTCGACATAGTTTATGAAACCATATGCAGTGCTGGTAATTTCTGTGGAGGATCCACAAGACCTGTTAGGGAAAGGTTGTGAGGGGATGACCCCTTTGGAGCAGCCACTTGCCTCTTCTGGGTTGGGCAGCTGGATTGTGGAGGTGGGTGAAGCGAATGGGATAGATTTGTCCCCTGTTTCCTCCCTTTTGTTACCTCCCGGCCTTGCCTCGGAAGCCAGTTCCTCTTTGACAGATGTTTTGAGGAGAGTGGATAATGTCTTGCATCTTGCTCTGCCTGCTGTGGATAAGACTATAGACCCTCTTATTGAGGGCCTTCATCCTGGCCAATTGGGGGTTGAGCCGGTGGTTAGTTTTTGTGAGGCCCTTACTGACATTTTGGTGGTGTCATGGGCAAAACCTTAGTCAGGTGTGTGCCGCATCATTAACCACACACCTCCCTGCTCCTGGTGACCCCAATGGCCTTGTTTGGCAGCCGTCCCACCACAGCCTCTTCGACCAGACCATTACGGCGTCCCCTGAGATGGGAACCACCCTCAATCCCCCCCCCCCCCCCCCTTGATAAGGAGTCCAGGGTACAGGATTCTTGTAGGAAGCAGATTTTACCACGCTCCACTAATACAGTCTGCATCCTCCGACGTTTTCTCCGTACTTTGTTGGAGTCTTTAAGCCAAGGTTTACCCTTGATCCACGAGGTAAACAGGGGCAAGTTGCAGCAGTTGATTTCAGATGGCAGTCAGGCAGCCAGACTGCTCATCATGTGTGGAATGGATTCCAATGACTCCATTAGACAGGCTCATGGCATCTGTGGTGGCATTGCACCGTCACATGCCATTTGAAGGGGCTCATCATTTTGGAGCCCAAACAGATGCGGCTCTATGCAGGTTTTGGGCTAGTATGGGAGTGTTGGATCCTAAACCTGTCTCCTCTTTCCCTTTTCAATTTGCGTGGATGGGGGTACACTGTTCTGCGGGCTTCCCTCATTTTTGCCCAAGTTGACCCTGTCTGTATGATTTTTACACCACTGTTGGTGGGCTATGGCGTGTACTGCTGCTCTTTGCAGACATGCTTTGTTTTGCGGGAGTTGAGGTTCCTAGAGTCTGTTCGAGTCGTTATGACCTGCCTTTGATGCACTTGTAATATGGTCCTTCAGATCTTTTTCTTCCCTTTTATGCAGCCATGGTCGTTGAACTTTAAGTTGGGTAAAGGTTTATTTTCTGCCTCCGCTGCTGTTGTGCTTGTGATGTTGAAGTATTGAGCACTACCTCTTTCTTACTGAGAGAAAGTTTACCACCGATTTTGACTATTTTTGATCTCCGGATAGCGTTTGCAGCTGCATAGCTGTTTAGTTTTTATTTTACTCTGATGAGGAGCTTAGTCTGAAGAGTTCATACATTTTATGGTATACGTCTTACTCTATGTGTAGTATTGGTTGGCTATTGTATAGCTTGTGTGTGTACTACTTAGTCTATTTATTTGCTATTGGATTCGTCCTTCTTGGAATATATTATATGCCCTTCAGGGGCCATTATGGTGGGCTCATAGCCATTATTTTTCTTTGATAATACCTTTTGCTCCTGTATGGTTTTTCCTGACCAGGGTATTTTGCGCAGATAGTTTTCTTTACTTAAAGCGGACTGCATATGTAGATAGATAGATAGATAGATAGATAGATAGATAGATAGATAGATATAGATATATATATATATATATATATATATATATATATATATATATATATATATATATATATATATATATATATATCCTACTGGCGGTCTCCAGTAGGTAGTTATAGTTAGGACCCTCTTTCCATAGGAAAACCGTAACATTCTATTTGGAATAACTTTGGCGCCGGTCGACGAATCCTCGCGAAATTTTCAAAACTAATGGGGCGCTACGCTCCGCCCCTACCCTGAAAGTCTCGGGGGGATTCGTCAAGCGGGGGCTGAGATAAAAGGGGGGTCCCAAAACGCGTTTTTCCCATGCATTTTTCCATAGGACCTTTAGTCCGAGCTACAGCCCGAACGGCTGAACTGAATTACTTGAAATTTGGCAGAGAGGTAGTCCTCAGGTCAAGGAAGTGCCTTTTGTAGGTTTGGTGTAAATCTGTTCAGTACATTCTGAGAAAATAGCCTTTAAATCAATATATATATCTGAGCCAGCGTACGGTGCGCTTACGGTGCGCTTACCGTACGCGTACGGTGGCGTGCGCGAGCGCGATTCTGATTGGCCCTTAGATCTTAGTAAACATTCGAATCGGTCGAAAACAGGAAGCGGCGTCCGCCATTTTCTCTCTCGCACTCTGACAGGGGGTTGAAAAACAAAGTGCAAATCATGTAAAGGGGCTGTTTACACAGCTCCCAAGCACCTAG
This sequence comes from Triturus cristatus, assembly GCF_964204655.1. Lineage (NCBI taxonomy): Eukaryota > Metazoa > Chordata > Amphibia > Caudata > Salamandridae > Triturus > Triturus cristatus. The sequence continues at coordinate 124,886,920 of NC_140581.1, forward strand.
CCATGTCGAGGGAGTCCCCAACGATCCCCCAAGTGAAAAAAGGCAATTTTAATGTTTTCGAAAATTTCGCCGATTACGCTTACCGTACGCGTACGGTAAGAAATAATAAAAAAAAAAAAAATATCCACATTCTCCCCAACCCTTGTGCATAAGGTGCCTGAAGGGCACCTTTTGTGCATGGCTCATCAGAGATATGGTTTTTTCAGTGATATATATATATATATATATATATATATATATATATATATATATATATATAATATATATATATATATATATATAATATATATTCACTGAAGAAACCATAGGTTTCACACATGTTATAGTTAGCTGGACATTTCACTCGTAAAAAACCATTGAAATTTCACCGTTATAGTTAGTTCAGATAACTATAACTCGCGCGCCCGCAATCCACTGCTGATGACGTCACATATTACATCACTCATGACGTGGTCAGTGGCATCACTCATGACATCATCCTTGTGATAGAGTGGCGGTCGCGCGAGTTATAGTTATCTGAACTAACTATAACGGTGGAATTTCAATGGTTTTTTACGAGTGAAATGTCCAGCTAACTATAACGTGTGAAACCTATGGTTTTTTAAGTGAATTTGTAAGGTTTTTTAAATGCTAAGTTATGTATGTTTTATTATATTTTGTATATATTTATTTTACACTCGTTTAAAATGTGTTTGTTTTTTTTTAAGGTTTTTCACCGAACGCACCGTGATTTTTTGAAGAAAAAATAAAATGTTTTTTTTTTTCACCCTTCGGGGTCCTTCAGGGACCCCCTGACGAAGGCTAGGGGGTCAGGAACGCTCTACCCTGCCCCCTTTTCACGTTCTCCACCTTTCTTTTTCCCTGTCACACACACAACACACAAAATGGCGGCCGACACTTCCTGATTTCGACCAATTCGAACGTTGACTGACCTGTAACCACCAATCAGAATTACGCTCGCGCACGTTAAGGTGCGCGCACGGTGCGCGCTTATAGATATTTATGTGCTTTTAACTGCAATTTTCTCAGGAACTACTGAACAGATTGACACCTTATATGCAAAAGGCACATGCCTGACCTGAGGACTACCTCTTTGCCAAATTTCAAGTAATTCTGTTCAGCCGTTCGGGCTGTACTTTCGACTAAAGGTCCTATGGGAAAATGCATGGGGAAAACGCGTTTTGGGACCCCCCTTTTTTCTCAGCCCCCGCTTGACGAATCACCCCGAGACTTTCAGGATAGGAGCTGAGCGGAGCGCCCCATTAGTTTTGAAAATTTTGCGAGGATTCGTCAACCGGCGCCAGTTATTCAAAATAGAATTTTCAGATTTCCTATGGAAACACGGTCCTAACTATCTACTGGCGACCGCCAGTAGATAATATATAAATATGTGTATATATATATATATATATATATATTCACTTACAAAACCATGGGTTTCCCACATGTTATAGTTAGCTGGACATTTCACTCGTGAAAAACCATTGAAATTCCCCTGTTATAGTTAGTGCAGGCAACTATAACTCACACGACCACAATCCTCTGCTGATGACGTCAGATATTACATCACTGTATTTAGACACTTATTTACCCATGTCGTCTTCCATTAATTTTTAGCTATACATATATTCCAAATATTTTTTTTCAGAAAGACACATATGTCATCAGTGATGTAATATCCGACGTCATCAGCAGAGGATTGCGGTCGCGTGAGTTATAGTTGCCTGCACTAACTATAACGGGGGAATTTCAATGGTTTTTCACGAGTGAAATGTCCAGCTAACTATAACGTGTGAAACCTATGGTTTTTTCATTGAATTTGTACGGTTTTTTAAATGCTAAGTTATGTATTTATATTTTTGTTTAAATAGTTTTTTCACCGTGCGCGTACCGTACGCACAGGCGTCGCTTACGGAGATCTTCCTCCAATGTCCGTGCCGCTGCCACCCATTTCTCTCACACTGTGCCGGGTACGGGCGCACTGCAGTCTCCTCCGTATCCACCCTTTCCGGGTGTAGGGGCAACACGTGCCCAAATGGAGGCTTAGTCAAAGGCACTACAGGCTTGTTTTCAGTCGCCCCCTCACCCTGGTGCGCATTCGGGTCCCACAGAGGTAGCAGGCACTCATGCCGGGTCATCGTCTGCGGACGTTTCCCCTGCACCGGCTGTGTGCGTCGACTCCGATTCCGGAGCCGACGCGAAGCCACCGAGCCAGGACCCAGGGCACAGTCCTCCCAGTCTGTCAGCGCATAGCCCTGTGCGGCTACCTGCGCCGACGGAGGCGTCAACGCTGGGTACTACACCAGGCTCGACGCCGACCCCGGTACCTCGTGCTTCCTCCAGGAAGGTTGCACTGGGATAGACTTCGGTCAGCGTCCTGGTCGCGTCCTGTGTAGAGGTCGTCGACATTGGTACCCGTGTCAATTCCGCTTCCCTTGGTGGTTGCTCCCCCCGACTCCTCGGGCTGCGATAGTTCTCCAACGCGGCGTCCGTCGACGCCGGTTTTACCATGTAAGTCTCCTCATTTGGAACCTGATGCTTCCCTGGACTTCCTAGATCAAGGAGCCAGGGTGCAAGTTCCCTGTGTTGCCTGGCCTTCGGGTCAGTCTCCGGCTCCTCCACTCCTCATGTCTAGTGGCAGGATTAGCCTTCAACTGTCTCCTAATGACGGTTTGTTGTCACCTACACGGATGGCGACTTAATCTGGTGCTGCCTTCGCCTCGCGCTATTCATGAGGCGGCTGCTGTACTCTGCTTTCAGCCTCCTGTGGTGCGTCTACTTTCTGATCCTTTATTGGCTCTGCTCCATTTGGACCCTGTTAAAGTAGAACCTTTGCTGCCCTTCGGGGGGACTCTGCTTGACATCCTGCGTGGCACATGGTCAAGACCCTCTTCTGGTGACCCTGTTGATCGGGCTATTGCTCGTAGACACCGCCCTGCTCCGGGTGATCCTCTTTGTCTGTCTCTTCACCCAACAGCTCAGGGCCTAGTTGTTCAGGCTGCTTTTAATTTCCAGTCTTCGCCCTCTTTGCCATTGTTACTTCCCACCAGGGAGTCTAGGTGGCTGGGTGATTGTGGTCGCCGGCTTTTCGCTTCTGCCAGCGCAAGCGTCCGGGCTTTAAATACGGCCTGTATGTTTGCTCGCACATCCTCCTCTCTTTGGAACTCAGTTGCTCACCTCCTCCTTTCTATTCCAGAAGGGCCACAGACAGAATTGCTTTGTCTTCTGCTGCATGGCAGACGCATGGCACAATTCTCCCTTAGGTCTTCACTCGATGCAACTGACTCTTTAGGACGGGTCCTTGCTCGCGCTGTGGCTTTACGCCGCCATGCTTGGCTGCACGACAGTCGCTTCCCAGATCGTATTCGGGATGCCCTCTGGGATCTGGCGTCCAATGGAGTGGATCTTCTTGACCGCCACACGGATTCGGCGGTCTCCCGTCTTTTGTCCAGGCTACAATAAATCTTGGTGCCATATTCTCTGCATTATTTTACGGCGCACAGGTTGACATAGTGACCGGTTAGTGTTCATAGCTGGTTAACCATCTCTGTTCGTTCAGTACAGCCGTTTGGCTGATTCTCTTGTTTTTATAAGTCCTCTGACTGTGTGCTTAGCCCAAGAGGACGCCCCTCCTGGGGATTAGCCGTACCCTATGTGGGGTATTTTCTGGCATTAGGTTCTACCTTTGCCTTGGTACGCTCCTATGGAGTCTTTGAGCGGACATCCTGCTGGGAGCCACTTGTCTCTTCCTACAGTGATCCTTGTATAGCTTTGCTCTGTTACGCATTTGGATTGGTCTGTCTGTAGTGCATCGGAACCTGCCATAGGTTCCGTGCCATGCGGTGTCTATCTCGCACGCCTGGTGAGACACCTTGTTGTCGCAGTTCTTTAACATATGACACCCTATTTGCCGCTGTGCGGCCTGCTTATTATTGTTCTTATTTGTGCAACTTGGGCGAACAGCCCCTTCTCGGTTTGTCCTTCTTGGTAGTGGATTAGAATATGTTCTTTGCTATGCGTGGTCATGGCCTCTTTCTGGCCGCTTATCCTACCGCAGTGTCCATATCCCTGCTGTTTCCATAGGAGTGTGTCCATGCTTTTGCTTGGGTTCATACTGTGCACTTTCAAAGGGGCATGTTTTCCTTGGAATACTCGCTCCTTGGGGTCCGGGACCTTTACATTCGTACTCACTTTTTTCTACAGTCGTGACTGCCTCTTTCTCCTACTCTGCCTTGCAGGGGACCGTTGTTCCTCCCAGGCAAGGGGCATATATTCGTTACTGCCCTGGATATTGTCCTATCCAGTTTTCACATGTCTGTGGGTAATTTTGGCGTACCCTAGACTCTTGTTGTGTCACGCTTTTTTCTGAGTTTTTTTCTTCCTGCTCGGTATCTGCTCAGTGATCTTACCTGGTGGATCCGTGCAGGCTATATCATTCATGCGTAGGCTATTTGGTTTTAGGTTTAAACTTATAATAACTGATAAAACCCCACCGAAATGAAAATGGCCATCACTGGTGTAAACATATAAATACTGAAAAAACACCTTTGCAACCACAAACTAAGTGCCATTCATAGAAAGGAAAAGATGAGTGAGAGAGTCATTTTTCCTGAAGGGGCCAATACAATGTGACTTTGTTATTCAAGGTAGCAACAAGAAAGACTGGGCTATCATTATTCTGCTTGAGTTTAGTTGTTTAGGGATGTCACTAAAACATTGTCTCTTCTTCCTTCTGCTTTTATCAGTTTTGTGGTCTTTGGTCTAAAGATGCAGTGTTTAGAAGCAAATGTTAGGCCTGATTTAGTTATTTTATAAACTGTAGAGAATCGGGAAATATCCAAATCATATTTGTAATGTTGGTTACATTTGATTTCACTGATCGGTAAAATGGCTGGTTTCATAAGAATCTTTCCTAATATCTACCATCACATTTACCCACAGACAGTGAATGGGTAAAATCCTTTGATACATCAGCCCCCTTTTCTAGTGAGTCAGTATTGATTGTAAGTGAATTGCCAAACACCCCAGTCTTTTAACATTTAATACAGGATGGAATGACAGGTGTATATGAAAAGAAAGTTGTCACCAAGCATCTGAGATAGTGGTGAAAACAACACCAGGCGTTTGGTAAACATGGAATGCAGTGTCACTTGGAATGCTGCTGAAAAACGTTCCTTCCAAGTTCAATAAAGATTGGAGTGATATTGTTTGTATTTGCAGTAATTCAGCTTAGCTACGTATATGAAAAAGTTGTATGATGACCTGTCAAAATAGATACCTGAGCTGAAGTGCTTCCCTGTAAGAGATCCTTGTCACTTGCTAGATTTTATGCTGAAAGCATCTTTACAATCTTCAGAGTTAATGAAGAATGCTATTGACTTTGTAGTCTATTCCGGTGCAGCAAAAATGTATTTGGACATCATATACCCTGTGCATACGCTACCTATACACATGCACTATCAGTGCAGGAAGCAAGTAATAATTAAAATTCAATTCAAATTCCATAAACACAGGAAAAACACTGTTTCTGTTGTTTTTAATGACGCGAAAATGTGTAACCACTGATAACCACTGTTTTTTAAGGTATTGAAAAAAACTGAAAAAACCCCACCAGAATTTACCAAAAATAGAAACTGAAAACGGGAATCATGCGGTATCCGGGGTTCCAGGCCCGGTCTGCTTCTACCACCAGCTCCTATGTGGTGTCTGGCTTGCTTGGTGCCCTTTTGGGCCGTTGCCTTCTTGCTGTTGTGCGCCTCTGAGCTGCTCCCGCTACCCTATAGGGGGTTCTTGCTTACTTCCTGTGGTTCCAGCGTCCACACGGTATACTTAGATACCTTCCGGTATGCTTATGTACCTTCCGGTCTTCGCTCTTGTTTGTTGACCCTCGACTTCTTGTTGTCGGCCCTTTCACATGTTGTGACGGACCCCCTAGGTCCTGGGGTGTCTTGTGCTTTCGTACGACCGGCACCTGCCACGGCTGTCACTTGTGTCTTGCTGGTACCGGTTTCAACAGGGCTCCTTTTCGCTCTTGTACATATTGGACCAGTGTGCCATGTCTCTGTTATACCAGTTACCGTCTCTCAAGGCTTTGCTGCAGTAGGCACACTGCATCCGACGGATCTCTCAAACCCTCGGTTCAGCTCCACTTCTTGCGAAGTCATGACCTTCCTTTTTACTCCAGCATATCTAGTATATGGTTTCTTCTCCATGCTGGCACTTGCTGGGTAAGGGTCAGCCTCTTGTCACTGCTGCCCCACGTGCCTTTGCAGGGTGCGGGTTCCACACTGCTTTTTTCCACTGTTCTGCTTGGTCGACTGGTAATTGCTTTTGCTTTCTGTCGCCACCTCGGATCCTGTGGCTCCCTCAAACCCTGGGTTGGTTCATCTCCTTTTCGGAAGTTATGAACTCTCACTTCGCAGGGGGCATTCTGGCTATGTGCTTTCCTTCTCTCAACCCGGAATACACAACGGGGTTTTCGTGCTGTTCTTGGCGGCTTCTGGTGCCTTTGCCTCCCATTGTTTCTGCTCTTCTTAGAGCTTCATGGTCTGGTGGTTAACTGCGCTATCATTACTGTCCTCATTGTGGTTCGTTCCAAAGGTTGACGGTGCTAAGTCGAGTCGCCTTATGGGCGACTAAGTTCCCTCGGGAACTTGGTGGGGTTCAGTCGCAGACCCGCCTCCTCTATGGGTATGGCTTTGGTATCTATTCTAAGTTAAGGAATCTGCGGCTAGAGGTCTCTATCAGATGAACAAGTTACTTACCTTCGGTAACGATGTATCTGGTATAGACATAATCTAGCCGCAGATTCCTTAACGTCCTCCCCGTTCTGCGAGTACCTTTTCAGGTTGGGGCTTCTATACTCGCCTCCCTTTGGTTGGCTTGCCTTTTTGCAAAGTGATATTCTCTCACTCCAACACAGACTGCTTTGTTATGTTTCTCTGCTCCATTCCGCCCATTCTCAAGATTGAGCAGTATGTTGACAGATCATGTGTTCTTTCCAGCCCTCGGCTAGGATTGTACGGTATGAAATCTATTCATGCTTTTTCCCACCATCCCGCTCTTCCCTTCTCCATTGCCTTGTTGTCTTTGCCACCCTTGCGGCCTTTTACTTCAGATCTCTTGACTCTGTACATTTATGGGTCCTTTATTGGGGTTGCGACGTCTTTCTGGTGACGCCTTGTGGTGACCTCTCCTTAATCTGGTGTTCCGGACTTGTTCTCCTACACTGTTTTGCTTTCTGGATGCAGACTTTCTATCCTCTGCCAGGCTGTTTTTCCACATCCTTGTGTCCCTTTCACATTGCTTAGCTTTCGCTCTTGCGGCGTGGCTTTTCGGAGCACTGCTCTGTCTCACCTGTCAATTTCTTCCTATTTTCTCATCATTTTTGCACACTGTTCCCATATTCTCAGTGTTTTTTGATGATGGCTCCGTGTTCTGACGCGGAAAAGTTTCTCCGACGAAAACTGACAGCACGCCGGGAGAGGCATATATGGCACCGCTGACGTCATGTCCGTGGACGACCCCAGGGCGGAGCCGGAAGGCGCCTTCCCCCGGCACGCAGAGGTGCTGCTGCGGAAGATTTTCTGGATCCAGTCTGATGCCTGGGATATTCTAAATTAAGGAATCTGCGGCTAGACTATGTCTCTACCAGATACATCGTTACCAAAGGTAAGTAACTCGTTCTTTACATATTCTGTGATAGTGATCATAGATACTATTAAGAGCCAGGTTCTTTTCCTACTATACCAACGTTTCCTTTAGTCGGTTGTTGGTTTTGACCGGCTGGTTCTCTTTGAGAACTGTTGTAGAATTAGTTTGCAGACTCTCCTTTGGTGGGTTTAGCTATGACATTTAATTTAAAAGTTTAGGAATCCGCGGCTAGATGGCTCTATCAGATGTACAAGTTACTTAGCTTTGGTAACGGAATATCTTGTAGAGATACAGTCTAGCCACTGATTCCTTAACGCCCTGCCCATCCTCTCCACAAAAGACCTATGAGACATAGGGTTATCCCCCTGTATCAGTGCTGGTTTGTATACCGGTAGTCACTATTTCATGTAATGGTGACTCAACAAACATTTTATTGTTGTTTAATGGGTCTTTTTTTGGTATTGCCATGCCTCTCACTTCCCTTGGAGGGTGTTCCCCTTTTTAAGGATGGTTCTGCTTCGGGGTGCAGGGTTTCACGTAGCCGAAGCATTGTAAATTAATGTGGGATTTTACCTTAAACCTTTTGGCTGGACCACTTCATGTTGTTTGTAGTTGGTTTTTTAAAAGATTTTGCCCATTTTTGGGCACACTGTTTCCACAGCCAGTTTCTAGAGTGGATCTGCGTTCTGGTGCGCAGGTTTTCACAGAAGCGGACATCCGTCCGCCAGAGGGGACTTGTATGGCCTTTTGAATATCGCTATTTTTTAGACTAGAAATTAGTCGTTCCACTTACATCTAATTTAAGTTCAGCTAACATCCGTATTTTATAATAATAACGTAAGCATATCGGTATACTCAATATCATCTTATTATAATTCAAAGATAGTCGCTTGAATTGAGTTACCGATAAGACTAGAAGTTAGCAAGTGGTGATATTCTTATCTATATCACATAATAGTGCCTGGAGTATACAGTCGAGATACTTGTTTAAATATCATAAGATGAGTTGTATGCTGTTGAATTTTTAAAGCAGCAACATAACCAGATCAGCCAGGTTATCCGTGTGGAAGCCTTGATGAATATAAATAAAGAGTAACATATATAATGAGTAATTAGAAATGTATTATGCTTTTTGCAGCTTTGATCATTATATACTCATCACATAAGAATTTTATTCCAAATAAGTCAGTCAAAGACAAATTGAAATACCGAAAAACAGGAATCACTCCTACAGGTAGGAAGAAATTATAACCAGTACTAGGATGTATTATAAAATAAGAGTTTAGTATTAAATAACTGAGGTAGTTATTAATATACACTCATTAATATTTATACCTTATAGAAATCTTATCAGATTCCGCGGATTTATATAATGCAGACGGATAAGAATAAATAGTGAGTAGTTATAATGTCCTAATTTATTGAAAAATAGGAACTCATTAAAATAGTAGCATCATTTGAAAATATTCTTGCTTCAATCTTCCTACAGTATTGGACATCAAAATGAGATGTTGATATGTTATTGAAAGAACAGTACTATCCGTACATCCCGTCTCGTTATACCAAGTAAGCAGTGAAAATTGAGTTGATTCAATTCTTATCTTCTATCTGAAAATCTTACTGGAAGTCTATAGTTGGTACAAATAATTGTACTCGGTTCACACCTCTATTATAGCCGTGTAGGCCATTGAAGACTCTCCACTCATGTCCTTTGTGGAACATTAACTAAGTTTTCATTCTATCGCTCTTACTCTTGTATCAGTCACTATCGTCATCATTTCTTATGCCAGAAGGTGATGGTCAATCTAATCTATGTAATATCATAACTGTAGTGTAACTTTTGAAATTGCGTTTTATTCGGTCATCGTGTGGCGTTTTCCTGACGAAGACGCAGTTTGCATCGAAGCGCGCGTCGAAGACACCTAATTTTTTCTGCCACTGCTTATGTTGTTGTTGTATTTGTAATAGGTTTTAGACTACTGATATAATTTTGTTGATGTATAATTGTTTTACATGATATGTAATCAATTTTTTGCCATGAATTGTTTTTTAATATTGTATTAAAATTGTAACTTTAAATCTTCCCCCAAAACTTTTTCCATTGCTTTTTGTTGTATTGGTTGTTGCACGCCGTTTTTTATTGTTCGCTTTAGAAAGGCATATAGACCAATAGATCTGTGACAAGTATAATAAATTGCCTAGGTATATACAATACACTTGATTAGTGCCCTGCCCTAGGAATTGCTGTATCAATTCGACACCGGGTCCTTGTTATTGTTCGTTATTCTGACATTATATCCAGAGACAACGTCATCACAGAGCCATATATGAGGCTGTCTCCCGGCGTGCACAGGTACTGCTGGAAAATTTCTGGATCCATACTGGTTCCTGCAGAGAATTCAAAAGTTAAGGAATCTGTGGCTAGACTGTGTCTATACCAGATATTCTGTTACCGAGGGCAGTTAACTTGTACATCTCTTGTTCAAGTGATAGAGGGAAGCTTTACTCTGGTTGCTTCTCCTTTTCTGCCCTCTTTTTCCTGCTTTGTGTCCAAAGGAATTGATGGCATGGCTAAGGCCAGGTGGATATCAGAGAAGTGCACACATGATTTGTGGCCTTGGACTTTTACGGTGGTAGCTGTGCTGTCCATCACTGGAAAGGGTCAGTTGAATTTGCTGTCTTTCCACTTGTGTACAAAGTTTCTGATGTAGACTGACATTCTCAGTGGTAGGGGCGTCTGTTGGTCATCCACTGGAGGTGTTATGGCTTGCTTGTCAACTGCACGTGTAACCTGTTTAGAGAAGAGCTTTGAGCCTTTTGTATCTCTGCTATGTAAAGTCACTTCAGTTTGTACAACTTCAGGTGCCATCTATGTATAGTTAGTGGCACAGATGTGTTAATAACTCTCCCTATCTGATGTGGAGTCAAATGGTGATATGATCCTTTCTCAAGGCGAACAGTGCTTATAGTAGACAGTACGACCATTTCTTTTTTAATGTTAGTTTTCCTTTTTTTTTTTTTTTTTTTTTTTTTTTTTTTTTTTTTTTAGGAGGCAGGTGAGGCGCTCTACAATGTCATTGCTTTGGGGAGGGTTAACTAACGAGCGTTTCTGCGTTATTCCTAGTAGGGTGTGAGGTAGGAGAAGATGATTTTGACGAAGTGTGTGTGTGCCATTGTCAGTTCTGATCCCTTCAGGAACACCCCACCGGGGTATTACCTCGTGGATAAGAAAATTAGCAGCAGACTTGGCATCACAGAGGACACAAGGTCCTGCTTCAATCCACCTTGAGAATGGACAGACTACAACTATGAGGGAGTGATTATGATTGCATCTGTCTATCATGTCAATGTAATCAATTTGCAGTACCTTAAAGCGTCCTTGTGGTCGAGAGATTGTGGAAGCCATTACCTTGAAGGTGAGGTTTGATGAATACTGCTGTCGGATGGTGCATATTTATATGTTCATTGTAATCATCTTGTGTAAGCTCAGATTAGTAGCAATGCTTGAAGCATGACCGGTTTCTCTGTGGATCTGTCAGTATATTGCATCTATTCCTGTATGTGTGCATCCTCTGGCTTCCCACAACTCTTTCTGTTGGGTATAGTGAGCTGTGTCTGCAAGGTGTGGATGCATCCAAGAGTCCCAACGGTGCCAGTGTTTCACTAGCTGTTTCACTTGCTAACAAAACCGTGGTGTGTGCGTTGTTAAGGGGGCGTCTTGCTGCATCCTTGGCTGCCCAGTCAGCTAGGGAGTTTCCACAGGATACAAAGTCCTTGGCTGCATTCTTCACCACTGTGACATTGTGTGGCATTGTCAAGGCTTGTATTAAGTACTCCAAAAGGGTATGGTGCATGACACGGCTTAAATCAGACTTGAAGAACCCACATCTGCACCACCACATGATGCTGGGGTGCACTGTCATGGTGACATAGGCGGAATCAGAGTATGTTATTATTGTTTCCCCTTCTCTTGGTTTTAGGGTTACCTCTAGTTCTACTAGCTCGGTAGCCTAGGTAGAATAATGAGGTGACAAAGTTATCTGTTCTGTGATTTGTAGTGTGTCTGAAGAGTCAAGCTGCATGGCTCTCGCCACTGCTGCACTTGTGTCTCGCTCATGTGTCATGATCTACTGTGGAAGACCCAGCAACAAAATATACAGCACTATCTGGAATGCAGTCTGCTGTTGCTTGGCTACACTTATCTGGAGTATATGTGGCACAGTCATGGGTATCTTCGTCTGTATCTAAAATGGGGTGTGCAAAGACGGTGGCAAGGTTGACTGTGTGAAACTTAACTACCTTAAGGGATGATATTATTTCATAGCCTGATAATCTTTGTCATTTTGGCTTTCTGAATGAGCTCAATGCTGCATGTTCAGCGTACAGTGTCAAGAGGTGCGCCCATAAGAAAGGGGGAACTTTTTTCTACTACAAAGGCTCATGTGGCTAGCACTTGTTTGCAAGGGTAATGGCCTTTCATGAGATAATCAAGTAGGCCACTAAAGTAAGCAATCCATTTGTGGTTTAAGGATATTTTTGGGTGAGGACAGTTGTCCTCACATGGCCATTGCAGTGACTAAAAAGGAAGAACTCTTGTAGTTGGGTGTTCCTAACAGTGGGGCATATGTTATCTCTGTCTTTAATTTCCAAAAAGTTTGCTGCATCTCAGCAGTATATTCTGTTCTGTCCTGTGTTTTAGCCTGTTTGACAGATGCAAGCAGTGCGGCTATTGACGTACTGTAGTCAAAAATCCATTGTCGGGGGGCGTGGTCTTGCTGCAGATGAGGTGAGACGCATGCGCTGGGAGCTCCGGCCGGCCGCTGCTTTCATTATCCTCTGAAGCGGTGCTGGGGCCATATAGACGCCCCTGCTTCACCTGCCTGGACGGCGGAATCGACAGGGCACCTCTTGGTCCGAGGAAACCTCTCTGGGTCACTCCGCTGCGGGGCTAGTCCTGGCTTTCCTTTGCCACACCGGCCGAATCCCGGCGGCTGCCATTTTGAGCACACCGGGACCTGACCCTCGTTTGCTGCCGGAGGCTACCGAGGCTCCAATTCTTCCTCCTTCTCTGCAGGACATCATCTCTGGGGCTCCGGTCGGCGGAGCGGACAGCCGGGCCGCCCAGGGTGTTGCCGCCTGGTGGGGGTCATCTGCGGCTCTGACTCCGGCGTCCGCCATCTAGGGCCTTTCGCCCACGACCTGAGGACACAGGGCGGCTGGCAGCCTTCATTGTTGCCGCAGCCCGCCTGCGACGCCGGGCACTCTCGAGGCAGAAGGGGGTCCTGGGTGGCCCGTGGCACCCCTTCATAGCGACCTGAGGCACCTCCTGCTGGATGGGTTCGGAGGATGATCAGCGGCGACGTGGCCTACACTTTTTGAGCGTCCCTGACTTGGTGAGTCCCCCGCGGCTCTTTTCTTCCTCCCCGCATTGCTGGGGTGCGCTCCGCTCTTTCCCGGGCTGGGGGAGTCCGCAACTGGCCGAAGCTCTCACGCCACGATCCTCCGCTGATGGAGTCGCTTGGGGATGTTGCGAGTCACGCCTTGACATCCTGTGGGGGTGCATGCCGGACTCTCATGGTGACCCCTGGCATCCGTGCTGGGGATCCCTCCACTACTCGCCATTCTCCTGCTGGAAGCTCCCCTCCTCACGCTGGTGCCGTCCGGTCATTGGGGTGCATGGAGGGCCTGCGCATCCCTGCCCATCTGGTGGCAGAGTGGGGCACGAACGGAATCTGCTCCCTACCTCAACGTCCTACTGCATGGGAGAGTTTTGTATCTGGCCCGGGCCCGAATCCTCCTGCGATAGCTGCGGCCCTGGACTTTGCTGCTTTCTCGGCCTGCGGCCCTGGTCCCTGCCAGGGACCATCTCGCCTGCCCCATCCCCTGCCACATTCCTGCACGTGGACCTTGGCTTCTCTTTCTGGGGAGGGGCACCAGCTGGCTGCTGAGGTGAACCCGTGGGGGCATTGAGCTCCGGGAGAACGGTACCCACACTTAGGGCATAGCGACCTGCTGAAAGGACTCTCCTCGGCCATCGGCCCCTCCGCCTGCGCACCCACACCAAGGCACCCCCGCTACCTCTTAGAGGACCGTGACGCCGCTGGACGTTCCTCGCACCCTTCACTGACGGTCTCACCTGGGCCCTGTGGTGGAGGATCTGCGGGGCCATGACTCGCACGAAAGCTGTCAAGGACACGGCGGTACCCTCGAAGGATAACCCTGTTGCGGCACTCTGGAACAAGCCCGGTGCTACAGGATCCGGCGACATGTCCTCACCGGCACTCAATCCTTCATGGCTAGTTTTATGCAGGAGATGAAGTCTGAAATTGGTTCACTCTGCTGTGAAGTTCACTCATGTGTCCGGGAGCTCAGGAAGGTGGATACGGCGATCAGTGAATGGGTCAACGACCTCTAGAAAACAGTGGATGCCCGTACGGAAGACCAGGAACAGTTGTAGCAACGGCTGGCTACCCTGGAGGAGCAACACATTGACCTCCAACTGAAGCAAGAAGATTTGGAAAATAGGGGGCGTCGCAGCAACTTACACCTCCGAGGAGTGCCGATCGGAGCCGAGGGAACGGATATCGTGATTTTTGTTGCCAACTTACTCCAGGACATACGGGGTGATGAGGATCTCTCTCCCCCCGGCACTTGACTATGCCCATCGAGTCTCAGGCCCCCCCTGGTCCTCCTGGTCTAGTCCCTGACATCTTAACCAGAGTCCATTTTTTCACTGTAAAGGAGGCGATCCTCAAAGCTGCACGCTCCAAGCCAGAACTTAAATGCAACGACGCCACAATTCAGATCGTTCAGGACCTTGCACCCACTACACTACGACGTCGCAGGGACTTCAAACCCGTCATGGACAAACTGAGAAGTCTGGGCATCCAGTATCAGTGGGGGCATCCCTTTGCCCTTATTTTCCAATGGGAATCCAAACGCAGGGTGGTACGTTCTCTTCAGGAGACAGCGCAATTGCTCCGTCTTTCTCTCACACCGCCACACAGCCCTACCAGATTGCCTCCCCTGAAAAGGGAACCAGCGAAATCCCAGTGGTCACAGATAAGTCGTCCCCACCGCTTGTCCCGCCCTGATGACCGGGCCTCCTCCCAGGCTCAACAGGATATCATACAACACATCCGCTCGATGGAAGAGGGGTGCTCCACTGCCAGCTCTCGCCCCACGTTGCCTAAACCAGCAACCTCATGCCTCGCGGCACTACAGCTCCGCCTACTCTCCCCGGTGGCCTCCGGTGATGGATGAGACGATCTAGCGTGCTCTTCCATGGACTCTCCCCAGCACTGCAAACCTCCTGGCAGTGGCTTCGGAGTTCCTCCCAGGAGGTGATCCTTCGCCTGGAGACCCACCCCCTTAGCTGCTCCTTGGAGAGTGACTCCTCCGGGATGGCTTGTGCCAGTGAGCCTAGCCGATTCCCTTACTGGAACAGTACCCTACAGCCTGGTTGGCCGAGTTGGATTCACTTTGTTTTTGGACTTTTTGTATTCTCTTCTTATGATTTTTCTCTTCCTTTCTCTTCTCTTTATTTCGGGAGGGTGGCATTTTGTGGCATGGCATCATGCCTCTATGCGCTAGAGTGGCTCCCCTCTTCATCCCCTGCCTAATGTTCTCTCCCGCGGCTGCTTGCACCTGGCCTCACTCCCCACGAGTCATGACTAGTTCACCCTGCCTGAAATCCCTATCCCTTAATGTGAAGGGGCTTATCTCCCCTAACAAGCGGTGTCAGGTATGGCGCTATATCCTGCAGCTGAATCCTGATGTAATTTTTCTTCAGGAGACTCACTTGGTTAAGGCGGACCCTCGCTATCCGCTCCAATTCTGGACGTCTGCCCCTTCTAAAGTTGCTGGAGCGGCAATTCAGCAGGGGGATCCCAAAGTAATTTGCAACCCTGATGGCAGGTTTCTCAAAGTGGCGGTCAGAATTGGTCGCAGGACCATTATTGTCTAATATTTATGCCCCTAATCAGGTACAAGACTTTTATCTCCTAGAGACGCTACAGGAACGAGTGTCATGCACGGACTCCTCTCTTATCATAGGGTGTGATTTTAACCTGGTATGGGACGCTAACGTGGACCGCAGTGATAGCTCATTTCACAGGGGCGGGGGCCATGTCTTCCAACCTACAATTGACGGACTTAGGGATAATAGATGCCTGGCATTATCACTCTCCTGACATACACGATTACTCGTATTACTCCCACGTCCATCGCTCCTACTCGCGCATCGATTATTTTTTTTTTATCTCACACTCTCTGGTCGGAGAGACCCTCTCGGCCTCTGTCGGACATCTCGATCTCTGATCATGCTCATATTGAACTTCTCTTAAGAGACCTGTCTACTCATACTGGTTGCCCGCCGCGTTGGCGGCTTCCTTCTCACAGCCTCTGGGATCAGGTTGATGTTGTGAAACTCAGGTATGCCATTATCTCTAACTTCGAGACGAAGGATATACCCGAGACTTCTTTTCCTGTGGTTTGGGATGCCTTTAAGGCCACTATTCACGGCCATTGCAAGTGCCCGGGCACGGGAGTCGCGCCTTGTCGAATCCACTCTCTCGCGCAATATCAAGGCCGAGCGGGCTCTTCTAGCTCTTAAGCAGCTCTTAAGCAGCGCTACTATGAAGGAGGGGACAAAGTGGGCACAGTATGCTCTGAGATTAAGGGCACGAGCGCCAAAGCACACATAGCCAATATTAAGTGCCCTGATGCCACTCTAAGTAAGTACATTTTTATTATGCATAATTAATTAAAATCATTGCATATGGTGATCATACAAAGAAAACACAATTTCTTGTTAATACAGCTTCTGTACATATAAAATAAAAAGAACACTTTTCTAAAAATCAGAAGATATTATACAATATAAAAAGAGAAAAGGTTAATATTCTTAAAACGTGCAAATAGGTGAAATTTGTCCATCATCCGAGAAATAGTCTCTGTTTCTCTAAACCATTAGGGAGTCTAGTTGGATATTTAATCTTTTCTCTGTGATATCCAGAAATTTTGTAAGGCGGTAGTTTAATTGAGTGACAGTCGGATTAAAACATAAAAGTATTGCTTGTCTACAAGACCTCACACCATGCTGTATAAAAAAAGGTTTTAATAAGGATACCCTTATGTCTTTCAGTTTGTCACATATACAGATGATGTGGGTAATGTTCTCTTCACCCAGTTCACATAATCTACATTTACTGTCTAGTCCTGTTTTTTCCATGGCGGCAATAGTGCTTTTATGGTTCCAACCCCCAGTCTTAACTTCAAGAATTTTTGTTTTGTATGCATCTTTATTCCTAGGTTTAGATCGGTTTGAGGATTGCCATTTTTATAGTTGTTAATAACTGTCAATCCATGAGTTCGTCTTGATAATGTTTCCTTGTCTAGTGCGAAGGAGATGCTTTTTGTTGCTAGTTTTTTAAAAACAATGTGGGACACTGGAGTATTCCATAGGTTCTCTAAACCCAGTTTCTCAATTGAATCTTTGAGATATTTATTAGATGGGGACTTGCTGGTTCGTATTAACTCTGTCCATAAAAGATTGTTTAAAGTACCTTTTTCAGCTAGTCTGATTTTGTGCCAGCTTTTTACGTAGGCTCCCATTCTCTCCACTGTTTGATTTTGTACACCAAATTCCAGTCGAAGTTGGGCTGGAGAAACATATCTAGGAAGTTGGAATATCACACGATATGCAGTTGTTATTATATTATTTAGCGTTAAAGCATCTCTCCCTCTCATTTGTTCACTCCCATATAAGATTGTAGGCTGAAATTTGGCTCTCAATATTTTTAAAAAAGGTTCCAGGGAGAGATCTGGTAACTGATTCTTCAATGGTTTGAGTGCCAGACAGGATGTCATACCTTTTTTCTTTAAGGTCTCCAGCTGTGGTTTGCATGAGTTGTTGTGATCCAGGAGGATCCCCAGATACTTATAAGTAGTGGCTTGTTGTATTCTTTGTCCATCCAGGTACCATTTCGGCGTAGATTGTTTATGGTAATTCACTGCCATAATCTTGGTTTTTGTATAATTTATTTTTTAAATGTTTATTTTTGAAAATCTGTTGGTTGCATCCAAAAGGCGTTGTAGGCCAATAGGAGTGCGACTGAGTAAAACTAAGTCATCGGCGTAGAGCAAGTTTGTCAAGGTTTTTCCTCCTAGCGATGGACCATGAGATGAACATCTGTCCAATTCTTCAGGCAAATCAGCCATGAAGAGGTTAAATAATGCTGGTGAAAGGACGCATCCTTGTTTAAGGCCCATGTTTGTTGGAATTTTTCTCGATAATCGCGAACCTTCTCCCAGTTTTATCCTAATCCACGTTTCTGTATATAGGTGTCTAAGTTGGTTCAGAAGTGGGAAAGGTATCCCCCATTTTGTCAGTTTGTACCAGAGTATATTACGGTCCACATGATCGAATGCTGCTGCATAGTCTATGAAGCAGAGGTACAATGCATGTTTTTTCTCTCTTGCAGCATCCATAAGTATGGACAGGGCCAAGATGTTCGTTGTTGTTCCTTGGCCTTTTAGAAAACCAGTCTGCGTTATGGGAATGATGTTGTTTTCAGCTGCCCATCTTGTAAGTTCTTCCAGAAGGATCCTGCATAATATTTGGCCTCTACATCTATTAGGGCAACTAACCGATAGTTGTTTGGATTGTCGCGTCCTCCTTGTTTATATATCGGGCTTACAATTGAACCCCTCCATGAATCTGGTAATTTCATATATGTTAAAGCATATCTATAAACTGGCTCAAGAACTTTACTCCAGATATCGGGATCTTGCTTAAATAGCATTGGAGGTATTCCATTAGGCCCAGGTGCTCCTGATCTCCTACCTTTAGCTATTTGTTTCCTGATAAGTTGTAATTCTATGTCGGGATTCTCTTCTGTTGAGCTCAATTTATTTGTTTTAATCCACTGCTCTTTGTTCTGTTCTGGCGAGTGGAGTATTTTGTATCTTGCCTCACTTGTCACTATTTTACTAATCTATGGGGCTGGTTTAAAGGCAGAATTTCTTCTTATTGCACCTGTTATCTGAGTATCCACAGTTGGTTCCGAATCATTAAAGTGTTTGAATAAGTAGTTATTCCATATTGCTTCGGTAACGTTGGAGCTTATCCCATGATGTCCTGGTCTCAACAGCATTGAAATTTAGCACTGTTTTTTTTCTTTGCCTCATAGTACAGTAATGCCCAAGCTTTATGATCTTTCTCTTGCTTCGCTATCCATCTCTTTTGTTTTAATATTTTCCTTGTTTGTCGCAAGGTATTTTGCAGTTGCCAGTTAAATGGATGTTTACGTAATAATTTCAATGTTTGATTTGTAATTCGGGTCAATCTCTTAATCTCCGGGCATTTCACTATTTTGTTGGAATTATATGAGGCTGGCTTTTCCTTCTTCTTTGATTTATTCGGAAATGTCTCGCCGAGAGTTTTGGTGAAATTATTCCAGCGTTCTAAAGGGTTGCAACTCTTTTGGTCCGCTTGTGCATAGAGTTGTTTTGCGGTTACAGCTATTGTCTCTATATTTTCCGAGTTGCATCTTATTCGCTTGAGATTGATAGTATTAGTTTGGGCAATTTCTGCAGTTGCTAGAAATACCTCGGTTGGATTTACTCCCAAGGTTAATTCTTGGGGCAAATGGTCACTAAGATCAATATTACCAATCTCAAATGCTGTTATATTATTTAAAAAACCTAGGCTCACAAAGGTATAGTCCAAGTGTGTTGAAATTTTGGTTGTGTGGAAAGTTGCCGCCGGTGGTTGATCCCCGCTAAAGCGGCCATTCAGAGCCCTCAAATTACGATGTTCTAATTCCTGAAGAAGTTTTTTAGCTCCACTAGTCATTTTAATTTTAGGACCAGGAATTTGGATTGGTATTTCCCAGGCGTCAGATATCTCTTGTATAAAATCTGGGGTTTGGGTCGTTTCTATAAGATGCATATTAAAATCTCCTGCAAGAATAATATGGTCCGTTTTTTCCTCTTCCATCAACCTGTCTAATTCAGCAGGTAATTCTGAAATAGCTTTTTTCTTCCCGTTTGGGTGTAAATAGATATTTATTATTATTACTGTCTGTATTTGTTTATCTATATTCAACTCTATTTTTATTGCTTGCACACTATTTGGTGGTGATATTTTAATGGTTACTGGTATTGTTTCTCCGATAGTTGTTGCAGAGGTCAATATCGATAAACCTCCTGAGCTACGACCTAGATTTGAGGTCTTGGTTGCTCGAGCCGAAAGTGATGCAAATCCTTTCAAACTAAATGGTTCCTCTTTCCAGGTCTCTTCCAGGAGTATTATATCGAATTTTTCTATGTAGCTCAAGAATTCTTGCTCTAACATTTTAGCCGCTAGACCATTGATGTTCCAGGTACATATTTTTATCCCACTTTGTTTAGTTTGTGGTGAGTGAGTAATTTTCCAGTCAGGTCATCTTTTGGCCTCTATTGTAAGGACACGCTGTATTCCTTGCCAATTTTTGTTTATTGAAAGTTGTGGTTGAGTATGTTGAGGACCGCCATTCGCTCTTGTAGTTAGAAAGTTCTCATCTCTATTGACTCCGGGGCTTCTACTTCTTGCGCCTCTTAATATTGAATTAATTGTTTTATTTAAGTTACTTGTTCTATTTGTTAGGAAAGGAGTTGGATATGGTGGTATTGTAACTAGCTCCATATCTATTCCCCAGTTTTTGAAGCATTCCTTTTCCTGATAGATTCTTCACGTAATCTCAGAATTTTGCCATGTCGCTCTAGTGGATTCTGAGTTTTGGGTATTTTTTCGTAAAAATTCAATCGATCGTAAGTCAGAGGACATGATGTTTTCTAATTTTTTATTAAGAGTGTAAGAGTTGTAAGAAGTTCTGTCTATTTAGTATGTCCATAGGCCCTCTAGATTCATATTGCGGATGAAATATAATGATATTCGATTCTACTTTATTTTCCTGTTGATGATTATCATAAGATCGGCTTTCGATCATATGACTTGTTTACCCGTGTGTTCTGTACCGGCGCTATCTTTTCTAAGTCATTAAACCCTACTAGTTGTTCGATTGCCCGAGAGTTCGTTTCGAAATTATTTCTGTGCACCACAGCGTTATATTCTTGGGGGTTAAGTTGAATATTTGAGGTCTGATTTGTATCCTCCTTTTGAGGGGTCGGTCTTCCTTGGGGGCTTGTACCTTGATTACATTTAATTTCTTCTGACCTTTCCATTTGGTTTTGAGTAGTTGGTGAGGATTCTTGCTTCTCTATAGCCACTGAGTTTTTTCGAACGGCTATCTTTCCGTGTTACTATTTGTTGTTGTTTATTCTTAATTGACTTCAAAACTTGTGGAGGTGTATTTTGAGATATTAGCCGTTGATCTCTTGTGATATCAGGAGAAGAATGATGCACTATACTTAACTGTTTATTTTTTCTCCCTTTCCTTTTGTTTTTACGATCATTTTTTACTCCAAGAGTGGCATTTCCCAAGGTCTCTACTCGCCCGCTCCCCTCTTGAGATTCATTTTGATTTTGCGGAGAGTTTTTATCTGCAAGAATTTCCTTTTTATCAATTGATAAAAGTACGTATTTTTCCATCGTGTTTGAGATTTTTATTGATGTTTGATCGATGAGTACTATTTTTATGTCGAGTAATAAATCTCCTAATATAGTTGGTAGTATCGATAACTTTTCAATTATTGGCGCACATGAGCATTCTTGTCTGACTTGTTGTATAGCATAAGTTCCTTCCTGGACCCTCTTTATTAAATCGTTCAGGCCAGCTAGTTTCCTATCTATCCCCGCTGTCGAGTCAGCAAGGGCCTGTAAAATTGTCAACTGAAGGTCCATTTTGTGTGATTGATACTGCAATGCCGCTGTTTAATATTGCATTGTGCTTAGCATTGCCTCCCAAATTATATTATTATTTAAATATGTTTTATCTTCCGGAGAATTTTTGTCTGGTATTGTATCTTGATTATAAGAAGCGACCATTTCTCCCCATTCTTGCGTGGCTAGGAAGGACATGTCGCTTTTATTTGATTTATCCACAAGTGAAATCTGGTAGGTGCTGTCTGAATGGATATTTTTAGATGTTGTTTCCACCTGGTTTGATAGTAATTGGTCTTGATCTATACCTGGTCCCCTATTCAGCTCTAATTTAAGTGGGGATCCCTTTGTTTCAATGTCTTTTATTTTTTCTTCCTCTGAATTTTTATCTTTTACTATTTTCTCATGTAGGTGTTTTACCATGGGCTCCCCTGTTGTTTTGTCTTCCTGTGACTTCATATTAACAGGTGGTTTTACATTTGCCATAGATGGAATATCAACTACCAGTCGCTGTATAATTTGTGGGCTCTGTGTATTTTTATCGATGTTGTCATTTTTATCATTTGGCAATTGGTGGGCAAGTTCACTTAAGTCATCAAAAAGTGCAGACATGTCCTGTATAGACGGTGTTAACAGTTGATTTTTATGTTCCAGATTTATGTTACTTGCCCTTTCTAATTGGAGATCAAATTGCGGACTGACAATATTTGTTTGAGATCCTTTCGCACAAGGGGTTTCCGTTAATTTTGTTGGTTCATTATTTATTTGAAGAGCCGACCTAGCTGGTTCAGTGCTCCTGCTGTCTGCTTTAAAGGCAATTGCTTGCTGAACTGGTATAGATTGTTGCATACCTAGGTTACTTTGAGATGTCAAATTAAAACAGTTTGAGTCAAGAGGCAAAAGAGGGGTTTGTAAACCTTTTAACATACTAGTTTTTGAGAAAATTGCCGTTGTTGGGTCTTTCAAGAAAGAAAATTTCGTGTAGATCTTGGGTTGGTAAATGCAAGGGTTAGTTCCCTTGTTTCCATTAGTTGTGTTTTTTGGTGTGCAAATTGTAATAATTGGATTAATTGGCTGAGGTTTATTCATTTCCCATTGATTCCATGTAGGGTCTATAGCTGGAGTGATGAGTTGAGTCTTACTTTTTTCTAAGTTTATGTTTATTGAATCTATATCTTTGTCTTTTTCATTATTTTTTCCTTTTGCCTCCATTATGTCCAATTTTTCGCGTTTTATCTTTAAAAAGTCAGCGTAAAGTTCATTAGGATTCGACTCTCGTAAAGGACTGTTATTCACATTCTCAGCTTTCCTTTTCTCTGCCTTGAGTTGTGATTTTGACTTCGCCTTTACTATCGTTTTCCTTATCCTCCCTGATCGCATGATTATAGTTTGATCTTTAATCTATATTCGTGTCCAAGGGCCTTTTGAGGGCTTTATAGTGCCTAGTTACTCCTTGCGGCCTTGTGTCCTCACCCCTGGGATCTGTTTGACTAGTACTAGTACTAGTAACACATAGATACCTCAAATTCTGTCAAATTCTATCTCAGGGAACCCCCTAGGGCCCGACTCCCTTGCAGCACACACTCACTCCTCACCTGTCAGGTCTAAAGGTGTATTAAGCCTGAGTCCGTTTACGAGGATGGTCCCCCGTCTCTCTATTTTGCCTTACCCTCTCAGGCGAAAGTGGTGTCAATTCCGTCGATGGAGTCTCGCTGTGAGCTGTCTGATTGGTGGCCTGCTGTCACGTAGACACGCTGGCCTGTTGAGGGGATTATCTTACGCCTTCCCTCTGTTTTGGTTACCAGCTCGAGATCACTCTTTGCCTTACTCTGCTGTAAACTGCAGACCGTGGAAGCTGGACCCAGCAGGGGAGGGGAGGAGGTCACCTCCCTAAACCCCCTTAAACATCAACCCCCTGAGCCTCAATCAGACCAACCGGGTCAATCAGATCAATCGGTCAGCCGCACTCCGCATACAGTGAGGCGAAGCTGCACCTCTCTTCGTCGTTTAGCTCAGGGTTCTGTGCTCTATTCTCTGTCTATTCTCTGTCGGTGCCGGTGGCCGAGTGTAAAACAGGACTGGAAGCTGTGCAATTTGTCCCCTCACGGGTAAGGAACTAGGCTCTTGTTTGTAGTCCTTGTTCCTTTTTTGCTGGGTTACTTGCCGAGCACCGCCTCGCCACTAATGTCCTCCACTGTCTCGAACCCCTAATCCATCAACTCAGTGCCGCCACCTTCACCTCCTCACCGGGCGTTATCTCCAAGCACTGAGGTGAGCTCGTTTGGGTGCAACTTGGGAGGAGCCGAAACTCGCACACCGATGTTAAAGGTGCGCGGGAGTGGGATGCGGAGCCGCACGGCTCTGCTCGGGTCGGCTCACCTTTGTCGGCAGCACACGGCCGATGTCGATGTCGCTGCCGATGTTGATGCCGATGTTTGAGGAGCGTGGGGAGCAAAGACCGAAGCAAAGGCAGGCGGAGTAAAGCTCCCGGCTCCGTACGCCGCCGCCGATTCCTCCGTTTCCTCCGATCCAACTCCCGCAGCTTCCTGCAACTTCCGGATAGCAGCGACACCCAGTGGTTTCAGTCACTGCCCCTGTTCCCTGATTTACTAATTCGCTGGTTGTTAGGGAACAATGCCTGCAAGAAGGGGGGACAGTAGGGGGAACCACACAATCCCCTCTCCATACTGTCAACGTCTACATATGCTTTGTGTGGGCTGGGCTGGGCTGGGCAGGGATGCTGAAAACTGCTGCCGCCGAGAACTGCTGCCAAAAACTTGCTGGCGGGGCTGACGACCAATGGCTAAAGTCTGAGAATTACCTTCAGGACCTGACGGGCTGCCCAGGCACGCTCTCCGCGGCTCTGCGGCTTTGGCAACACGCCGACAACGCTGCAAAACCATTACACACCGCCCGGTGGTCAAGCGAGGCCGCGAGGTATCCGGTAGCTGGTAGCTGCAAGCCCGTCCTATGCTTTACCTGCTCTAGCCCTCGGGGCACCACAGGGGTTGCACGAGGTTGCACAGGGCTCCTCAGGGCTCCACAAATGCACTCCGATGTAGCGCTCAGTTTGGGACACCGTGAGGCCCCCTGCAGCTGCCGCCACCACCGCACTGCGTCCGCCTCACTTCGCCTCTGCTCTCTCAGCTCTTTGCTGCTCCTGCTTCAGCACAAACGAAACCACGGAGTGGAGTACGGCCCCTGGTTATTTGCATATGCTTCAGAATCACAAGGATACTTTGGAAAAGATCCCACACACTATGCCACTCAAGCCACCACTGAGGCGGCTAAACTTAGAGCATTCCATGCATATTATTTGTCTCTCTACGCTCAGGAGACGCCCCTCCCTGGGTAGATTCAGACTGTCCTAGATAACTGCCCTTGGTCTCCGATAAATCCATATGATGCGCAGCTGCTGGAGGAGCCACTCTCTCAGAGTGAACTTGATGGTGCTCTGAAAGATCTCCCTCTTGGAAAATCCCTGAGTCCGGACAGTCTGCCACTTTCTTTCTACCGTGTCTTTCTCCCGGAGCTTCAACCCCAGCTCCTTTGCCTTTTTAATTCTTTCACAGATACAAGATGTCCCTCTTCCTCCATGGGATTGGCCGAAATAGCTCTACTTCCTAAACCAGGCAATGACCCCACACTTTGCTCATCTTTTCGCCCTATTGCACTTCTTAATACCGATCTCAAAATTTATACTAAAATCCTAGCCAAGCGCCTAGACTCCCATCTTCCTGGCCCGATCGACCCCGATCAGGTCGGCTATATTCGCCACTGACAGGGGGCAGACAATGTACAACAGGTTGCGCACCTCGTTGGGAAAGCCCACCATTGGAAAATACCTGCTTGCTTACTATCCCTTGACGCGGAGAAAGCGTTTGACCGCGTGGACTGGACCTTTTTCCGAGCGGTCCTAAACAAAATTGGGCTAGGCCCACTGATGGTGTCCCGCATCATGGCCCCTATCTTTCCCCTACGACCCAGGTTCGGGTTAATGACTAACTCACCAATCCCATCACAATATACAGAGGCACACAACAGGGATGCCCCCTCTCCCCCTCCTGTTCGTTCTTGTGGTGGAGCCTCTCGCCATTATGATTCGCCAGGCGCCAGACATACATGGCATCCCCCTCGGAGGCCAACAGCACAAAGTAGCCTTGTTCATAGATGACCTCCTCCTCACGTTATCCCAACCGCATATGTCTCTGCATGCCCTCTACCATCTCTTGTGCGTATTCGAGCAAGCATCGGGCCTTAAGATTAATCATGAAAACTCTTGGACCCTGAACCTCACCATCCCGGTAGAGGAGCTCCCTGCAGTCTAGGCGCTTGTCTCCTACAGGTTGGCCTCTCACTCCTTCAGATATCTGGGGCTTAATCTGACCCCCACCCTTGCCACCTGGTCGCAAGCCAATTGGCAGGAATGCATACGGTCGGTGCTTGGGGACTTGCGCACTTGGAAACCTCTCTCTCGTGGCTGGGCCGTATTCATGCCCTTAAAATGTCCATCCTACCGAAAATTTTGTACGTGTTTCAATCGCTCACCGCCCCTATTCCACAACATCAGATCCAAAGCATGCAGCGCGAATTAACCAGGTTTATCTGGGGAGGTTGGCGACCGCGCTTTTCTAATAAACTTCTCGTGCTGCCCCGGGATCGCGGCAGCCTGGCTTGCCTCAACCTGATGGAATATTACTGGGCATCACACTTACGCTTCATCTCCGAATGGATGGTATGGAAAAGCGAGAAGGTGTGGTTCCATATGGACAAGGCGGTGACTGGGCGCTCTATATGTTACCTACCTTGGCAACAAAGGGCCTCTCTCTCTCGCAGTGCATACATAGCTCTTCCTACCAAGACTGTCCTCGACATCTGGGATAGGATAGCAGTGTCCAAAGGGCTTACTAACTTTCCATCTCCCCACACTCCCATCTCCCCAGACTCCCATCTCTGGCAACACCTTCTTTCCCACCTGCCCTACAACCCCCTGTATTCACCGAATGGCTGGATGGCGGGTGCAGAAAAATCTGGTACCTTTATGTAGGAGCCACCTTCAAGACTTTTGAACAGTGTAAACAAGAGTTCCAACTTTCCGAGGGGGCTCGACTACAATACCTGCAACTTCGACACTGGTTACGCACCGACTCTCTGACACAGGCAGCCACACGTGCCCTTACTCCCTTAGAGCGGCTGGTTTGCTCGTTCGATAACTCCAGGTGCCTCATATCTCGTACGTATCATATTTTACAGCACCCCCCGCTGATCGCCCTGCAATCCTAGCAATCTCGATGGCAATCCGAGCTGTCTATGGACATCAC
The DNA here is from genome assembly GCF_964204655.1 of Triturus cristatus. Classification (NCBI taxonomy): domain Eukaryota; kingdom Metazoa; phylum Chordata; class Amphibia; order Caudata; family Salamandridae; genus Triturus; species Triturus cristatus. The sequence continues at coordinate 124,913,719 of NC_140581.1, forward strand.
GCCCACACAATGGGATAGTCTTTGGTGCGACATTCCAAAGGTCTGTTGTTGCTTCTCCCAGCGGGAAACTGCTTATAAGGAAAGAGATCCTCAGCCACATCAAACTGGTCCTTGGCTTCGTCCTGCCACAGCCTCGGTTCTCTTGGGTATCAAGCCTGATAACATATGCGCGCTGACACGTAGAGATTGGCATATCTGTCTTCATATGTTGGGCGCGGCTAAACAGCTCATAGCATTATATTGGAAAAAACCGGAGTCTCCCCCAGTCACTATCTGGTTCACTCGCCTGTGGCATACCATGGCGATGAAATTACTCACTGCTCGCTAACAGTCCCGAGACACCCAATTCACCAAACTCTGGCAACCTCTCATAGATCATCTCTGTAAACTAGAACATGCCAGTCTTAAACCCCCGAAACTTCGGGGTTTATGCCTTTTTGAAGACGCAATACATCTCCCTATCTCCAACACACTCCCTTGACTCCCGCGTTACCGTCCTGCAATTTGTCACATGTCTGTCCACATTGCCTTAAGCCGCCACTATATAGTCTCCCCGGCCACGCTTGCTGCAGTAACCACTTGTCGTGTCCAGCCCTCCCTCTCTCCTCTCTTTCTCCTCTCCTATTTGTCTCTTTTTCTCTGTATTTATTTTACTTACCTTTTTTTTTTTTCTTCATTGCTATCTCCTCTAAGAGTATTAGAGGGCTCCTCCCCTCCTTTCATTTTTCCTTTCCTTTTGTTTCTATTTTGCTTTATGTTTGAGTTCATGTATTTGTTATGGTTCTTTCCATCTGGAGAGGTTTTAAAGCTTGCAACTGCCACACTTCTCTGTCACACTACGTGGCTGGCCCTGTCTGGGTTGTAGGCAACTTGCTGTGTAATCCAATACCCATGCATAGTCTTCCAATGTCTCACCCTCGCCCTCTGATTGTTTACCTTTTACCGCGACCGGCCCATCAAAGGGTTGTAGGCAACATGCTGTGTACATGCTGATCCTTCTCCTCTTTAATAAAACAGATTTAAATGAAAAATTCATTGTCTGACATAATTACGTAAGCGCGGGAGCTTTTACATTCCCTTCACAGTCTTGGGCTCTCTCATCTGTCTGGATGCTGCTCTTTCGGGTGTAATTTGACGGCCTGAAGCCGGCACTAGTTGTCCTAAGTATGGGTCAGCGGCCAGAGCAGCTGACTCCGGGGCTCCCAGTTTGATCGCACATGCAGGCGGCAGCTCAGCATCATGTGAATTTGGGCAATAGCTTCCTTAAACACCCTGATGGCCCCCCAGCGCCTGGATACCCTTAGGGGCGATAAGTCTCACTTTGCACATATGGAATTTAGATGTTTAGAATTATTGGACATCTTCCTAACAATGCTGTAATTTTCTCTGTCCACCTTGTAGACTCGTTGAGCAAGGGTGTACAACAGAGACAGTGTTCTTTCTACACTATTACTGCAGATCATGGACATACTTTAGCACTGAACTGTCACGTTGAAGACTGGCGAGGTCAATCAAGAAAATCCTGTTGAAGACACTGGGGGACTCAAGTACCCTTGAATGGAGATACTGAGAACCGTGGTCCAAAAATGTGGTCTTATAGTGGCTGTGTGGGTGCAGAGAGATGCTGAAAATCCTGTAGGTCTGAAATTGGTGGTCAGCTTATCTGAAAGAAACACGTTAGTGTTGGATTCCTTACCTTAGAATATCCCCAGGCGTCAGACTGGATCCGGTGAGTGTTCACTAGCAGTACCTCTGCGCGTCAGTAGGTGGTGCCATGTGGCTCCGCATCCGTTGCTGGCATCGTATGCGCCGAGATGACGTCACGAAGACTACTTAGGCGCCACCCATGCGCGCTGACGTCAGTTCTTTCTTTTTCCGCGCCATTAAGCGCAGAGCCGGTTAGAGCACGTACCTTAGTCACTTTTTGACTATCTTTTTGAGTCTTTTTGTCTCCTGTAAGTTTGAGTCTACTCTGGTGCACGTAGGGATGCCTTGTTTTAAGTCTTCCAATATGGCAGCCTCTTTTACACTACGGGACCCGCGAATTCCTTGAGAAGGACGGGACTTTTGAAGTCAGGTCACGTGGTGAACGTGATCACGTTCTTAAACCACGAAACACAACAGCCGCGTCGTTGCTGGGCTGAGTAAACGCCAGTTACAGACGCTTCTACGGTGAGTCCCGATCTATGAAGTTTGATTTGGGGCACTCGGCAAAAAGAGATAGGAACCTGGGCCACTTTAATTGGAGCGGGAGGCTAGGTTTCAATGCTAATTGGATATGTACGAACTCGATAAAGGGTATGCCATCGTAAGGGGACAGAGCTTACCTAACCGTATGCCGAGCAAGAGGAATATTTAAGGAAGTACACAATTGAAGGGTAGATACCTAATAGGACTGAGACACATGATTAATAATTATCGATGATACCACCAGGGGCAGGCATCTGATACTGGCAGTCTCACGACCCTTATTATATATTACAGACTTACGATTGGAGTTGAATAGCGGAGCCTTGAATGCGTACACATAGCCACAAGGACTCATGGGTAAAGGTATGCCCATGGTGGGCAATATCCCGGTAAATATGGTGTGATTCGGAATGCAACACATAGGGTATCAGTCCCTTTGTAAACCGGTTGCCAACCAAGTTTGTCCTGTGTTGTTTTGTTTATTTTTTGTCTCCAACAGAATTGTTTTTAATTGACAAACAGAGGTGCAGGGTGGAATGAAAATTACCCCACGCCCTGAAGAAGTTGCCGTGAGTTTACCCAGAAAGCAATGAAACATGTCGGCATTTTAAATATGAGCAATCATACAGCATAGAATAAAAAACGCAAGCCAGTGTGATTTAGCTCAAACCTGTATATCATTGTATATCATTGTGGGGTTTAATATGGTGCACATATCACAGCACAGTTCTTTCCTCTTTTATCACACATCCTAGCACTTGCTTTGTTTTGGGACAACAGTCATTCATTTCCTCCTACACATACCTCTTGCTTTTGGAGTGTTGGTAGCTGATGATGAGATCTTGAGGTAGCAGGCGAGTACCATCCTGCTTAATCCTCCTTGGTGTTGCTACTGTGAGGCACCAACACTCCCTCTCACTCTTTTTTCACCACGTTTGGGTGTTGATGACACAAGTTTTTAGACATATTGACAGTTTTCCTGTCCTACCTCGTATGAAAAATACTTGTCTTTTCTTTTCTTTTCCTAGTGAGCCACACCAATAAGTAGCATATATGATACAATCACTTGCTTTAAAGATTGTCTAAAATGTATGACAACCGTTATGGATATATGAACTATTCGCTCACATTGTGAACAGGTCCTTTTTGTACACAGTTCATTGAGTGGGGGATGACCTGTTCTCTGCCCCTTCAGCTCCTTATTGTAGATTGATTAAGTCTTGTGGGGCCTGCTGTCGCAATATGCTGGTGGCGGACCCCCACGACATCTGTCTCTACTGCCTGGAGAAAGAACACGACTCCCGTTACTGTATGGACTGTCTGGCCATGGCCCCGAAGGCCTTGAGGGAGCGGTGCCGGAAGCTGCGTGGGGTCCGGAACTCGTCCCCGTGCCATTCACGGTCCAGGGGCTGCTCCAAAGAACGCTCGCGGGGCCACCACCATCGCTCCTTGGGCTCCAAGTCTTCACCCTCTGATTCAGGTAAGAGATGGCACAAAAAGAAGTCGAAGAAGCGTTGTCACTCTCCGACGTTCTCCTGTCGGTACCCGGATGCGGACGAGGGGGACAAGGGTTCTGCCCCTGCGGCTCCTTCGGAGCCCCGCGGCCTACCCACCTTATCTGGGTCCGTCGGCGACTCCCGCACAGGTGCAAGAATTTCTTACTACCATGGACTGCCTGTTTAGGCCTCGGGCTCCCACCGGTGCGCTCTTGGGCCCCGCGGTCCCGTGTCAGGATCTTGTCGGTGCCGCCACCGGCGGCTCCGGCCTCTGCGCCGCAGGATCCTGCGCTGCTGGCTCCAGCCACGGCACCACAAGGTCTCGCACTGCCGGCTCCGGCCCCAGCGCCACCCTCGGCTCCGCCTCCGGCATCGCAGTGGATGCAATTTGTTCCGCCCCTGCCCAGGTTCCAGGACACTTTTGTCCCTACCTGGGATCCGCATTGGGACACGGCGCCCGTTCAGCCCTGTCCGGCGCCATTTGTTCCTTCCCCGGTCCCTGCCGCCGCTGGCTGTATCGCATACGGCGGAGGTGGAGGACGACTGGGAGGGGTCCTCGGACCCTCTTGCTCGTAAGTGTGACTCTGAGCAGGACTGGGCAGACGAGTTAGGAGGCCGGCGGCCTTGATGTCTCCTGTGACCCGGGGTTTGCCTCTCCGCCACATACCATGGAGGAGGGCGCTTCTTACACGGTGGTGCTCCGTCGGGCAGCGGAGGTCCTCAACCTTGATCTCCCTACGGTGGCCCTAAAAACGAATCTCACTGAGGTGCTTCAGACGGCGTCCACTTCGGAGCCCCTGCTGCCATTTAATGACGCCCTCCCTGACGTCTTACTGGGCACTTGGTCGCGGCCAGCCACAGGGGCCCCTGTGTATAAGAACGTCGCCCGGCGTTCTCTGACCATTCATTCTACACCCGAGAGCCTGGTTTTCCAAGCTTCGACGTCCCAGAGTGCCTTTCTCATGGCTCCGCCGGATAAGGACTCTTAAGAAGCTGGAGCAGTTCGGCAAGAGGTTGTTCTCTTCAGCCAGCTTAGGGCTGCAGTCGGTGAACACCACCTGCCTCTTGGGCCGCTATTCCCATGCAGTGTGGGATACAGTTGCACAGGTGTTGCCTCAGTGTCCTGAAGAGGCCCAAGCTGTGCTGTTACAATCTGTTGCTGAGGGTAAAGATGCGGCTAAGTTCGCCATTCGGTGTGGTTTGGACACCGCGGACTCACTAGATAGAGCAATTGCTACGACTGTGGCGCTTCGTCGCCACACCTGTTTGAGATCTTCAGGGTTCTCGCCAGATGTCCAAAGCTCACTCATGGACATGCACTTTGATGGCACTCGCCTGTTTGGCGTTAAAGCTGACAGCGCTGGAACGTTTTAAGGACTCGCGGGCCACGGCCAAGTCCTTGGGTCTTTCCACAAAAAGCCCAGCCACTCCTGGTTTTCGTTCCTTTTGTGGCTACGGAAGGGGCGCTGAGGCACGTTCCTTCAGCAAGCCTGTGCAGACCCAGCCTCAGCGCGAAGGCGGTTTCCGCAGGGGCGGGTCTGGGAATCAGTGTGGGGGTCAGTCCACCTCCGCTGCTTCTACCTCCAAACCTTCCTAATCCGAACTTTGAGGGGCACCCCACGGCAGTGGGTGGCAGGATCCACCATCACCTTCCCCACTGGCATGCTATCACGTCGGACAAGTGGGTGTTGCAGATCATCCACAAGGATTACTCCCTTCCCTTTCAGTCCACCCCTCCAGCCATGCCACCTCAGTACCACCGCATGTCGGGAGAACACTTGGCACTTCTCCAGCAGGAAGTCACGTCCCTCTTGGCCAAGGGGGCCATCGAGTGCGTTCCTGGGCCAGAAGTAGGGAGTAGTTGTTCCCACTACTTTCTGGTCCCCAAGAAGGACAAAGGGGGTCTGCGTCCCATCTTGGACCTCCGGAACGTCAACCGCTTCCTCCGGAAGGAGACGTTAAAGATCTTGACTTGGCTCAGGTCTTGTCTGCTCTCGATCCAGGGGACTGGATGGTAGCGTTGGACTTGCAGGACGCCTATTTGCATGTTCCTGTTCTGCCGGCCTATCGGCGTTACTGCGGTTCATGGTGGGCCACGAGAACTTTCAGTTTACCGTGCTCCCCTTTGGCCTTACCAGCGCTCCTCGGGTGTTCACGAAAGTGAATGGCGGTGGTTGCAGCTCATCTGCGCAGCTCGGGGGTCTCAGTCTTCCCCTATCTAGACGACTGATTGTTGAAGGCGGGCTCGCCCCAAACGGTTGTCTCCCACCTCCAGACTACGGCCAACCTCCTGCATTTGCTGGGGTTTTCCATCAATGTGCCGAAGTCGCACCTGAATCCCTCTCAGAAGCTCCAATTCATCAGAGCGGTTCTGGATTCGGCGCAGTTTCGGGTCTATCCTCCCGAACAGCGGATCCGGGATATTCAGGCTATGATTCCGATCTTTCAGCATCTATCCCGGGTTTCAGTCAGGATGACCCTCCGGCTCCTGGACCTGATTTCCTCCTCCATCCTGCTTGTGCAACATGCCAGATTGCTAATGCGGGCTCTGCAGTGTGACCTGAAGTTTCAGTGGGCACAGCATCAGGGCAACCTGTCCGATCACATCCAAATCTCGGAGGGCACTGCACGTCACTTGCAGTGGTGGCTCACTAATCGCGACTGGGTCAATGGCAGATCCCTCTCCCTTCCCCAACCAGAGTTCACAGTGGTGACGGATGCATCCCTCCTGGGATGGGGTGGCCACATGGGAGATGCGGAGATCAGGGGCCTCTGGTCTCCAGCGGAATCCTGGCTCCATATCAACCTTCTGGAGCTGCGGGCGATCTGACTTGCTCTGAAAGCCTTCCTTTCCTCTGTCCGGGGACAGGTAGTGCAGGTGTTCACAGACAACACCACCGCCATGTGGTATTGCAACAAACAGGGCGGGGTGGGGTCGTGGACCCTATGTCAGGATGCTCTGTGCCTCTGGACATGGCTGGAACATCGGGGCATGTCTCTCGTGGTTCAACACCTGGCAGGCTCCCTGAACGCCAGGGCGGATGAACTCAGCCGCAGATGCATGTTGTATCACGAATGGCGTCTGACCTCTGACGTGGTGCACGGTCTCTTTCTGCTGTGGGGAGAGCCTTTGTTAGATTGATTCGCCATCGAAGAGAACGCACAATGTCATCAATTCTACGCGATGGAATTTCCAAGGCGGCAATCGCTTGGAGACGCTTTTTGTCACTAGTGGAGTTGCGGTCTGTTGTACGCCTTTCCGCCTATACCACTTCTGCCCAGAGTGCTGAAGAAGATCAGGCGCGACCGGGCCCAAGTCATTCTTGTGGCTCCGGATTGGGCACGAAGAGTCTGGTATCCCGAGCTGCTCAACATGGCCATCGGTCCTCCGATCAGTCTGCTTCTTCGGGAGGATCTTCGGTCGCAGCAGCAGGGGACGGTTCTCCACCCGAACCTGTCCAGTCTCCACCTCCTTGCGTGGAGATTGAGCGGCGGCTGTTGACGTCTTTCAAACTGCCTCCTGAAGTCTGTGATGTAATCTTGGCAGGCAGGTACCCCTCCACTAAGACGGTATACGCCTGAAGGTGGAACACATTTTTGGCATGGTGCACAGCAAAGGCTGTGGGTCCCCTTTCTGCCCCTCTTTCTGAAGTACTCTTGTTTCTTCTCTCTTTGGCCCAGTAGGACTCTGCTCTGGGCACTATCAAGGGCTATCTTTCAGCCATCTCTGCCTTCCTTCGGTTGCCAGATCAGCCTTCTCTTTTCAAGTCTCTGGTAGTTAACCGTTTCCTGAAAGGCATAACGCATCTTTTTCCTTCAATCCCCTTCGTTATGCCTCAGTGGGACTTGAACCTTGTGCTAACCTATCTCATATGTACTCCCTTTGAGCCACTGCAAAGCTGTCCTTTACATCTTCTGATTCTTCTAACTGCTTTCCTGGTAGCCATCACTTCTGCTACACGAGTGAGTGAGCTCCACGCTCTCTCTTCCAAACCTCCTTTTTTGTCTGTTTATCCGGACAAGGTGGTTCTCCGGAACCGTCCATCCTTTCTTCCTAAGGTGGTCACTGCCTTCCGCATCGGGCAGACCAATTCCTTTCCCCACCTTCTTTCCGCATTCTTCACAGGAGGAAGAGAGGCTCCACCGTCAGGAGCACGCGCGCTTTGGGTCCAATCTGGATCGTACAAAACAGTTCCAGGTGGATGATGAACTGTTTGTCGGTTACGTGGGTGCAAAGAAGGGTCGGGCCGTACACAAACGCACTTTCTCTCGATGGGTCGTGTTGTGCATTAAAGCTTGTTACTCTCTGGCTCAAAAGGAGCCTCCAGTCTGGCTATGCGCTCTCACTCCACCAGGGCGACGGCAGCCACTACTGCCTTAGGAAGGGGAGTTCCTCTGAATGACATCTGTCAGGCAGCCACGTGGGCATCACTGCACACGTTCACCAAACACTACTGCCTGGACAGCCAAGTCCGGAGGGACTGCTTCTTTTGCCGTTCTGTTCTCCAGGATTTTCTGGTGTGATCTTGGTTCGTAGACCCACCACCACGGTTGGTATTGCTGGGGTATCCGTTCTAAGGTAAGGAACCTATAACTAACGTGTTTCTTTCAGATGCACAAGTTACTTACCTCCGGTAACAATATATCTATAAGAAACATTAGTTCATTATAGATTCCTTACCGCCCCACCTATCCTCCCCGTTCTATGAACTGATTTCTGGGGTTAAGGACATCCTTTCAGGGCCCTAGTTTTGTGCACCAATGGTCAGTGTCTTGCATGGCTCTGCGTTTCTGGCGCGGCAAGTAGTGTACAGAACTGACGTCAGCTCGCGAGGGCGGCATCTAAGTAGCTGCCGCAATGTCATCCCGGTGACGACTGACGTAGAGCCGACCGACGCCACCTTCCGGCACGCAGAGGTACTGCTGACGAAAAACTTTCCAGATCCAGTCTGACTCCTGGGGGTAATTCTAAGGTAAGGAATCTATAACCAACTAATGTTCCTTACAGATATATGGTTACCGGAGGTAAGTAACTTGTGCTTCATACACAATCTTGCATGCTTATACCAAAATCATCCATATCTGATAGAGAGATCTAGCCGCCGATTCCTTACCTATGAATTTCCCAGGCTTCAGACTTGGTCCGGAAGATTTTTCTGTGTGTATTACCTCTGCATGCTGATAAGTGGCATCGATCAGCTCTGCGTGACGTCTGCGCCGTAGTGACATCCGCATCACCTTTATAGGCACCACCTCAGCGCGCTGATGTCAGTTCTTTTCTTTCTGTGCCAGCCAGCACAGGACCGTGAAGATGTTTTGTCTAACCCTTTTTGGTGTGGAGGCTTTTTTCCAGCATGTCTAAGAAGAGATCTGGTTTCAAACCGTTCGGCGCCTTTTAGCGCACCATGTCGGTGACTGGCTCACACCTGGTTTGCCTTTGGTGCCTGGAGCGGGACCACGACTCAGTCGGGCTCACACTGCCAGGCCATGGCTCCGAAAGGTTTAAGGAAGCGGTACCTGAAGTTGCTTGCAGCCTGGCGCATGGCATCACATCACTTTCCTCTGAGGTCTTGTCCAGGGTGCGGGTCGAGAGGAAGGTCCCAACACCGCTCCAGGAGTCCTAAATCTTCATCCTCCTACTTGAAGATGTCAAATAGGTGAGAGGTAAGAAGCATAAAACACATAGATTCGACCTCTCCCCGTCCACCGGCCGAAGAAGGATCCTCGGCGTTCTAAGCCTCGTTCTGCTGAACGTGGGTTGGCTCCGTGCTTCCCCGCCTCTCCTAGAGCTGGAGTGACCCCCGCCCAACTTAAGGAATTTTATGATGACGTGCCTCATATTTGGGTGGTCTGACCCTACTGGCGTGCCTTCAAGCCCCGTAGGCTTAGATGGTTTAGAGCTTGTGTAGAAGAGTTTTGTTGATTCCGGCATACAGGGCGTTTCTGTTGTCCAGTCTGCTGGTTATGAGTGTGTGGGTGACGGTCCTTCTGCAGTCGGGGGGGACCCATTTGATGCTCTTACGGAGGATGCAAAGGCAGTGGAAGCTGGTGGAGGTGACTGCGTTGATCTGGCGGTTCATGAAGAGGGAGGAGTCCAGGATGATGCCGAGGTTTCGAGTGTGTTCTGTAGGGATGGGTGGGGTCCCGAGGGCGGAGGGCCACCAGGTGTTGTCCCAGGCAGAGGTGCGAGACCCGGGGATGAGGACCTCGGTTTTCTGAGTTTTAGCTTCAGGCAGCTGTCCTTCATCCAGGCTGCCACGTTCTTCATTCCTTCCTGGAAGCAGAGTCTGGTGTCTTCGGGATTCTTTGTGAGCGAGAGGATGAGCTGAGTGTCATCTGCGTAGGATAGGATGCTGTCTGACGATGGCGGCGAGGGGGACCATGTAGATGTTGAAGAGTGTGGGGTACTCCACAGCTGATTTCCGTGGGTTTGGAGAGGAAGGGAGGAAGTTGGATCCTCTGGGTTCTGCCGGAGAGCAAGGATTGGATCCAGTCGAGGGCGACTCCTTGTATTCCCACGTTGTGAAGTCTGGCTGCGAGGGTGCGATGTGAGACGGTGTTGAAGGCTGCGGAGAGGTCTAGAAGAATGAGGGCCGCGGTTTGTCCCTGATCCAGTAGCATGCGGATGTAGTCTGTGGCGGCGAGGAGGGCAGTCTTGGTTCTGTGGTTGCTGCGGAAACCAGACTGGGAGGCGTCCAGGATGGAGTTCTCTTCTATGAAGGCGGTCAGCTGAGTGTTTACGTGTCTCTCTGTGACTTTGGCTGCAAAGGGGAGGAGAGAGATGGGTCAGTAGTTTTTCAGGTCCGTAGGGTCGGCTATTGGTTTCTTGAGGATGGGTTTAACCTCTGCCAGTTTCCAGTCATCTGGGCAAATGCCTGAGCTGAGGGAGGCGTTGACGGTGTGTCCTAGTTCGGCTGCGAGGACAGCGGCGGCCCTGTGGAATATGTACAGTGGGCAGGGATGCCTATGCTCCTGGTGTCCCCTTGCGGGTCGCGTACCGCGGCGACTGACGCCGATAGCGGAGCGAACAGGACCTCCAGGTCCTTAGTCATTTTCTGAGCCCTATTCTGAAGGGCTAGGAGTGGAAGATGATTGGGAAGGGTCTCTGGACCCTTTTGGAAATCCAGCCTTATCATGAGATTGACTGGTGTGAGGAATTGTGTGAAGCCAGTGGACTGGACACTTCTCCAGAAACTGCCATGCTTTCTCCCCCTATCATGGCTACCGAGGAGGTGCTTCATTTGCTATGGTGGTATGAAAGTCGGCAGAGGTCCTCGACCTTCAGCTTCCTTTAGGGGTGGTCAAGACCAATGTTTTCATAGGGCTTGCAGGCAGGTTTCTCCTTTCTGGAACCCTTGCTACTGTTCAATGAGGTCCTTACAGATGTCCTACTGGGTACCTGGTGCACACCCAGCACAGGGGCTCCTGTGAATAGGATAATCGCCCACTGCCCTGCCACGGGCCTCCCAAGCTTCCTCACTACACACCCTACCCCAGAGAGATCGGTAGTCCAAGCCTCTACCAACCATGGCACGTTCCCTTCTACACCCCTGGACAGGAAACCCAAGAGGTTAGAAAGTTGGGGTAAAAAAATGTTTCTTCCGCCAGCCTTGCATTTCCTTTGATGAACACTGCATGCTCATGTGGCCGTTATTTCCACTCCCTGTGGCGAAACGGTTGAGCAAGTGCTGCCACTGTCCCAGAGGAGGCCCGGGCTATACTCTCCCAAGAAGTATCAGACAGAGATGCACCAAAGTTCGCCATCCATTGTGGTCTCAACATGACCAACTCACTGGGCAGTGCTGTTTCATCGCCGGCAGCTGTTTAACACCACACCTGGTTGAGGACTTACTTTTCGGGGGATGTCCAGGCATCTCTCATATATGAAGGGCAATGTGTGCAGCTTACTACTGCTCCCATGTACACAGTGATTGGATGATTGTAGTGGATTTTAGTAACCAATCAATGTTTGATTTGTGTTAATTTTTTTAATTTTTTTATTTTTTAAACAAGAAAGCCAATGTTAAGACCTAGAACTGTATGGGTTATTGATTTCACTTGACCATAATTGTCTGAAACTGTTGAGATGACTATTTGTCCCTCTGCTTTACAGGTGATGTTGCCAAATTTGGCCGGGGTGATTCTGCTTCTCCAGCACCTGCTACCACACTCGCTCAGCCTCAGCAGAATCAGACACAAGCCCATCATGCTGCACAGCAACCATTCCTCAATCCTGGCCTGCCTCCAGGCTACAGCTATCCTGGATTATCCTACTATGCCAGTATGCCTGGAGTACCTAGCGCGTTTCCCTATGGGCCCACTGTATTTGTGAGTAATTGAAGTTTTTTAAAACCTTCTTTATGTTTTTTGCTTCTAATCTCCCAGATATGCTTCTACCTCTTGCTTTACAGATAATTATGTTGGTTATGGGTGTTTTATTGTGATGGAAACTTCAAACCACACATTCCTCACCTTCAGAATATTCCTAGGTGTGGCAAACTAGATGCAGAGATCTTTTTTTCGATGCTCCCCGTGCGCTGGTAGGTAGTGCCATGTGGCTCCACGGTGAGTTTATACCACCCAGAAGCACATTTAAGCGCCTCCCCTGAACAAAGATGTCAGTTCTTTTCTTTCTGCACCCTTTGACACCTTTGTTAAAAAAATTGTGTCCTAGGGATGAGGTCTCTGCACAAATTACAGGTTCAAGCCATGCTATTGCTACAGTAAACACGTTTGTTATGGACTCTTATATCGCATGCTTTTGACGCTTTGGCTTCAGTCACGACTCGGTCAATCATGCAGTCCTATTTCCGCTCAGTCTTCCAGTATATAGAAAATGTGCAATAAGTACACGAAAGTGAAGCAGGATTTGTCCACTTCCTGCCATTTGAAGTCTGGTGAGCAGTTGCAAGGGTGTCACTGGAAGGGTCAGACTCCGAGCCAGCCCCTGTGTGGTCCCAGCACACACGAATTCCCTTAGCCGCCGTCTGCTCCGCAGTTGATAATGGCCTTCAAGGAGGCTGACTATGGCCCACACCATCTTTCGCTATAGTATTTTTCGAAGGCACAGCAGGTAGGTATACAGCCCAGGCCTTCAGCATCTGCTTCTCCCTTGATGCCTCCACTACTAGAACATAGAGGGATTCTTTGTTTCTCCAGTTCCCTAGCTGTCCAGGTCATACCTAATGTCTCTCACAATACTGATGATGAGGAAGCAGATTATCTACTCCCTCATTAAACTGACAAAGGTCTTTATTTAGACTGGAATGCTCATAGGTTAGATGCCTCACCAGAGACGCAGCTGGACTCTCAGCCAGGCCCACCAATGGAAGGCAACACCTTTTTTGTCTTAGTGGTGCAAAGAGTAGCAGACGTGCCAGACCTCGAAAGCCAATTTATTAACTGAAATTCTTCAACCCAGGCAAACTTCATCTATTACCTCTTAGCAAGGCCGTTACAGACACACATGAGCACTTTGTCTAAACCATGTTCAGCTCCTCCGGTCAGCTGACCTACAGCTAGACGACACAGACCAGCCCCTAGTGACCTTGACTATATAACATAACGGTGAAAGCTCTGTGGTGTAAGCCTCCACAAGTAAAGTCCACCCAATTGCTTTTCCTTCTAACCTCCTTGATAAGAAGTCGAAACATAGTAATGCCTTTGAAAAGAAAATGTTTTCCTCAACTATCCTGTCTTTTTTTTGTTTAACTTCGTTTTTATTATTATTGTTACTGTAATCACTGTATACAGTACATTTACACATAGACGTGTCACCGTAAAGACTGAATCTATGTGTAAACAACTAATACTTTAATCAACTTTTACAGGCTCCAATTGTGGGTGCTTAGCATGATATCTTTGTATACAGATTCAAATAATGAGCAAATAAATAAAAACAGATATACAACTCTAAACAGTGTACCCCACTGCCTAGAACACTTACAATTAATCCCTGCGCCGTTTTATGCCCTACATCTATGGCCCACTGTCCGCACCATAGCAGCCTGCCCAACTATGACTACTATTCTCAGCGTTTACTCTAGTGTCCTGCGCTCACCAGTATATTATGACCACCGCGCAGGTTGTGTGTTGGTGCTCGGGGGCTGAATATACATCCGGGCAAAGAGAGCAAGCTGTTTGCTAGGAAGGAGGGGGAGGAAGGGGGGGAAGGGAGGGGGGGAGCTGGGGTATCAGCTATCCTGTCTTAAAGCATTTTTTAATGTGGTGTGCCTCATTTGACATACATACATGCCTTATGGGGCATGATCAACAAGATCTTCCCAGCCATTCCAGAGGACATCAGGAACCCATTGACCAAAATGATCAAAGACTGACAGCATGCAGCAAAGAGGTGTTGCAACAACAAATAAATGATATCCCTCTAGACCTCTATTTCTTTATAATATGGCTTATAAAAAGCTCAAACCTGGGGCACAGAAAAACATGTAACTTCAAACAGAGCCATTTCTTTCTTTTTTCCACATTTTTATTTTGTTTGTATCATTTTTAAGTAATTCATTTTATATGTTTCCTTGTTTTTGGCAATTTATCTCATTTGTGACATTTATCAATGATTACATATAACTTCATAACCAATCCATACAATTTTTTGTTGTAAATACAAATATTTTTCCTAAAAAAAAAATATAGAATATCTGCAACAGTATTACTCAAGGGAAAAAATGTTTTTTCCTTTCCTTATCAATAAAATACAACAAAGAAATAATCACAACCGTTAGAAAAACAGGAATAAACAAACTCCTCATCTCCCAAATTCACACACACCTCTTCTCATACCTCATGCACAACTCTTGCACTCAATACAAACATACCATCAGCCCCATACCCAGACTGCATACACAGCAGAAACCATTGGGGTGAGAAACTCAACCCTCAGATGCTATACTGTGTGTTGGGGCGTCACACACCACCTCGGTCAACGCACGTTTGGATGGCCTATATTCCTTTTCTTGCCATCTTCTTCAGGACCTGCTATTTTGTAACGGGCAGGATGAAGGGAGGAATACAAAAGTTTTTTTGCTCTGCTCTAATATTGTTGCACCTGTAGTCCTAAGACGCATTGACACCATCCGGTAGTAAATGCAGTTTGTTCACTCTCAATGTTACTGCAGAAAAACTCTTACTCCTTTATTGTGATAGTCCATAATCTGGATAGCATCCAATAAAATGGTTTGTAGCATTCATATACGATGTTTGTTTCCAATATAGTGGGCCCACTTTGTCAAATCAATGTGGTTGTTCCAACTCTAGTAGTAGAGATGTAGCTGAACTGCATATATATTCCTTTTAATACATTTGATAGACACAGACAACCATAAAGATATCCCATATATTTTTCTTAATTGATTTGGCGCTGTCAGTCAGTCAACATCTTCGGCTTCTCTCCATGACTCAAAACGCTGCAAAGAGGTGTTGCGTGCAGGCCTGGACACCAACGACTCCATTGGCTGTGCTTTTGAAATCAATTTAGTGCTTAGAAGACACACCTAGATGTGATCAGTTGAGCACACCAGCATGGACATCTGTCCTCCAACTCTCCCTACCCCAGCGCAGCAGCTCCCAAACTGCTTTGATTTGTCCTCCCAGCCCCACCACCTGCTAGTACGAGGTAGGATAAATTTCCTCCCCTGGAGATTCCATGAGACTGATGGTGCTTACAAAGTGTTCAAAAGGTCTATGCCCAGCTCTTTATTGCTTCTCCACCTTGTATTCATCCCCTTCCCCCAAACACTTTTGGGGTGAACATGCTGATATTGTGAATCGCCTGCTTGCCAAAGATTCCAGTGTGTGGGTGCCACATTTGTAGAGTGATGAATGGTGCTATTCATTGGTTGCTTGTGCCTTAATGAACCTGGGTACTGGATGGTGTCCCTGATTTCTAATTTTCGTATACCCATTCTGCAGTCCAGCAGACTTCACCTGCTGTTCATGGTAGAGTCAGAACATTTCCAGTCCGCAATACTGCCATTCAGCCTTACCTTTGCTCCTCGGGTGTGCAAACAAATTGTATTGATCATATTCAGAGATCTGGGACACATGTATGCTTGTACTCTGACAACTGGCTAATTAAGGAGTGCTCACCTCAGTCAGTCACAGATCACCTTCGGTCCAAAGCTGAGCTCTTGATCTCCTTGGGTTTTCAGTCAACGAGCAGATGTTTCACATGAGCTCTCCGAAGATTCAGTTCATAAACTTTATCATGGACAAAGTAGTGCTCAAGGCCTTTCCTCTGCCGCTATTAGTCTGGTATATTAAGGATATTAACCAGATATTTCAAGTTCAGTGCTGCGTCTCGGTGAGGATTGTTCTGACTCTTTCATCTCCTAGCTTCTTGCATCCTCATTGTCCTGTGCACCAGATGGCAGATGCAAACCCAGCCAAAGAGTCTGAGGTTTGAGGTGTCAGCACTGAGGTTTCCTGTCCAACACTGTCCATTTTTCACAAGCGATATGCTTTGGATTTAACATGGTTGCATATGAGCCCCAGCCTGACAATTTGCATCCATTTCCTTTTCCTACCTGGATTTCACATTTGTAACTGATGCATTGTTACTGGTTTGGGGAGACATCTGAGGTGAAGGTCAGGAACCTTTGGTTTCCAGCAGTGTGCCAGCTCCACATCAACCTATTGGAGCTTTGGACCAGAAATCCTTCCTTCCAACCATGAAGTGTAGGCTGTAACCGGTTATACAAGACAACATGACCGCCATGCGGTACTGCACAAGCATGGTGAGGTCCTGGATCCTATACCAGGGTGCTCAACATCTCTGGAGATGGCTGGTCCAGCAGATCTTTTTTTAGCAGCCAGCCTAGCGTCGTCCCCGAATGCCAGAGCAGATGAGCCGAGCAGATGCGGGCTGGCAAACGACCAGTGGTGTCCATCTTGAGTTGCCTCAGGGCATCGTTGATCATAAGGGCTTTCCCTGTTAGGACTGTTCAGCACTGTCGATTGTGCAGTGTTGAAGCTTCTGTTCCCTGGAGTTTCCTTCACAAAGGTAATTGGGAAACACCTGTCTGGAATGGGACACGTGCGTCAGGACAGATTTGGCCTTAGTCATCTTAATAGCCCCGGCCTGAGCCAGGAAAGTGTGGTACCCAGAGTGCGCCTCTGACCATTCTGCCCCTTCGGAATTACCTCTAGTCTTAGCAACAGAAGAGGACCTAAATCTCCATAAACTGCACCTCTGTGTGGAGATTGAGAGGCAACAGCTAAATTCTTTTGATTTCCTGCCTGAAGTGGTTCATGCAGCCAGATGCCTATCCACAAGGACTACGTGCTTGGGGATAAGGTTATGGCCTGGTATTGGGTATGTCATCTAGACCCTCTGCAGACCAAACTCTCATGTATTATTTGTTCGGTCTTTGGCCCAGCACAGCCTTGCAGTGGGAACAGTTAAGGTTTCTTGTAATTAATTCCAGCCTTTTTATGTTTGCCTGACCACCATCTCTCTTTATAACCAGGTGTGATGTATTTTCTGGAGGGCCTGATGTAAATATTCCCTCCAAAATAATTTGTCATGGCTCAATGTGACATAAATCTTGTTCTGCTGTTCCTTGTGTACAGAGTTTATTCCTATTCACTGCATCACTGTGGTTTCCAACGATCAAGACACTTTCTTAATGACATCACTTCTGTGCACAGTGTGGCTGAACTAAAGGTGCTTACTTTGCAAGCTTCCTTCACCTCTTTATTCCTCAACAAATTGGTGCTGCAAGCCCCATTTGTATTCCTACCAAAGGGTGCATTACCCTTCCATGTTGACCAATCGATCACCTTGCTGACATTTGTTCCATCACATCCCTTGAATAAGGGGGAGAGGCTCAAGCAGCTTGACCATGAGAAAGCTTTACGTTTCTACGTTGACTGTATGAGCGATTACCCTGTAGATCAGTTTTCTCATAGGGGATTTCCATCTATAGTTGTAAGCACTTGAAAAGTCCCACCCACCTGCAGGGACCCCGGAGCACTTCTTTAGATATATCTCCTTAAAGTGGAAATGTTTTGCCTTTGGTCAGGAAGGCCTGCAAGGACACTTAAGAGAAAGAAAGACAATAATGCAGCCTAAATACATAGGCTACACTGGCCGCATTGTCATAAGGAATTGAAAAAAGGTAGCCAGTATACAAAATTTGTGTCGTTTTTGTAGTATTAAACACAGAAAAATCTCCTACACAATCCCCTTTTTTCATGATCGAGATGAAAGGAAAGGACAGAATAGCCTCATAGGCTGCCATTATATGTCTTTGAAAATAGAAGCTGTGCCTTTAGGATCCCAGAGATCACCAGTATTCCATCATGCACAGCTAGTGGCAGTTACTTCAGTCCTTTTTGAGGGTGATGAGAAGAGAATGTATGCTCTATGTTATGGATCCCTGTGTCTTCCCACTGGGGAGGAGGGAGGTTTACTTTCGACTCATCATGGAAATACCCCTACAAGAGAACAGGAGTTACAGGTAAGAAACCGTTACTTTTCTCTCGTAGGGGATTTCCATGTATAGTCATAAGCACTTGACTAGATTAGCAAGCCCATCCCTGTAAAACACGGTGGAAGAGACAAAGAAAGAGATATGTAGATTTAAGCAAACCGGTTCCGGAGGCAAGTCTGCGCCACTTGAGCATCTGCCTAGGCATCTGAATCCAGGCAGTAGAGTTACGTGAAAGTATGAACTGTTTTCCAAGTAGCAGCCTTGCAAATCTCTGCAATTGGAATATAACGAAGCAAGGCCGCAGTAGCTGCTTTCCTTCTAGTCGAGTGAGCTTTAGGCTTACTAGCGAAGGATTTATTAACTTTTTGGTAACAGAAAAGGATGCAGGAAACAATCCATCCAGAGATGGACTACTTAGAAGTCGCCAGACCAGTACAGAGGGAAATAACAAATAACTGGTCAGATCTCCGTAGATCCTTAGTTTTATCTAAATAGAATTTTAAACAAGTCTTACATCCAGGGAATGAAGAGCTCCCTCCTCTGGAGTAGATCGATGCTGGAAAAAGGCAGAAACGGGGATAGTCTGGTTCACATGAAAATCCGAAACCACCTTAGGGAGGAACTTCGGATGAGTCCTCATATCCACTTTAGATGCAAATGTGTATGGCTCCCTTTAAGAAGTCTAAATCAAAGTATTTATACAGGTCCTTGGTGTCGAGTGCATTCTTAGTTGCTCCAAGAGCCTTTCTCACAAACCTTGCAAAAAGCAAAAGTGCATTGTTTTTAGTCTAAGCACAGAAAGTACATCAGAGGATTCCTTTTTTTTTTTCCTTTTTTTTTTTTTAAATTTTTTATTTTATTGCAGGCATTACAAAAATTACTTTGCATGGTTAATTGCAGAGAGAGAAATTTACGTTAAACATTGGACATATAAAGTAAAATACATGCGTAAAAGCTACAATTAAGGAGAAAAACAAGCAGATAATCCATAGGACTAATGT
Organism: Triturus cristatus; assembly: GCF_964204655.1. Taxonomy (NCBI): domain Eukaryota; kingdom Metazoa; phylum Chordata; class Amphibia; order Caudata; family Salamandridae; genus Triturus; species Triturus cristatus. The sequence goes on from NC_140581.1 coordinate 124,932,856, forward strand.
AAATATAACTTGAGCATATTACAATCATACATTTGCATTATTATTCTTCCAGGTTTCTATCGGTTCCCAGATCATATTCCCTAGGGCTCTCGCTTTTTTGCCTTTACATGCAAAGATAGCTTTCTCCTGGTTATACATAGCCAGTAGCCTAGCTAGCCAAACCTGGAAGTTGGGGGGAGGTGGGGGGGGGTCTGTGTCCTTCCAGCGGGCTGTTAAAATTATCCTATAGATCGCTGCCCCTAGAAAGAGACAGATTTCCTCTCTCTTTGTATGCCCGAGTGTATTATCGTAGCCCAGCATGTATAGGGTGGGGGATTCAGGTATTGAGTGCCCGAACACGTCCTGCCAAAAGCCAGCTATCAGATCTCTTAGAGGAGCAAGTTTACTACACTCATAGAGCATGTGGAGTAAATGTGCCCCACTTTCCCCACACCTTGGGCATTCTGAATTCACCCTTTTCCCCCAAGAGTAAAGCTTTGATGGTGTAAAGTAGAGATCATATATGGTCTTGTATAACTGAGCTTTGAGATTGGATGAAACGAATAATTTCATTGAGAGATATAGAGACATATCAATGTCCACATTGGAGTTATTTAAATTGCATGACCATCTCCTTTCCGTTTTTTCCAGATCATCCTGCTGGTTTTCGATTAGTATTGTATAAACAGTGCCAATCTTGGTTGTAGATTTGGCCATGCATTCAAATATGGGGATATTACTCAGAGAGAAATCGGAACTCCTTAGTTTTAAGATTGTATTAATCTGAATAAATTTAAATATATTATTATCCGGAATGGAAAATTTACTTTGCAGCACTTGAAATCTATTAGTGTTACCTGGTAGCAAAAAATCCCCTAACGTTAGAACTCCCAAGTATTCCCATCTTCTAGCCATAGTATCATATATATGTGATGGTAGAGCTGTAGAATGCCACAAAGAAATATACTTGTTATATTTAGGTATATTAAGGTGACACATTATTTTCCTCCAGGTAGCCCAGGCACTAGTTATGATCTTGAACTTAGTTTTCTTATAATAGGAGGGTTCCAACTGTTTTACTAGGAGGCCATTAGCCTTATCTCCTATAAGGAGTTCATAGATTGATGGTATACATTTACCCCCTATTTCTTCTTCTGGTATTTTAACGAAGAGTAGCGTGGTCATCTGTTGGATCAAAGTGGCCCACAAATAAAATCCCAAATTCGGAACAGAGAGGCCGCCTCTCATAGTTGGTAGAGAGAGAAAGCGAATTGATCTCCTTATTTTCCCGTACCCCCAAATGAATCTGGCCATCTGGGATTCCATGGCTTTAATAATTTTATCGTCAACTAGTAGCGGGATTGCACAGAATAAATATAAGACCCTGGGTAATATATTCATTTTGAGGAAATTCCCTCTTCCAATAATTGATAGATGCAGGCCATCTATCCTTTTTAAATCGTTCTTAATCTTTTGGAGGAGAGGATCATAATTAATTTTAATTATTTCCTCTATTTTTGAGGATATCCGAACTCCTAAATAAATTGCACTGTCAACTCTACTTGAATCAGCAAATTGGGTATTATGAGTGCAGATAACCATTGTTTTATCTCTATTTAGGCTCCAGAGAGGCGACCATAACCCTGGGTAATCTGTTCAATAGTAGACAAAGCCTCAGCAGGGTGAGATGTTATTATAGTCACATCATCGGCATAAACGAGGATTTTGGTATCAAATGGGCCTATAGTAACAGGTTTAATAGACTCTGTTTTTAACAATTTCAAGATTAGAGGGTTTATATAGAGGGCAAAGAGAATCGGAGAGCATGGGCATCCCTGGCGATTGCCTCGAGATATATCAAAGTAGCCAGACTCAAGACCCATTGCCAGAACCCTAGCTTTTGGCATAAAATACATAGCCTTGATGGATTTCATAAGACACGGCCCAATTTTATTTTGCTCGAGTACCGCCCATAGGAATGCCCATGAAACCCTATCAAAGGCTTTCTCCGCATCCAGAAGGATCATCGACATCCGGCCGCCCGAGACACCCATGGCCTCAAACAGGGCGATAGCCCGGCGGATATGATCCGTTGTGCCCCTGCCCGAAATGAAGCCATGCTGCCACGGGGAGACCAGACGCTCGACGATCCCCCTGAGGCGATTAGCTAGAATTTTAGAATAGAGTTTCGAGTCTGTATTTATGAGAGAAATTGGGCGGTATGATGTAGTTAGATTGGGCGGTTTGTCTTTTTTAGGAAAGACTATATTCGTTTCCCTCCAAGAACTAGGAGGGGTGGCGCGCACCTGGATACTTATAAATAAATCTAGAAGAAGTGGTGTTATAATATTACCAAGAATTTTATATAGCTCCAAGGGTATTTTATCTGGGCCTGCGGCCTTGCCTGGAGCAAGCTCTGCAAGGGCCGTTTGTAGCTCTAATAGGGTTATGTCTCTTTCTAGATCTTGTCTGGTAGCCTCCTCTAGTCCTGGGTTACCCGCCTGCTCAGTTGCCCACCTAGCCAATTCATCCTTAATTTTTAAAGGGTCCAGCGTATCCTCATTTTGGTAAAGTTTCTGATAGTATTTTTTAAAAGCTTCTAGAATGGCTTCAGATGTTGTGTGGTCTTGACCGTCTGCCTCAATACTGGTAATTAGGTTTAGGGATTGTTTTTGTCTAATACGGAGAGCTAATTGCTTACCAACCATCTCACCCGCCTCATATATCTCGTTGCGATGAGATTGATAGGTCTCTGCTGCTCTCTTGGTTAGCCTACTATTAATTGCCATTTTAAGAATCATCATTTCATTTAGAATCTGCCCTCCATCACCACCTTGCATTATTATAGCGGTGTGTTTCTCCTCCTTCCCAGCTAGTTCTAGGAGAGAAAACTCGTTGGCTCTAACCAACTCCTTCCTCTTCCTGGCCACATAGCTTATTGTTTCACCACGAATTGAGGCTTTAAAACAATCCCAGACCACATCCCGTGGGGCACTATAACGATTAGCGTCTATAAATCTTTGCGCCCATACTTTAATATATTCTATATAGTCATTATCGACTAATAATTTTCTATCGAAGTACCAGCTTGACCGAGGTCTTAGAATATTATTAGTCCTTAATATGAGCACTAAGGGATTGTGATCCGAGATGATTTTTGGAAGTTTATTTATTTGTACCTCATTAAGCCAGCTACTTGTCATCCAGATATAATCAATGCGGACATATTTATTATGTGGGTATGAAAAATAGGTATATCCCGGATCTTGATGTTGTTTCATGTCCCACACATCGACTAAGCCTAGACTTTCTTTTAATGGTAATATGGCTCTGTATACCTTCGGTTTGTATCCCACATATTTAAATTGCTCATGATTACATATCAGGTCCCGGTGAATCAGAGAGATGTTAAAATCTCCACAAAAAATTAATGTGGAGGGCCAGGATGCTAATTCCAATTCTAGATTGAAAAAAAAAGATAGATCATCCGGGTTAGGTGCATAAATAGAGCATATAGTGATACCTACTTTAAGCTCGACAATCACCCACCGGCCCAGAGGGTCAGCTGTCTTACGTGTAGGCGGTCCTAAAAAAGATTTTGCCAAGATAGCTACTCCTCTTGTTCGAGTAGTATGGGATGTGCTTGCCATTAAATCAAACCCCGGGACCCTCAGTATATTTCTTTCTGCCCAGGGAATGTGTGTCTCTTGAAGACAAATTATATCAAACGTATTTTGGAAGATCACTCCCCACATTCGATCCCTTTTCCCCTTATCATTTAGGCCCGCTATGTTCCATGAGCATAATTTTAAGCTAGCCATACTTCATTATATCTATTAACCAGTCAGATTTTACTGTATGACCAAATTTGGCGATAATAATTTCATGAAATCCATTTCCATCTCTGCTTCCATTTTTATTTCCATACCTGCAATTACATTTTTTATATATTTTCCCCCCCCTGAATCCCAACCCATTCCCTAACCCCTTACCCTCCCTCCCTCCACCCATCCCCTCCACTCCCCCGTTACTAGGGCAAATAGACTCCATAAGAGTCTGTAGTGATGGACGTGCAGTGAAAGGCCAGTGCTCTCTATTAATCTATACCCCTCCTTAATAAAATATTTTAGACAAACTTATTCCTCCTCCCCGTCATATTCCAGAGCTTAAAGCCACCGAGAAAAAAATATCAAAGGGATAACATTAATTAACCAACAGCGAGGAAACTAAATTTCAGCCCTAGAGAGTGTCCAGATACTCCTTGGCTTTTATCTCAGAAGTGAAGAACTTGGTCTGATTACCATTAATAACTTTCAGACAGGCCGGGTTGTTCAAGAATGCCTGAAGTTTTTTTTCTTGAAATGGTCTAATGAGTTGGCGGAGACGCCACCTCCGCTCAACCGTTACATGACAGAAATCGTGGCGTACGAAATAAGTTATGTTGCCACTAGTTTTTTTTGCCTCAGGTCTAGCTTTTTCCCATATCGCCTGTCTCAACAGAAAATTACCAAAGTATACCAATACTGCTCTTGGATACGCTCCAGGTTTGGGGGTGCTTCTCATGTTAAGGGGTACCCGATGGGCACGTTGTATCTCAATATCCCATTTCCACGTTGACAACTCTGGGAGGGAATCTTGAAACAGTTTAACCATGAAAGAGCGGACATCCCCCCCCCCCCCCCCCCCCCCCCCTTCAATTCCCTCGGGAATTCCCAGGACTCGTAGGTTACTTCGCCATTGGCGATTTTCCATGTCCTCGAGTTTCCACATCATGTCTGAGAGTTCTTTATCGTGCGCCTCAGTCTTCTCATGATTTAGTGCAGTTTCCGTTTCATTGAGCAGTAATCTTGACTCCATCTCATTCATACGATCGTTGAAAGAATCAATTTTCTTCGAAATCTTACGGACCACACCCTGCACCTTGCGTAGCTCTGCTTGGGCCCTACGACCATCATGAGAAGTCTCTTCCCTATGCGCAGCTATAGCTAACAAAATCGTTTCTAACGTTGGTGCAATTGTGTCTTGAATGGTACCTTGCTCTTGATGTTGATTAGAGCCAGAGATAGGTCGCTGTGATTGTATCAAGGTTGTCCCTGGGGGGGGAGATCACTAATAGGAGTATAATCCCAAGCCAAGTCTATTGAGTCGTGACGACTTTTCCTGTGTTTAGGTCCCAATTTCTGAGCAGTTCTAACCTTACTAATGTTAGTCTCTTCATCGCTGGACTCAGATAAATTAGACGCAGTATCGGTAGACCATCCCAACTCATCAGAGAGGGAATAAAAATCACTGGGTTCCTTATCCTTATCCTTATCTCTATCTTTATCTGTGTCAGCCTCACTCGGATTTTCACTCAGATTTTCAGATCTGAGTTGCACAGATTGCCGATCTCTCGATAAGGACACTAGAGCCTGATTCGATTGCTGACTTCCCGGGCCACTTGTTACTCAGAAGTAAGTATTGAGTGAGAACTGTCATCAGTTTTCCCATTCGTTACAGCCTTACTAGAAGCTTGTATCTCGCCATTGCCAAAGGACCCCTGTGATCTCCCCCCCCCCCCCCCTCTCTCACCGTCTGTTTATGTATGTGGCTCCGTCTAATTTCGGCAGAGGAGACTCCATTGGTGCTGTTGTCAGTTTCCGTGTGAGTAGCGCTCGCTGCAGCAACGCCCAGCACGTCTCGAGTGTGAGGCTTGCACTGCTCACCTCGACCCGGAAGAGAACGAGCTGGGATCCCGCGTAGGAGCTCAATCACTGAGGAGACAGTCTGTCCACTCTTCCGGGTTGAGCTGCTCGCATTCAAGCCCTTAGATGGAATCTCCTCTGATGCTCCTGCAGCTGGCGCCTCGGCTGTGTCTCGGGTGGCCAACCTGGTCACTCTCGTCTCTTTCTGCTTCGTGGTCGCAGTGACTGTGTTCTTTGAGGCATATTTCGGAGCCATGCTGCTACACTGCTGGATTTCCGTGTCACTCAGGTAGGATTGGCGATGGCTTTTGAAGTTTTTACTGATGCTGCATAAATACCGGACTATAGATAGGCCGATTACTGAGGCCAAAATAGAGACCCGTCTCTTACTCAATATTTCAACCCTGTCGGCTGATTCCTCGAGCAGCATTCCTCTGATCCTTAGCGTAGTTGAAGCCTGTATTTAAATCTTCACATAGCAGGCTGTAAGACTTAGCTACGAGCACCGGCCGGAGCTCACTGCACTACGGTCTCAAGCCGCCGCCATCTTGCCCCCTCATGTCTCTTCCTTTCTTAATGACATCACTTCTGTGCACAGTGTGGCTGAACTAAAGGTGCTTACTTTGCAAGCTTCCTTCACCTCTCTATTCCTCAACAAATTGGTGCTGCAAGCCCCATTTGTATTCCTACCAAAGGGTGCATTACCCTTCCATGTTGACCAATCGATCACCTTGCTGACATTTGTTCCATCACATCCTTTAAATAAGGAGGAGAGGCTCAAGCAGCTTGACCATGAGAAAGCTTTACGTTTCAACGTTGACTGTATGAGCGATTACCCTGTAGATCAGTTTTCTCATAGGGGATTTCCATCTATAGTTGTAAGCACTTGAAAAGTCCCACCCACCTGCAGGGACCCCGGAGCACTTCTTTAGATATATCTTCTTAAAGTGGAAATGTTTTGCCTTTGGTCAGGAAGGCCTGCAAGGACACTTAAGAGATAGAAAGACAATAATGCAGCCTAAATACATAGGCTACACTGGCCGCATTGTCATAAGGAATTGAAAAAAGGTAGCCAGTATACAAAATTTGTGTCGTTTTTGTAGTATTAAACACAGAAAAATCTCCTACACAATCCCCTTTTTTCATGATCGAGATGAAAGGAAAGGACAGAATAGCCTCATAGGCTGCCATTATATGTCTTTGAAAATAGAAGCTGTGCCTTTAGGATCCCAGAGATCACCAGTATTCCATCATGCACAGCTAGTGGCAGTTACTTCAGTTCTTTTTGAGGGCGATGAGAAGAGAATGTATGCTCTATGTTATGGATCCCTGTGTCTTCCCACCGGGGAGGAGGGAGGTTCACTTTCGACTCATCATGGAAATACCCCTACAAGAGAACAGGAGTTAAAGGTAAGAAACCGTTACTTTTCTCTCGTAGGGGATTTCCATGTATAGTCATAAGCACTTGAATAGATTAGCAAGCCCATCCCTGTAAAACACGGTGGAAGAGACAAAGAAAGAGATATGTAGATTTAAGCAAACCGGTTCCGGAGGGAAGTCTGCGCCACTTGAGCATCTGCCTAGGCATCTGAATCCAGGCAGTAGAGTTACGTGAAAGTATGAACTGTTTTCCAAGTAGCAGCCTTGCAAATCTCTGCAATTGGAATATAACAAAGCAAGGCCGCAGTAGCTGCTTTCCTTCTAGTCGAGTGAACTTTAGGCTTACTAGCGAAGGATTTATTAACTTTTTGCTAACAGAAAAGGATGCAGGAAACAATCCATCCAGAGATGGACTACTTAGAAGTCGCCAGACCAGTACAGAGGGAAATAACAAATAACTGGTCAGATCTCCGTAGATCCTTAGTTTTATCTAAATAGAATTTTAAACAAGTCTTACATCCAGGGAATGAAGAGCTCCCTCCTCTGGAGTAGATCGATGCTGGAAAAAGGCAGAAAAGGGGATAGTCTGGTTCACATGAAAATCCGAAACCACCTTAGGGAGGAACTTCGGATGAGTCCTCATATCCACTTTAGATGCAAATGTGTATGGCTCCCTTTAAGAAGTCTAAATCCAAGTATTTATACAGGTCCTTGGTGTCGAGTGCATTCTTAGTTGCTCCAAGAGCCTTTCTCACAAACCTTGCAAAAAGCAAAAGCGGATTGTTTTTAGTCTAAGCACAGAATGTACATCAGAGGATTGTAACCTTTTCATTAGGTTCTTTTGAGTTAACCCCTTGGGTTTGAAATCTCAGTCTCCATTCTAACTTTTAAAGCTTAACCGGAGACTAAGCCAGTGGTCATTTTTGCAAGATCATCTCTGATTCAATAAACTTGTACCAGGCTGACAACTCTAGTCTGAAGAATCTAGACATAAGTCTGTAGTTCACTTGAGGCTACTGGCATCCTCTAATGCGTAACTTGATGGAGGAACATTTTAAAAGGATTAAAAATGCTTTTGCTCGTTCTTATGTCATCACAGCGCAGTAGCTTCTCCTTGACCCTTGGGAAAGTTCTGGTTTGTACCAATTTTCCAACTTAAACAGCAGAAGCAGACAGTCTTTAACCCATGCATCTACCACAACTTATTCAGACATAATGTGAATTGAGCTACTATCCGATTCTGCCAAAGACTGTCAGGAGTATATTTTTGTAGAGGGTTACTGGGTTTTCTACTAAGGCCACTACAAAGAAATTAATACAGTTATTTGAAAAGGCTTTATTAATTAACAGAATAAAGGAGTGTTTGATGAAATCCCTTCTTCCTTAGACCTAGCTCATGTCTACATTACAGCCGAAATCTTACCAAAAAGAGGAGTATCCTAAAAGGCCGTCTCCTCCAGAGGATTCCTTAGGGTTTCACCACTTAGTGCAGAGAGCAGCACACTACCATGGGGTGGAAATGCATAGTGAACCAGTGGAAGACGACTTCCTACTGGATACATTTGACATTCAGGACAAGTCCACATCTATCTTGCCCATGCTCAAAGGTGTCACCAAGCATGCTGCAGAGGTGTTCAAAGATCCTGTCAGGGCCAGGGTATTGAACCCTAGAATAGAAAAAAAGTATAAGGCGGCACCCACAGACCCTGCATACATTAAGGGCCCTGCTCCCTTAGATTCCCTAGTTGTGTCCACAACTAGAGAGCGGGCTAACTCCCAGTCCTCCGGAGAAGCCCCACCGCCGGATAAAGAATCCAAACTTCTAGACGCGTCTGGCAAACGCACCGCCTCCCAAGCTGCAAACATGTGGCGCATTGCAAATACACAAGCGCTACTTGCGCGCTATGACAGAGCACACTACGACGAGCTTGAGGCTCTTATGCAGCACCTCCCCGAAAAACACAAACGCAAAGCTCATGAACTAATACAGGAGGGCAAACTAATTACTAACACCTCCATTAAGTGTGCCCTCGATGCAGCTGACACTGCTTCTAGAGCCATAAATACTAGTGTCCTGCTTCGTCGTCATGCCTGGCTCAGGATCTCATGTCCAAAGAACAAAAACAAACTGCAAACATCCGGGCCCAACACCAGATGGCGATCTATGCTAAGTGTACAACTCTGCAGCTCTACATGCCAAGAACAGATGCATACTGGTAAGTACATATTCCTTATACGGAGACCTGGGTAACACTGGGTGGTAGGAAATTTGTGTCAGCTTGGTGATCTTACAACTTTCCCACACAAATGTGGGAAAAAATTGAGTTTTTTTCAACAAAATTTGAGGTATGCTGGGGATTCTGGGTAGGGAAATGTTGGGGGACCCACGCAAGCCATACCTTGCTGGACTCCCCCAGGTGTCTAGTTTTCATGGGACCCCCCCCTTTCAAAAGCAGGTTGTTTTGTGATCGGTAATATTGATGTTGCCTCAATAGGTTTTGGACCCTTGCCTGTCGCGGGTACTTGACCCACCCACGCGAGTGAGGTACCATTTTTATCGGGAGACCTGGGGGAATGCTGGGTGGTAGGAAATTTGTGGAACCAACACAGATTCCAGAAATTTGAGAAAAAAGATATTGTGTCAGCAACATTTGAAGTTGGCAGGGGATTCTGGGTAGGAAAAAGTTGGGGTACCCACGCAAGCCATACCTCGGACTCCCCCGGGTGTCCAGGTTTCAGAAGTGTGTGGGTTTGGTAGGTTTCCCTAGATGGCCGCCAGGCCTGGGGCCAAAAACTCATGGGACCCCCCTTGCAAAACCAGGCTATGTGATAGGTAATTTTGATGTCGCCTCAATAGGTTTTGGGCACTTGCCTGTCGCGGGTACTTGACCCACCCACACAAGTGAGTACCATTTTTCACGGAAGACTTTGGGGAATGCGGGGTGGGTGGAATTTTGTGGATCCACTCAGATTCCAGAACTTTCCACCACAGAAATGTGAGGAATTGTTTTTTTTTTTTTTTAACAAATGTTGAGGTTTGCAAGGGATTCTGGGTAACCGAACCTGGTGAGAGCCAGACAAGTCACCCCATGCTGGATTCCCCTATGTGTCCAGTTTTCAGAAATGTATAGGTTTGCTAGGTTGCCAGTAGAGGAAAACCAAAACTGACGAAGATCGCAGGAATTACAGGCAGTCTCATCTTAACTATATAAAAATCATTAAATCGTCCAAAAAGCCCTATTTAACTCAGCGTATAAACAATGCCGCACACTCTAGTAAGGAACTCTACAAAATATTGAAATAATTCACCTCCCCTCGGGTTGAGCAGTCTTTCCTACTCAAGAGTGGGTTGATTCTGTGTCTTTCTTCTTTGATAATAAAATTAAAACCATCTATTCTTCCTTTCCTCATCATGACATAAATTCCCATCACCTAATCAGTAATACGTCTATGGCACCTCCTATACCAGAAATAAATGATGTCCCCTGTTAATGGAATTTGAACCCATAACCACTATTGAAGTATTAGAAGGCTTAAACAAGATTAAATCAGGTTCCCCAGCAGACCCTTTTCCACCCCGATCCTGTACCAAGATCATGCCCCTATTTGCTAATGTTTTAACTGTAAGTTTTTAACATGTCACTAGAGCAAGCCAAAGTTCCGACTAGATGGAAACACGCTCAAGTCATGCCTATTCTTACAAAACCTCTGGCTGACCCTAATTTACCAGTCAATTATCATCCCATCTCACTGCTACCCTATTTTGGGAAGGTACTGGAGCATCTAGTGAATAAGCGTCTCACTGCTGATCTAGAGAACCACGGTCTCCTGGACCCCTCACAATCGGGTTTTCGGGCCGCTCATAGTACGGAGACCACAGTCATTAAGATTGATAACATCAGGCTCACACTGGAAGAAAGAGAATCCGCAATTCTGATTCTCTTGGATCTGTCTGCAGCCTTCGACACCATCTCCCACAGTATTTTGAAACATCGACTGTGGGAGGTGGGTATCAGAGGGAATTATTTGGTTTGAGAATTATTTGGCGGACCGTTCTACTACCGTTCTTGTAGACTCTATACTCTCATGTAGTCATCCAATTACTGTTGGGGTACCACAGGGCTCCATTCTCAGCCCCATGTTGTTTAACTTGTATCTAACACCTCCGCCTGGCATCATTAGACCGTATGGCTTTGAGACTGTGTCGTATGCCGACGATACCCAACTGCTTGTCACCTGTGGTTCTGATTAGGTTGACACACGATCTTGTTTCAAGAGCTGTATGGTCCAAATAAATAACTGGATGAGTATAAACAAGCTACAACTAAATGGCAGCAAGACTGAGATCATCTTGTTTGGCAGAGCTGAGCAATTCTGGGCGCAAGATTGGTGGCCCTTGGAATTAGGTACCTGTCCCTCTCCTAAGTCAGCAGTACGTAACCTTGGAATTACCATCGACAGTTCTGTCTATGAAAACCCATGTTAATCAGGTTTTAGGGGTTTGCTATGGGATTATGCGTAACCTCCGCAAAATCTTCAAGTGGCTACCCATTGAAGCGAGGAAACCTCTGGTGCAGTGTCTTGTTATCAGCTGTCTTGATTATGGAAACGCTCTGTTTACGGCCCTTAATGAAGACCTGCTTTCCAAGCTTCAGATTCTTCAAAATACCACAGCCAGACTTATTCTTAATCTTCCCCCTAGATCTCCTTCCGCCCCAATCTTAAAACCCTCCACTGGCTCCCGGTGCGACAAAGAGGCCATTTCAAAATCTTAAGTCTCACACACAAGATAATGTATGATACTGGCCCTTTCTACCTAGCAAAAAAACTCCAATGGTATATACCGGGAAGATCCTTAAGGTCTGGTAATAAATCATACCTTGTTCAGCCTCGCATCCGAACTTCGCTAATGGTGGCCGTTCTTTCTCTTATCTTGTCCCCATGCTATGGAATAAATTACCATCACATCTCGTCCCTAGTCGACCACAAATGCTTTAGCAGAAAGCTGAAAACCTGGCTTTTTCCTCAGTAAGCTTGCGTTTAGTTTTCAGGTTGGTGTTTGTATTACTGTCTTTTTGTTGCTAGCGCCTTGAGACCTCACGGTGAGATGCGCGCTCTACAAGAATATCTGACATTGACATAGGTTTCCCTAGGTTCTTGCCGAGCTAGGGTTCAAAATCTACAGCTAGGCACGTTGCAAAAATAGGGTTCGTTGTCACTGTGAAAATGTGGTGTGTCCACGTTGCGTTTTGGGCTGTTTCCTGTCGTGGGCACCCGGCCTACCCACACAAGTGAGGTACCATTTTTCTCGGAAGACTTTGGGTAATGCGGGGTAGGTGGAATTTTGTGGATCCACGCAGATTCCAGAACTTTCCACTACAGAAATGTGAGGATAATGTTTTTATTTTGACACATTTTGAGGTTTGCAAGGGATTCTGGGTCACAGAAGCTGGTGAGAGCCAGACAAGTCACCCCATCCTGGATTCCCCTGGGTGTCTAGTTTTCAAAAATGTATAGATTTGCTATGTTTGCCTAGGTGCCGGCAGAGCTAGGGTTCAAAATCTACAGCTAGGCACTTTGCAAAAAAAGGGTCCGTTTTCACTGTGAAAATGTGGTGTGTCCACGTTGGTTTTTGGGCTGTTTCCCATCGTGGGCACTAGGCCTACCCACACAAGTGAGGTACCATTTTTATCGGGAGACTTAGGGTAACACAGACTTGTAGAGCAACTGTTATTACCTATTGACTTTCGATGCATTTCTGCCTTCCAAATGAAAGACAATGTGTAAAAAATTAGTCACTTTGAAAAATGTCCTATAATTCTCATGCTAGTATGGGTACTCACAATTTCGGAAATGTTCAAATATCTACTGTTTCTAAACTCTAGATTTTGTTTCAATTTCAGAAATACATAGGTGTCTTTCATACCAATTTTTCCATGTATATATTTTCCCAAATTAATTGCTGTATACATGGTACATAATAAAGAAACATTGCAAGACGCGCTCCGTTATTGGCTCTGGGTTCGTCGGGGTCTTGGTGAACCTACAAGTGCTATATACCCCCACAACCAGAAAGGTCCAGCGGATGCAACGGTATATTGCTTTCAAACATCTGTCATAATTAGAAGTTACAGGTGAAAATGTTGGGACTAATGGCTGTTTTTTCAACTAATTTTCAATTATTCCTATATTCAACTATTAGTTTCTATAAAGAAACCTTGAAGGATCTACACACATGACCCCTTGCTGAATTCAGAATGTTGCCTACTTCTCTAAAATGTATAGCTTTATTGCTTTCATACCCATTTCTACCATTAACTGGAAGAAGGTTGAAAGCACAAAAAATAGCAAAAATAGGCTATGTCCCAGTAAAATGCCAAAACTCTGTAAAAAATGTTTTGGGGACAAAAGTCTGTCTGTCCCTAAAAGCTGGGAAAATGGTGATTTCAGTCCCTCAAACCATTTGTTGATAAAATTTGCAGGGGGAAAAGACGCTTTCATTTGCAGCACTTTTTTCCCATTTTTCCCCAAAAAACAAAATACCTGTATTTTGGCTAATTTCTGGGTCTCCAGGAGAATCCACAAATCCTGGGAACCTTTAGAATCCCCATGATGTTGGAAGAAAAGGACGCAAATTTGGTATGGATACCTTATGTGTTCAAAAAGTTACAGGGGCATATGCGCGAACTACCCCAAATAGCCAAATTAAGGCATAGCACGGGGGGGGGGGGGGGGGGGGGGGGGGGGAGGCCTATAAGCGAAGAGGTTAAAGTGCTAACGTGCAGTAATTACAAATTCCATTATATAAAAACAATAATAAAGTGCATCAAAAATTACTGTAACAAGGAAGCTTCTATTATTACATTTCTAATTATCACCCTAGCAGCATCAACACTAAGATATACAAAGTATAAAAAGCTATTAAGTTCCAAAGCCATAAAAATAATGGATCTCAAACTTGTTGTATCAAACATTTTTCGGCTGCACTTAATGTTACCAATTTGCATAACGGGATTGATTCCCCAGATAATGACATAATTAATGCCTGACGAGCTGATCTAACTCTGATCCTCAAGAATAGTGGTTTCAAAAAGGTACGTCGAATGTTACTCAGCTTAGGTCACACACAATCTAAATGAACTAATATTTCTTGTGGCCATCCGCATAGTCCGCAATTAGAATCCGGCCACTGCTTGATCCATGATTGCGTGTCCTCTTTTGTTGGATTTATTCCCATTCATAACTTTAAAAAGCTATTTTTTTATCTTTGCTGAGAAATGAGCAGTCATATATGGCTGAATGTGAAGAGTTTGGTATGAGTTAATCACATACCATGCATATATTTTCCTGCTAATGCATTTTTATCCAACTTGAGGGATTCTGCTTTGATCAGTTTTTTAAAAATTAACTTGTAGTTGGGCGTTTTCAAATCTTGCAGTGCTATTTACAGACCAATATCCCTTAGCGAGGTTAAGATATGGGATCCCCATTTGACAGCATAAGCAGACGTATCTCTTTCTAACCAGCAATTGTTCCCTAGGGATGCAGGAGCTGATGAAAACATAGCGACCATACATTTCAAAAATGCTCCTTTTGATACCAGGTACTGTCTCTGGAGACCATCTTATAGTTTTAACAACTTCAATTGGGCCTGCTCTGGCCCTCCATGTATTGAAATTCCGTTTAACAGATCCAATGTTCATGTTTTTTTTTTTACATTTTGTTCAAGGCCATTTATTTGTATGTAATCATCAAAGGCATTTAGAAGTCTTTGTAGGCCAATAGGAGTGTGGCTCAAGAGGATAGTATAGGCAACATATTGAAGGAAACTGATTTGTACCCCTCCCATCAAAGGGGCATGGGCATTAATAGAATCCAGATGCTGAGAAAGATCTGATAAAAAGAAATTGAAAAGGCAAGGAGCAAGAACACATCCTTGCTTTAGGCCATTATATGTTCTGATTTTTCTTGATAAGGAACTACCATCACTCAACCTGACTTGAACTCGGGTATCTGTATACAAAAGGATAATAGCCTTCAACAGTTTCCCTGGGATGCCCCAGTCAAGCAATTTTTTTCCATAACAAATTTCGAGTCACTGAGTCAAAGGCTGCCTTTAGATCAATAAAAGCAATGTATACATTTTGTTTTGTTTTCTAAGACAGCCTGCTCAGCAAGTAACGTTCGTGCCAACAGGTTGGTAGTGGTGCATTGGCCTTTCCTGAAAACCAATTTGGTTAAATGGAACAATGCTTTCCTGCACTGCCCAATTTTCCAATTCTTTAAACAAAATGGAGGCAAAAACCTTTGCATCAACATCAGTGAACGAAATTAATCTGTAATTAGCAGGATTGGCAACGGGACCACCTTTATAAATGAGCTGCAATATGCTACCATGCCATAATGCTGGCAAAATCTCCAATGTCAATACTTCATTGAATAATTTATAAAAACAAATACCAGCCCACATGTCGACATTGGCACAGTACAGGGCATTAGGCGGCCCATTAGGTCCAGGAGCACCATTTGCACAAAGCCCACGTAACAAAGTCAATATTTGATTACAACTTAAACATTCTAAATCAAAGCTTAGATCAAAACCAGAATCACTAAGTTGGACTGTGGTAGTCAACCCCTGGCACTCACCACTCTCCATATCAATAGTTGATATACTATTTTCCTCATAACTAAAGCGCATATCTGGTTGATTTACCATCTGGTCCGATGTGCCATACAAATTAGCAATAAAAGTTACCCAACTGGATTCCGATATATTTACACAAAATGCCGTACATCCTCCCCTTTCAAGCCTGTTAATTACTGGCCACATTTTTTAGGTCTCGCCTACGCAGCGCGCATGCTCAGCATAGGAGGGCCTTTAGCCGTCGCTCTGCTCATTTTCAAGCACACACTCGTGCTTGTGGCGGCATCCACCTTGGGGCAGCGAGCAGCGGCGCGCCACAAGCACGAGTGCAGTGCTTGAAAATGAGCAGACTGCTCTCCCAAGCGTGCGCGCGCACTACTCGCGGGCTCACCTTCTGCTCCCTACCTCATCTCCCCCTCTCTCTCCTCGCCCACACGTCCCGACCACTCTCGCTCCGCCCTCTCAGTCTCCTTTTTTTGTGTGTAGGACGAGGTTGAGTCACACTTTGGGCTAGTATAGCACACTGATTGCTTTGTTGACAGTCTCGTAGCGCTGTACATAAAGCTGTTGCGTACACTGACCCTGCTCCTCCATATACGTGTCTCTAGGTCCTTGCTTAATTTATTTGCAATTTTATATAGCGTGAACTCGACCCAAAGGTATTGGAGCGCTTTACGTGACTTTTAGTTACATTAGACAAGGACACATTTATTTTACAGGGAGATTAAATGATTTCCTTGGATCAGGATGCCGAGACTAGAACCTGCGACCACAGTTCCATGGTAGACAGCGCTGGCCGTGACGCCACATCCCTCTCCCAGTGCCTCTCTGGAGCAGCTATAACGTCACTATATTTGTGACACCTTGAACTCATTCTCATTTTTAAGCGACTGCGCTTTGCCTCCTGGGATATGTCAGTCCTGACTCGAAGTTACAGCGCTCTTAGACACAAAGCTTTGAAACAGGTCTCTCTGGGGCATCTCCCAAAACTATGGAAATTCCGCCCCTCTCCCAGCACGGTCCACACCGAATAGCGCACTACAATTCCCAGAAGGCCATGAGAGCGGCCACGCCCACGGTGGCAGGCAGTTGGAAATTAAACAGTGCGCAAGAAATCGTGCTTTCATTTTTCTTAACGCCACTGAAGAAGGGATAAAGAAACTCCTGAAACACGTCTGGTGTAAGGACTTACATTGATGCCTGTACCCGGAGGGTTGCCTGCTTGCAAGTTGTCAATAAATTATGTGAGCTACTCATCTTCTTGTGGCTTCACTCCTTTGGGGCTTACCTGTATGGATATATATATATATATATATATATATATATATATATATATATATATATAGATAGATAGATAGATATATAGAGATATAGATATATATATATAGAGATATAGAGATATAGATATATATATATAGATATATATATATATATATATATATATATATATATATATATATATATATATATATATATATATTTCTGAACAGCGTCCCTGGTGTTTGCTGTAAAAAAAAAATAAGATAACAAAAATAAAACCGGCCTCGTACAATGTAATCTGATGGTCGTGTAAAGCACTCCAATGCTCTTAGGACATGTTCGAGCTATATAAAACTGACAAGAGGGAACGGCAAACCTACAAGTCCCAGAATGCAAAGTGAAGTTGGCAATAAAGGGCGGACAAGCTTAAAGTGCCATATATATATGACATGGGATTACTGAGTGGACTTGCCTAATATGGGCCTAAAAAATTTGGTCTGTAATTCCCTCCCCCCGTCAGTGCCACCAACTGCTCCGGTACCTGCCCCTTTTCACCACCTCTGATGGGCTCTTGCAGTCAAATAACAAACATTGGCATAGCCAGTAGGTCTTGCCTTTGGGACCTTATAGGTGTTTAGTTATCCAGCACAATAGCCTTGGTGCAACAACATCGAGTGTTGCATGGCTAAACACTTATAAGGTCCCAAAGGCGATATCTATTGGCTATGCCAATGCTTGTTTTTGCATTTTGTTTAGAGGCAGATAGTAAACTGTTCCAAAGCACTGATTGATATTTAAGTTTAGCTTTCCAAACTTCTTGTTGCTAAGGTTTTTTTTATGTTCCTTCAAAATTTCTTTAGACACCGAATAGGACTGATGAAATCTATGAACATACGACTACTGAACAGCTCTGTTAAGCGATTTCTTTTCTTAAATAACTTGGAGGTAAAACATATGTTCTGAGGTCTCAAGGGGTTATTAACTTTTCTAGCCTGCAAATTTCCCCAACAGGGGCGTTGTAATAAAGTTCCATTTGCCAATCATATTCACATCCCCCAGCACACATTGATCACCTTCCTGAATTATTGTTTTAGCAGCTTGTGTAATTTCCTCTTCTTTAGCTGTATGCCAGACTAACCTCTTTCAATTATATGCGGAATGGGCCATGTTGGGAAGTTCGTTAGGTCTAGGATAACACCTCACCAAAATATTAAATGTTACAATCTGAGGGTTATGATCACTTTCGAGCTGAGGGATTACAGTATATTCAGAAATGTTTTAACATAAGTTGTCAGAGATAAATGTATAATCAATATTTGATCCTTGTTTAGAATTTTTAACTGTGGAATGAACCTAGATTTTTCTTTTAACTGACTGAACCCAGCCTCGGACATAATGTCAAGACACTTTTGCAATTCCATCAGTCTTACTGTTTACTCCGGAAAACCGAATCAGTATACAAACATGTATTTATTATAAGATACTAACACATACAAATATCTCCTACCCGGAGATATACACATTACTTTGAAAATAAAACAGGTAAGTAGAACGAAAACACTCAGTGGTCACCATGGGGGACCAAGCCATATACTAAAATAGTGGTATGCGAGCCACAACTCAAAACGATACCCAGAAGACCTAGAAGGGCTGAGGCCCCAAGGAACCACCCGAGGTAAGTAATCAGGAACCCCACGAAGGCCGTGTGAGAACGTGACCACGTACCCAATTCAAGTCGATGGGTAAGTCGCAGTTGAAATTTTAAAGAAGTATCCTTCCCAGTGGACCCCGAAGAAACCCTGTGGAAGACAGAAGGTTGGAGAGCCACCCCACCCATGGATACCATAGGAACCAGAATACCTACACTAGGCGAACTGGGTGCATAGTTGCAAAGTGACGTCGGAAACCACCGTCCAACTCAATGGAGGACTTCAGGAAGATGCCGCCGGCGAAGGTGAAAGTGTCCGGTGGAACCCAAGGTTGATTCAAGAGGAGAAGTACCTGCAAGCAGAGGGGACAGAGTCTATGCCACTCAGGAGTGACCAGGAGGCACAGAGATAAATGCCCACAGATGTTGGGTGTTGCAGGAGAGTTGGCGGTGACCTTGGAGCTGAAGATGTGTGGACCAGGCGAAGCTGTTAAAGACCAGGAGCCGTTCACGATCTGTCTCATGTCGGATGTCTAGAGTTGAGGGTTAGGTGTCCGTTGGGAGCACCAACAAGCTTTGGCAACTGCAAACAATGTGGAAGGCATGAAAGGTGCAGTGTCGGGACCAGCAAGGTGCAAGTAACTCACCACGAACAGGGGAGTCAGAGGAGGCCCCAAGCAATCAGGGGAGCCCAGTGGAATCAAAGAAGAACCTCAAGATGACCCACAGGCCATAGCCACTGGAGTCGCAAGAGGACCTCGAGCAGCTCACCAAAGATGCAGGCCCACTGTGCAAGAGATGCGGTGAGGACAAAGATCTTGGTCACAGGAGTTGCTTGAAATGTGGGCTACTTGGAGCCTGAGAATCTCTGAGGAAGAGACCCAACAAGTATTTGCACTGACAGGTCGATACGGTGCACACGGGTTCAGTTCCTGCGGTTCAGACGAGGGATACTTGCCTCAAACTCGGTGAAAAGACAGTGCAGGCCTCAAGGGAGTTGAAGAACCACCACCTGTGTTGCCGAACCTAGCGGAGTCCGTGGGAGCTCAGGATAAGCAGACCGGTCAGCTGCATTGCGGTGCCTGCAGATGCAGTGAAGTGACTCCTTCACTTCACGGGATATTCCTTCAAGTGTCTTGGATGTCCACAAGCCTTGAAAAGGTCCTGTATGGAGCACAGGCACGGATGTGGCAGCAGACAAGCAGGACAGCGAGACCAAGAGCAGCAGTAGTCTTCCCAGTTGCAGTCACGGTGCCCAGAGCAAAGTCCAGAGCGCCCAGATGGTTGAAGAATAAGTGTTGTCTTGATATGAATCTTGTCCCACGACGAATCTAGGGACCCACCCACAGGGAAGCTCTTAGGTACCTTAAGGAAAGGGTTGGGACAATTCAGGGTTCCCTCTCAGGGGAGGGGCTGGACAGTGGGGAGGATACTCATGTCCTTTGTCCAGTTTCGCAGCAAAGCGGGAGCCAACTGCTCCCTGAACTGGTTTGAACTAGACTAAGCAAGTAGGGCACCAAATGCGCCCTTCATGCAGTCTCAGTGGTGCTGGTAAGTGCCCCCATCCTGCCCCAATACACTAAACCCTGTCTGGTAGATGGTCACACCTTCCTGTGACAGGAAACTATTGTTCTGCCTTCCCTTGCTCGAGCATGGCTCAGCAGCAGGAGGGCAGAAACATGTCTCTGGTCGGCTCTGGAAGACTGGTACCGGGAGCACTGAGGGCCTCCCGGAGGAGCTTTACAGTGCATGTTTGATTCCAAACATGATAGTATTCGTTACAGCCAGTTTAGAGATAGCCATTGCTTAATGACGCATGGCCATTCTATATATCGTAATGGCTGATGCACTTACAACCCAGGAGTATGGACTCCGTAGGTTGTAGGGGTGTCCCGCTTATTCAGGGGCACCCTCGCACTTAGAACTGAGCACCCTGCTTCCAGGATTGAAAGGCTTGCCTTAGGACTGTCTAATAGATTTTAGGTGCACTGGCCTCAGATACAGGGAAAACTACATCTGTCGTAAGTGGTGCCAGCACCAGCTTACACAGGCTGCGATGTCAGGCCTGTCGCCACAGTTTGAGTGGTCTCCCATGGGTGGAAAAATGCATGCTTCAGCCCATGGGGTACCCCTGTTGTTCCTTTTCCCTGGGTACATCAGTACGATATACTAGGGACTTGTAAGGGTACACCAGTAGCCAGTTGGGGATGTACCCAAGTACTCCCCATAACCATTTCGGATAGAAAGCACATAGACTGGGGTCCTGATTCGCAGGATCCCAGTCAGAACCATAACAAAAGGCAAAGAGTGGGGGTAACCATGCAGAAGGATCCTACCTTCCTAGCACATACAAATATCTCCTACCTGGAAATATACACAATGCACACAACACTTTGCGAAGAAAACCGGTAAATAGCACGATACACACAGTGGTCATCCGGGGGAAGGCAAACCATCTACCTAAATAGTGGGTTGCGAGCCACGACCCAAGTCAAAGCTATACCCAGAAGAGTAGAAGTGCTGGGGACCCAAGGAACTACCCTAGGTAAGTAACCAGGTACCCCACGGAGGCTGTGTGTGGAGTGGGAACACCACTGCGTGCTCCGTTCAAGTCAATGGGTAAGTCGTGGTTCAATTTTATAGAAGGAGGACCCTTACCAGTGGACCCTGAGGAAACCCTGTGGGAGACAGAAGGTTGGGAGAGCCCCCCCACTCGTGGATACGCTAGGAACCAGGATACCTACACCAGGTGCATAGGTGTTAAGTGACATCGTAAACCGCCGTCAAACTCAATGGGAGGACCTCCGAAAGATGCCGCTGGTGAAGAAAGTGAAAGTGTCCAGTGGAACCCAAAGGTGGATTCATGAGGAGACGCACCTGCAAGCAGAGGGGACAGAGTCTATGCCACTCAGGAGTGACCAGGAGGTACGGAAGACGAATGCCCACTGATGGGTGTTGCAGGAGAGTTGACTGTGACCTTGGAGCTGCCGCTGTGTGAACCCGGCATTGCTGTGGAAAAGCAGGAGCCGTTCACAGGCTGTCCCACGTCAGATGTCAAGAGTTGAGGGGTCAGTGTCTGTCCAGAGCACCAACCAGCCTTGGCAACTGCAAACACCGTGGCAAGCGAAAAAGGTGCAGAGTTAGGACAACAAGGCTCAAGGGACTCACCAACTGCAAGTGAGCACGAGCAGGCCCCAAGCAAACAGGGGAGCCCACTGGGATCAAGAAAGGTCCTTGATAGCACCCAAAGATTTCTCTGGAGACTTGTCGCCCAGCCTTAGCAATGGCCAACCGACACGGTGCACAGGGGCTGGGTTCCTGAGGTACAGACGAGGGATACTGGCCTCAGACTCATCTAAAGGCAGGGCAGGCCTTGAGGGAGTTGCAGAACAGTCACCTATGTTGCTGAGCCTGTTGGAGTCTGTAGGATCCTAGGATCAGAAGACCGATCAGCTGCGTTGCGGTGCCTGCAGTTGCAGGGGAGGGACTCCTTCACTCAAAGGGAGATTCCTTCGGATGTCTTGGATGTCCACAGGCCCTGTGAGAGACCTGTATGGAGTACGGACACAGATGATGCAGCGGACTTGCAGGACGATGAGATTCGGAGGAGAGGGGGGCTTCCCAGTTGCTGTCTCCCAAAGCGAAGTTCGAGTCGGTCAGTCCTACTCTGTTAGTGCGACGCGGTCAGTGTCCAGACGGTTGAAGATGATGTGTAGTTAAATCTGAATCGAATCCCAAGACGAATATAGGGACCTATCCACAGATAAACTCTAAAGTACCCTAAGGAAAGTGTTGGGGTGAATCAGGGGTCCCGCCCAGAGGAGGGCCTGGACAGTAGGGAGGACACTCCCATGTCCTTTGTCAAGTTTTGCGGCAGAGCGGGAGCCAACGTCTCCCTGAATTGGTTTGAACTGGAGTTTGCAAGGAGGGTAGCAAGTGTGCCTTTCAAGCAGTCTCAGTGGTGCTGGCCAGAGCATCACCCTGCCCCTATACACTAAACCCTGTCTGGGAGGTGGTCACACCTCCCTGTTACAGGATATCCATTGTTCTACCTTCCCTTGCTCGAGCTTGGCTCAGCAGCAGGAGGGAAGAACCATTTCTCTGGTCGGCAGCAGCCCTACCTTGGTGTCCGGTTCTGGTTGACTGGTACCGGGAGCACTGAGGGCCTCCTGGAGGAGATTTACAGTGCAGGGAATTAAACCTCCCACACAGGCTATGGTTTGGGGGTTTGATTCCAGCATGTTTGATACCAAACTTGACAAGGTTTGTTACAGCCAGTTTAGAGGTAGCCATCGCGTAATGACACATGGCCACTCTATATATCGTAATGGCTGATACACCTACAACCTAGGAGAATGGACTCCGAAGGTTGTAGGGGTGCCTCACTCATTCAGGGGCACCTCACAATTGCTACCGTGCACCCTGCCTTTAGGAATGTAAGGCCTGCCTTAGGGGTGACCTAGGTTTTATGTGCAGTGACCTCAGATATAGGGAAAGCTATATCTTTTGTAAGTGGGGCTAGCACGAGATTACACAGGCTGCAATGGCAGGCCTGTAGTCGATGTTTGCATGGTTTACCATGGGTGGCAAAATACATGCTTCAGCCCATGGAAAACCCCTGGTGTACCTAGGCCCTGGGTACCTGGGTACCATATACTAGGGACTTATAAGGGCACACCAGTAGCCAATCTGGGATGTACCATAGTACTCAACATAACCAATTTAGTGGAGAAAGTACAGAGACTGGGGTCCTGATTAGCAGGATCCCAGTCAGACTAGTCAGAAACAGCATAGCACCAGGCAAAAAACTGGGAGTAACAGTGAAAGCAAATCCTACTGTCCTGCACCCATCCATCCAAAACATCAGAAAGAGTTGTGGTGCCTGGTACCCACTACCAATACAAGGTACTTCCATTTAGCCTCTAATTGGCCCCCACTGCCAATACAAGGTACTTGCTTCCATTTGGCCTCAGATTGGCACCAAGGATCTTAACCAAGTGCCTGGCACCTGTAGCAGCATCCTTGCGATCTCAAGGTCTCCAGGTATTCCCATACCTCGACGACAGGCTGCTCAGAGCACCAGCAGCACAAAAGGCCAGTCAAGCTACAAACACCTGCCTTCAATTGTTTGGGACTCACTGTAAACAAAGATAAGTCTTTGTTCCATACCAGTGAAGTCATATCCTTCTTGGTAGCGTCCATAGATACCATCTAATGCAAAGCCTTCCTATCACACGAAAGGCAGATATGATTGCAAAGACTGGCGAAGAGCATATCAAGAAAAAGGTCAGTTTCTGGGTGAACATACAAGTTGCTCCTAAGGATATGCTCTTCAGCAGTAGATCTGGTGCCACTAGCTAGACTGAGAAAGAGGCTTCTTTAAGAAGACCTATAAAAACAATGGCAGCAAACCTCTGGATCCTTCGAGGATGTAGTACAGATCCCAACACGCATGGTAGATGCACTACGATGGTGGTTTCACGCACCAAATATCACAAAGGGCCTTACTTTCCTCCAGACTATCCCAGACTTCATACTGACAACAGACGCCTCCATGGACGGCTGAGGAGGCCATCGGCAAAAGTTAGATTCAGGGCAAATGGTCCTCCCACAAACATCAGCACATCATCAGGCTAGATAGAGCTCAAAGCCATTTTCCCATCTCTCCAGTCTTTCTTACCAAGGATAGCAGGCTCCTTCATGGTGGTTCGCATGGACAATGAGACCAGTATGTGCTACATCAACAAGCAAGGGGGAACCAAATCCATCACGCTATCTAAAGAAGCGCAAGAGCAATGGCATTGGACGACACAACATGGGATCTCACTCAAGGCCGAGCATGTCCGAGGTCTGCACAATACTCTGGCAGATGCGTTAAGCAGAACGCAGTCCAGTTGTGATAAATGCGAGCTGGAGCAGACCCAACTCGACATGGTGTTTTTGATGTGGGGGAAACCAGCTTTAGACCTCTCTGCAACGAGAAAGGACGCCAAATGCCAGTATTATGCCAGCAGATTCCTTCTACCAGGGTCGAGGGGGAATGCCCTTTTAATGTGATGGTCCGGGATATATGCTTACGCTTTCCCCCACTCCTGTTAATTCCCATGGTACTGACCTAGATGAAGACGGAAGGCTGTCATCTGATCCTGATGGCCCAGGCAGTACTGGTTCCCGGAGCTTCTTTTGCTGTCGGAGACGAGGCCTATATGCCTACAACCATCTCCATTTCTTCTGACCAGAGAGAAGGGCCAAGTGTACCATCCAGACCTCAATCTCTCCATTTGCACGCATGGCTCCTAAGTTCCTAGAATTCAGGGACTTGGATATCTCGCAGGAGTGCAGGTAAATTACTGCGAAGTCCAGAGCGGACAGCACTAACAAGACATACCGCCTAAAATGGAAGTGATTCTGTTTCTAGTGCCAACAAAACAATTTGCACCTGCTTCTAGTGCCTCCTGAACACATTTTGCCATATCTCCTCACTTATGTGAAGGCAGGTCTAAATTTCTCCTCTTTGAAGGTTCACATTGCTGTGATTTCCTGTTCTAGATCTCCTCAAATTCTGACTCTGTGCCTCTAGTCGTTAAAAGCAATTTATGAGGGGCCTGTTCTGCACCTTTCCCCCGGTGCATGCACCCTCTCCTGAATGGAAGCTCAACTTAGTCCTCATACAGCTAATGAGGCAGCCTTTTGAACCAATTTGCAAAGTGAAGCTCAAGATTTTCACCTGGAATGTAGCCCTCTTACTGGCTCATTTCTGTGAGGAGGGTTAGTGAGATCCAAGCTTTTACAGTCAATGAACCTTCACTTCATTCCTGACTTTTATCCCAAACCTATCTAGTCCAGCAGAATGGGCTTGACACACATTGGATGTTATTGAAATCTGTTTTATTATTTCCCACATAGCGGTGTACATATTTATGACACAATGTTATTGATATACATACAAACAAATAACACCCTGGTAGATCAGCGAGTACGCTTTTGGCTTTACTTGAGAGAACATAGTTCGTTGTGGAGCTTGCATTGCAGAATTAGGTGGCTCAGGTAAGAGAGAATTTCGCCCCAGAGATATATTTCCACCAGTGGTTAACAACAACGTAGAACCTGGAAGAACATGGGGGGAAAAGGGGGAGGAAAGGGTCTGAGAAGGTCACCACACCGCTTGATGTTATGCCATTGCTACTATTTACCGTAGGTGCTTCCAGTAGCACCAAGAGAGGTAAGAGTAATGAAATAAAGGGGTAGTGTTAAGTAGTGGGGAAACGTCTACAATGATATGATCAGCTTCATTCTGTGAGTTCAGCCCCTCGCAGTAGCAAAGCATCTTCAAAGAGCTGCAAGGCGCGCAAGCGAGGAGAGAGAGAGAGCAACAGTGTTTCAGTTTAGACAAGTGTTGTATGAGTGGTTGCCATATTTGTGTACATTTTGTATTATAGTGTGTGATGCGGCTGGTTAAGAGCTCCATCGCCATGGTTTGCCAGAGGCTGGTGAGCCATACTGAGGCCGGCTGGGTTAAGGGTGTTTTTTCAATGTAGGGCGATAACCTCCTTGGCTGCCCCTAGCATGTGAAGGTTCGCACGCCAATCAGAGTGGGTCATGGCTTTAAGATTTTGAGGTTGGATACCAAGGATCGTTACCTGCACCGTGTTTGGGATGGGGAACCCCACTACGTCTTTGATGTGGCACAGCACCTCCTTCCAGAAGAGAGTTAATATTGGGCAAGTCCACCAGATATGTATACATGAGCCTGTGTCAGGGTTACAGTGCCAACACAGGTACGTGTAGGTGGGGAACATTTTCTGGAGGCGGACCGGGATGTAATGCCAGCGGGTCATAACTTTGTAAGCAGACGCCTGTTGAGTAATGCTTCTATATGTCCTGGGAATATCCCTCCACAACTACACCCATTGCTCTGGAGGGACATCGTCTGATAAGTCGGAGTGCCAATTCCTTTGGTAAGGGTGTAGAGGTAGCGGGTTGGAGTGCTGTAGAACCTGGTATCAAAGGAGCGCACTACTGCCTCGAAGGAAGTGAGCTGGTGTGTAGCCCCTTGTGTATTGGTGGGTGTATGCAGACAGTGTCAGGAGTTGATAATATTGCAAGCGTGCCGTGGCTGGGAGGTGGAACTCGTTTTGGCATTGGTCAAAGGATTTAAGTCCTTCACCCTCAAAGAGGTCCCCAGTCGTACGACATTCCCCCTTTGGCCAGGCCAGAATGGAATTCGGCTGTAGAGCTGGGGATGTAAACAGGGCTGCGGGCCAGTGGTGTTAGGAGAGGGACAGGAAGCGAGTCCCTGACTGACTGCTAGCCTATCCCATAAGCCCTGGACCGTTCTTGTGGGGGTGGCAAATTAGGTACTGCGCCACCGCGATCTCCTTGGTAGCCAGGACAGGTCCCAAAGGGAGCAACATGCTATCGCCCTATCCATGTGAAACCAATGTTTCTCCCTTTCGCAGACCACCCACTCCGAGATAAAATGTAAGTTTGCCGCTCAGTAACGAACAAAGAAATTGGGACAAGCCAGCACCCCTCGGTCTCTCTGCAGCATTAAAATCATATTAGAGAATCACAGTCTACCACAGATGAATGCATTAACATCCTCCTGAAGACTTAAAATATCTGCTTGGGAGATAGGTGTAAGAAGTGTTTGAAAGAAGTAAAGAACCTTTGGCAATATGGACATTTTCACTGCATTAAGGCGATCCAGCAATGATATGGGATGAGATTTCCAGCGCCTTGGGTCTTCCCTGACAGAGCGTCTACAATCTGGCCAGTTAGCCTGAGACCACAAGTCCAGCGTGGCAGTCACATTGAGGCCCAGGTACCGAATCGAGTGAGGAACGCATTGGAACTGTGTGATAGAGCATAGTTCGAGAACCTAAGAAGGGGGATGCGTTAGGTTCAATGTCTGCAATTTCATCACATCAATTTTAAGTCCTGAGACACGATCAAACTGAGAGAGCAATGAGAGAACTGCAAGAAGGGAGCTCCCAGGATTTGTCAGTGTGAGCAGGAGGTCATCTGTGAATAGTGCTATTTTGTGCTCGTCGCCTCCAAATGTTATACTTTTGATTGTAGCAGAGTGGCGAATGGCTATCATTATGGGCTCCACTGCCAGGGCAAAGAGAAGAGGGGATAATGGGCATCCCTGGCAGGGGTACCCCTACTGATGTGAACGGGGGGGGCAAGGAGTTTATTGATTCTGATTTGTGCCAACGGGGATACATAGGATGCCATGATACAAGACCAAATGACTAGACCAAGTCCAATCCTCTGTAGTACCTCTCAGAGAAAGGTCCAGTCCATCCTATCGAACGCTTTCTCAACGTCTAGCGAAAAGAGACATGCTGGGATGTTACGCCGCTGGACCTTTTCCACCAGGTGGGCCACTCGTCGGATATTATTTGCCCCTTGGCGATGGCGTATGAATCCCACCTGGTCTGGACACGCTGGATGAAAAAAGGTGTTTCAAATTCTACTTGCATAAAACAAAAGACAGGAAAGATGGATCAGTTGCTGGTGGCCTGCGGACAAGGCATTGAAGGAACAGCAGTAACTAAAGCAACTGTTACCAGATGGGTCTCCTGCGATTCAATTCTGCCTTGACAAGCCTTTCACAAGAAGAACTAAAGCACACTCCACCAGGGCCGTTTCTACATCGGCAGCTCTGTTTGCTGGCGTAAATCTAGAAAAGATTTGCCGTGCTACGATGGAAAAAGTGTCCACACTTTTACGCAGCATTCTTGTCTCCAATCTACACAACGTGAGGATGTGGCTGTGGGCTAAGCGGTACTGCATCATCCCTTCAATTAAGGTAGGCTTCTTTGTTTGATAAAAGAGGAATTTTATATCTTACTTAAAATACATATCTTTTCTTAATGTCTGTTGCTAATGTACATTTTTTTTTATAACTCTGGAAGTTAAGCACTCTTTTACTCTTTTAAGTGTTCTATTTTATTCTACTATACACTTCATTGGATACATCATAATTATTATAGTATGTTGGCGCAGCATGTTTAGTTTCTAGCCATGTTTTTTCTAAGTTGTCCAGAGTATATACATTGTTACAAATCTCACTGTTTATTTCAGTAACTTGGGGAGTTATGCCTTACATGTCTCCCTCCTTCCTCTAAAAGTACAATTTTGGCTACTGCTTGCTATTCTGATTCAGGCATGTGAATCTATGAAAGATACCCAAATACTGGATAAGAAAGTAAGTTACTTAACTGTAACTGTGGTTATCCAGTATTGATATCTTTCATATATTCACATGCAACCCGACTTCCTCCCCTTAGAGGAAGTTGTCTTTAATATCTGTGATTCTTACTTCCCACTTCTGCTTAGAATATCTGGGTAATACTGCCTCTGCTAATAGTGTTCTAGAGGGTGCTGGCAGCTGATTGGCTGGGTTCCAACATTGTCTTTTTTTTAAAAAGTATATATATATGCTACTATTTACATGGTTTAGGGCCATTGTAGCCTATTATATTGTAATTGCATTTATATAGTGCTTACTACCCCTGGTGAGGCGTCAATGCGCTTTTTCGGCGAGTAGCACGCTACTCTGGAACCTGTAAAGGATTATTGTTGAATTAGTATATTGAAATATGAAAGTAATTTGAGTGATGGATATGTTATTCAGTTATTTGGATTGAAAAGGGTAGCGGATGGATAGAAGTGGGAAAAAGCTTTGCATTTATATAGTGCTTGCTACCCTTGCTGGGGTGTTGAAGCACTTTTTCGGTAAGTAGCATGCTACTCTGGAACCTATAAAGGATTAGTGGTGAATTAATATAGTGAAATATGAAATTTGAGAAGTGGACATGTTAGTCTTATTTTGATTGAAAAGGATAGTGGAGGGATAGAAAAGTGACAGATTTAGGCTCTTTTTGTTTGTTTTGAAGGTCATAGCAGTAGGAGGAGGCTTGGGATGAGTAAAAAGGGATGTGAGGGGGAGAGTCAGAGGGAAGGGTTTAGAAAGGCTTGTTTTGGGGATCAGTATAGTAAAAGGTGTCAGATGATGCAAGGAAGTAGGGGAGAGTCTAGAAAGGGTTATTTTGGGGATCATAGTGGTGGAATGGGGTTTGGGATAAATGATAGTGGATGTAAAGGATATATTGATATATTGATTGGTATAGGATGAGAAATAGTGCATTGGAAAGAGTAGTAGAAAGCGGTTTGAGATGAGTCAAAGTTGGGGTAGAAGATACATTGAGAGAGGGATAGGGTGAGAAATAGGGTAGTGCATTGGATATGCTGAATTAGAAGAAAGTAATAAATATATAGATCCATAAGTACATGGAAAGTATATTGATGCATAAAGGAGAGAAGTATATGTAGATTAATAGAGGTATAGGATGGGAAATAGGGTAGTGCATTGAATATGCTTTTTTAGGAGAAGAGTAATAAATATATAGATCCAAGTACATGGAAGGTATATGGATGCATAAAGGAAGTAAGTATATGTAGATTAAAGATGCATTAGATAAACTCTGGTTTTCTCGTGTTGTTGTACTTAAGTGTATTTTATTTATGTTTTAATTCAACTGAAAGAAAGTTGGTTATAGATTCCTTACCTTAGAATTACCCCCAAGCGTCAGACTAGATCCGTAAAGTTTTTTTGTCAGCAGTACCCCTGTGCATTTGAAGTTGGCGTCAGTCAACTCCACGTTCGGCGTCATGGTCGCCGGGATGATGTTGCGGTAGCTACGTAGACGCTGCCCTCGCACATTGACGTCAGTTCTTTCTTTTTTCGCGCCAGCAAGCGCAGATCAGGAGAGAGCAGTACCTCCAGTCACTTTTTGACTGACTTTTTTCTTCACTTTTGTCGACTTCGTTTTTTGAGTCCGTCGACTCCTGGTGCGCAAGGGATGCCCGGGTTCAAGGCCTGCGGTTCCTGTAACCAACTGATGTTGGTGACGGATCCGCACCGCGTGTGCCTCTACTGCCTGGAGCGCCACCACGACCCCAAGTCGTGCTCTGACTGCTGGACCATGGCCCCGAAGTCTTTGCAGGAGCGGTCCCGAAAGCTACTCTAGGCCCGGCAGTTAGTTCCTTGCACTCGAGGTCCCGGTCGCATAGGTCGTCGAGGGACCGGTCGCGGAGCCAACACCATATCTTCGCACTCTGGGTCAGTTAAGCCAAAGCACAAAAAGAAGTCGAAGAAGCATTGTTGCTCTTCGACTTCTCCCCGGCCGACGCGATGAGGGATGCGGGTGGTGCCCCTCCCGCTGTTCCGCATGCGCAGCCCGAAGGGACGGCTCCAGGTTTCCCCCCTTCCCGGGACAGGGAGGTACCCCTTCCCAGCTTTGTCACTTTTACGAAGCAATGCACGCCATCTTTGGGCAGCCCAACTCAGCGCCGCAGGGTCCCCTTGGATCCAGGCCTGGATCTGGATCGGCGCCGGTTGACCTTGTTACACCTCCCCCGGTGCCGATTCCACCAGCACCACGTCCGCAGCCGACGTCGGCTGTGTCCCCAGCCAGCGTCGAACCCGGCCTACACCTCGAGGTAGTCAGTCAGACCGATGGGTATTTTTGTGCCCCTGTTCTACCCTGGCTCATTGAGACCAGATTGTCAGCCAGAGGAGGGTGAGGAGGACTGGGAGGTGTATGGGGACCCTTTGAACGACCAGCTAGGTTATGAACCGGACTGGACAGAGGAACTGGGGCAAGCCAGTGGTCTGGATACCTCACCACATCTTGGCATGTTGTCTTCTCCTACCGTGACTACGAAAGAGGGAGCATCATACGAAGTGGCGTTGCATAGGGCAGCCGAGGCTCTCCATCTCGAGCTACCTACGGTGGCAGTCAGGACTAACCTCCTGACAGAGGTGCTTCAACCGGCAGCGAGCTCTTCGGAGCCCCTGCTGCTGTTTAATGAAGCCCTCACGGACATCCTTTTGAGCACCTGGTCCAGGCCCAACACGGGGGCTCCTGTGGACAGGATGATTGCCTGACGCCACTGCCCGGCCAACCCCCACTTTCCTCACCCAACACCCCACTCCAAGAGCTTGGTGGTACAAGCCTCCACTTCCAAAGGCGCATTCTCTAACGCTCCACCAGATAGAAAACCCAAAAAGCTGGATGATCTTGGGAAGATGATGTTTTCTTCCTCCAGCTTGGGACTGCAGTCGGCATGTCTGTTGGGCCGTTACACCCTCTCTGTGTGGGATACGGTAGCGCAGGTGCTGCCCCAGTGCCCGGGGTAGGAGAGACGTAGCGAAGTTTACCATCCGCTGTGGGCTGGATACCGCCAACTCACTAGGCAGGACGATTTCCACATCAGTAGCCCTTCAACGCTACGCCAGGTTGAGGTCGACTGGATTTTCTGGGGATGTCCAATCCACTCTTATGAACATGCCCTTTGATGGCTATCGCCTTTTTGGTGACAAGGCAGACAACGCGCTGGAGCGCTTTAAGGACTATCGGTCTACGGCCAGGTCCTTGGGCCTTTCCACCACCCACCATTTGCAGTCTGCCTTTCGTGGCTACGGAAAGGTGCCCCGCCACGTCCCGCTCAGAGCCACAGGCCGGCGCAAGCTGTTAAGCCTCTGTACGGCCAGGTACGAGGGAACCAGCACTGTGGTTCTGGGGGCCAGTCCACCACAGCCCCCACTGGAGCAGCCTCCAAACCCTCCTAGTCCGACCTTTCAGGGCCACCAAACGCCAGTGGGCGGCAGGATTCGCCATCACCTCTCCCACACACGCACCGTCACGTCAGAAAGGTGGGTTTTGCAGATAGTCCGAAGGGGCTACTCCCTCTCCTTCAAGACTACCCCTCCTTCCATGCCACCTCTGTACCATCGCGTGTCGGAGGACCATCTGGCCCTTCTCCAACAGGAAGTTTTGGCACTCTTGCCAAGGTAGCCATCGTGCGCATTCCTGTCCCAGAAGTAGGTCATGGTTGCTTTTCCCACTACTTTCAGGTGCCCAAGAAGGACAAAGGCCTGCATCCTATCTTGGATCTCAGGAACGTCAACTAATTCCTCCGGAAGGAGAAGTTCAAAATGTTAACGCTTGCTCAGGTCTTGTCTGCCCTCGACCCTGGAGACTGGATGGTAGCGTTGGACCTGCAGGACACTTATTTACACATCCCCGTCCTGCGGCCCACCGGCGTTACCCTGCGGTTCACGGTAGGCCACGAGCACTTTCAGTTTACCATGCTCGCCTTTGGCCTTACAAGTGCCCTCGGGTGTTTACAAAAGTGATGGCGGTGGTCGCAGCTCATCTGCGTAGATCAGGGGTTCCAGTCTTTCCCTATCTCGACGACTGGCTATTGAAGGCGGCCTTGCCCCAGGCTGTTGTTTCCCAACTCCAGACTACGGCCGACCTCCTGCATTCGCTGGGGTTCTCCATCAACGTGTCCAAGTCACACCTGACTCCCTCTCAGAAGCGCCTCTTCATCGGAGCAGTTCTGGACACAGCGCAGTTTCAGATTTATCCTCCCGAACAGCGAGCCTGGGATATTCGGGCTATGATTCCGATCTTTCTGCCTCTATCCCTGGTTTCTTTCCGGATGACCCTCATGTTGCTGGGTCTGATGGCCTCCTGCATCCTGCTGGTGGACCATGCCAGGTGGCAAATGTGGGCTCTGCAGTGGGACCTGAAGTTCCAGTGGGCACAACTTCAGGGGAATCTGTCAGATTGTGTCCAGATCTCGGAGGGCACTGCATTCCAATTGCAGAGGTGGCTTACGAACCAGGATTGGGTCGACGGCAGATCCCTCTTACTTCCTCAACCAGAGTTCACATTGGTGACCGATGCATCACTTCTGGGATGGGGCGGGCACATGGGAGAGGGGGAGATCAGAGGTCTCTGGCCGAGTCCGGGCTCCACATCAACCTTCTGGAGCTTCGGGCGATTCGTCTTGCACTCAAAGAATTCCTTCCCTCTGTCTGGGGAAGAGTGGTGCAGGTGCTCATGGACAACACTACCGCCATGTGGTACTGCAACAAACCAGGCGGGTGGGGTCGTGGACCCTATGTCAGGAGGCCGTCCGCCTCTGGACATGGCTGGAACATCCAGGCATATCCGTGGTGGTTCAACACCTGGCAGGCTCCCTGAACGCCTGGGCGGGCGAACTCAGCTGCAGGTGCATGATGGATCACTCGGAGGTGGTACAAGACCTCTTTCAGCAATGGGGAGTGCCTTGGTTAGATCTATTTGCCACCAAAAGAACACCAATGTTAGTGGTTCTGCACGTTGGAATTTCCAAGGCGGCACTCGCTAGGCGACGCTTTTCGCCGCGAGTGGAGTTGCGGTCTTCTATTCGCCTTGCTGCCTATACCACTTCTGCCCAGAGTCCTGAAGAAGATCAAGCGCGACCGGGCCCAAGTCATTCTTTTTTTTTTTTTATATATAAACTGGTTTTATTGATAACAAAAATGCATCGGTTCGAGGCAGTGTACAGTCATCTTTGGCAAGACAAGATCACAACAGTATTTCGCAACATGATCAGGAGTACATAAATCCGCTAACCTCAGAGGTTGTCTCTTCTTCTATATTTACAACATTATTGCAGGGTCAGTAATATGACGAAACAAGTGGCTGGTCCAACTTCAATTGCATCCTATTATTGGCTACCTGGAATGGAGGTCACCATAGACTCTCCCAGTCTGTCCATCGATGTTCGTCTCTCCCTCCTTAATTCCACCGTAGGAGAAATGCAAATGTCACCCCTATATTTGTTCCACTTACCCCATTTGTGGTCCCATTTTTTGGGGCATCCCCTCCCCTTGAACACCGTTTTTTCGGCAATCATGGCATAGTCCATGTCATTCGCACAGTCCCTTACTAGTAGCGTCGTGCCCACCCCCCACTTTTGGGCAATATTGCGTTTGGCGATAGTCCATCCCATCATGGCCCACGATTGCTCCGCCTGTGAGAGGTCCGTAGCCTCCGAAATTTTGAGGAGGCAAAATTTGGGGGATGGTTGAATGGGTTTGCCACACGTCCTGGCTAGTTGCCGAGTGACGTCTGTCCAATACTGTTGTATGTGAGGGCAGTCCCAGAGGATGTGTGTGAATGAGCCGGTCTGGTTGCATAGTCGGAGGCAGAGCGGGTCAGGTCTCCTACCTAGCCTAAACAGTAATTTGGCATCAAAATAGACCCTTTGGAGCACTTTGAGCTGGACCAGTCAAAGTCGCTAGGGATCGCCACTTCTCTGGGAGAAGCGAGTGCCTCTCTCCAGTCCTCATTGTCAATATCCCCCAGATCATGTTCCCAGCTCGACCGTAGTTGCAACATTGGGTCAGTTTGGTTATTCACTCATTTTTTATATGTTAGGGAGATGGCTTTGCAGTCCATTGGATCTTATAATAGTCGGTCCTCCAGCAGGGAGAAATCAGGAAGGGGAGTCCCCTTTGGGAGGGCCGAGTCAATGGCATGGCTAATTTGGAGATACCTAAAAGTCTCCGACGGTGCAAGGCAGTACTTAGCTTGAAGATCAGCAAATGTGGCCTTTTTCCCCTTCACCCACATGTCCCCAACCCTGGAGATACCGACTGTGTATCAAACCCTGGACATGTGCTGAGGCGACCCAATATATCAGGCTCCCACGGAGGAGTTGCCTTTGTTAGGCGGTTATGCCACCCCAGCTTACGCTGGATTCCATGCCATACTTCTACCGTGCGAGCCGGTCAACTGTAACTTCCGGTGGTTCGTATAAAGTACCCTATTGTAGCCCCCCCCCCCCCCCCCCATAAGCCAATGGTCCGTTCTAAAATTAGGATCATCGTGCGGTCCAGACATCCATCTGTTAATGGCCGTCAACTGCAATGCCTGATAGTAGAGGCGCAGATCCGGCAGCCCTATACCTCCGTCATACCATCCCATGGTGAGTTTGTTCATGGCAATCCGTGGAGGTCGATCCTCCCACAACAATCCCCGCACCACCTCTTCAATTTGCAAAAAAATAGGAGTCAGGAACAAGATTGGGAGCATTTTGCAACGCGTAGCGAAAACGCGCGAGGGCAAGCATTTTAAACAGGGAAGCGTGTCCCAAAAGAGTAAGGGGCAGCGATCGCCAATGCGTAACGTCCGACCTCAAGCGCTACAGGGGCACCTTCAGATTCCGCCCATAAAAAAGATTACCGTTGAATGTAATAAAAATGCCCAGATATCGAAAACCTTGTGTTGCTACTGGAATGTCATAACCTCTAGGACTGCATGGGGGTTCCCCCCAGGGTGCGTACATCTGGGATTTGAACCAGTTTATCTGATACCCTGAGTGCGCACCAAATATATGAAAGATACGCAACACCCTTCGTAGCGAGCGTGCTGGAGAGGCCAGATATAGCAAGATGTCCGCGTAGAGCGATATTCGGTTCTCATTGTCACTGGTCCATTTTATGCCCCTTATACCCGGATCCCCCCCCCATCCCCTCCCCCCCCCCCCCCCCCCCCCCTGATCCAGACAGCCAGCGGCTCCAGCACCATGGCGAAGAGGAGCGGCGACAGTGGGCAACCTTGCCTCGTGCCACGACAAAGGGGAAAAGAGGCGGAGCGATGATTGTTTACCGTGACGTGCGCCGTGGGCTGCGTATATAGTAGCCTGAGCCCTAGTCATTCTTGTGGCTCTGGATTGGGCACGAAGAGTCTAGTATTCCGAGCTACTCAACATGGCCACGATCCTCCGATCCCACCAGGAGTCAAATGTTACCATGAGGTCAAGCACAGATCCCTGTAGTATATGCATCCATTATCCAACTGAGCTACCAGTCCCAGCTAGTCGTGATGGAATCAAACCATCAATGTGTTGAGGGCTGTCAAGCCAGTTTTGAAGGCTTTGACAATTATGCACTATCCTGATAGATACTTCTATATGCAGAGTTCTCAATTGTGACTGTCTCCAGGCATCAGAATGGATCTGGAAAATTTGAGCATAGTTCCTCAGGACAGTAGGGGGCGCTGGCTCAAACATTGTAAGGGATAACATCTCATTTTTGTCACTGGTGAATATAGAGGACTTAGAACAGCGCACCAACAGAAGTTCTCTTTTTTTTCTGTGCCTTTCGATGCAGAGCTGAAACTCCTTTTACTTTTTAAAAATTATACATCTTAATGCTGAGTTGGGTTTGTTTCCACCTAAAAAAATCTGGCTTCAACCCATGTAGCGCTTGCTACAAACAAATGTCTTACTGAGCCTCATGAGGACTGTCTAAGAGTTTAGGTATCAACCACAATACCAAATCCTTCTCTTATATTTGCTGAATATTGCGTAAAGAAATAAAGGAAAGGGATGCCAAGTTATTTATGGCCTGGGCTGCAGATGAGTCTATTTCAACAGCATACACTGTGAAAAACCTGTTCCCATTCTTAGTCTCCTTCTTTGAAAAAGAAACAGACCTATTCTCCACAGAGATCAAAATCGAAAGGTAAGTCATTTTCACCCAAATCTTCCTCCGAGCCTGAATTTGTAGTGATCCAATCACCACTGGCTCATTCATCAACTCCACATTAGCCCATAACCCCTTCTCTGTCCCCAGCTAAGTCTGTGCCTCAGACGCACCCTTTTCTGTTGGGGCCGGCAGTACCTGGTACGGATTACTCAGTTTTCCTCCACATGATTTGAGATATTTTTACGCAAGCATTAGTCTCTTTGTATGCCTGTGGGCCCCATGGGTCCATCTGTTGTGCCTCTTGGATTCCAGTCTGTGGGTCCTCCGCTAGTGCCCCTCTGGTTCAGCCATCTATTATCCCTGGGTCGATACCTTAACTTTGAATCCTCCCCAGGCTCCAGACTGGACCCAGAAATTGTTCCACCAGTACCTCTGTGTGCTGGGGGCTGCATCTTAAGAATGTGTGCTGATGTTGACTCCGGATGTGACGTCAGTGGAGTCATATGTCTACTCCGGCATACGTGACATCAGTTCCTTCTTTTCCACACTGCAACGTGGATCCCGAATAGCGGTTCCTCAGACCATTTTTGGGCCCACCTTTTGGTGTCTGGGGACAGTGTGCCTATGCCTTCAGGTTTTTAAACGTGGAAGTCCAGTGCTCGACAGATGTCGGCTACGGACCCCCATTCCATCTGCATAAGGTGCTTGGGGGAGCATTACGATTCCGAGGAGTGCGACGCCTGTAAACGACTGTAGCCAAAAGCCCTGCAGACAGGGGGATGAATCTTCTGACAGCGCGGTTCTCTATTTTCTTAGTCCAAGTGATGATTATCTCCTTCCTGCTCTGAGGTTCCTGCCCGGGACCGGTCAAGGTGCCGTTTCCATGGGCGTCGCTCACCTACGTCGCAAAAATCCAGTCGTAAGGGATCCAGGTCGTGGGGGCCTTCGGCCTCTCCATTTCACGATGTAGTTTCTGCCCACTCTTCCCGTTATTTAGTGGAGGACGTCTCACAAGGATCAACCCTGCACCTCCCTCTTTATCCTGGAACTGGGGCGACTATGACCCAGATCCAGGCATACTACCATGCTCTACAAAGGAGGTAGGGCCCATGCCGACTGGTTTGCCATTGGCGCCAGTTGAGATCCACGACTGTTCCTGGGGTCGTCACGGCGTCGCTACACAGCCCGGTGCAGCTTCCAGCTGTGTCCCTGGTGGCGTCAGACAAGGTCGTTGAAGTAAATACGACGCTGCCTGATGACGTTGGGCGCTGTAGACGCTGGTTTTAGACAGTGCGGTTCCTGCATCTTCTCCCTTGCATTCAGGTATCGGTGCTGTCTCTGTTGATGTTGCCCCAGTGTTGCAAGGTGTTTCCGGAGTCGGTGAGGCCGGGGACGTAGACTGCTTGGTTAGTCCTGTTCAGCCTCTTATAGAGGTTCCTTGGGCTACATTGGATGAGGATGGTGATCTGCAACCATCTCCTGTTTCTGACCTGCTTTTTCCGCCATGAATGGAGACTGAGGCTAGTGTAGCTTATGCAGAGGTTCTGAAGGGAGAATCCAATATCTTGCAATTAAAACTTCCTTCCATAACTTTGTCATCTGATCCCTTAGTGGATCTACTTCATCAGGGTTAAACCGGTGTTGAACCCTTACTGCCCTATGGAGAGTCTCTGTATGATATTTGACTTGGAACTTGGACAAGGCCAGTGACCGGGGTCTCTGTTGATCATGCCATTTCCCATCGTCCTGCTCCGGACGACACTGTCTGTCTTTCATGACACCCTTCCACTAAGGGGCACGTGGTGCAAGCTGCTACGGCTATGCTGGATCCAGATGTTGCTCCATTGCTTCCACAGGGTAGGGAATCCAGGTGGTTGGATTTGTGTGGCCGAATTATCTTTTTCTTCAGCTAGTTCGGCCTTGAGGTCGTTAAACACGTTTTATGTCTTGGCAGAGCTGCTTATGCTTTATGGGATGGCTGTGATATGGCAAAGTTTACCATTAAGTCTGCTATTGGCTCCACCGATTATGGTAGAGCCATGGCTAGGTCTGTTGCTCTTTAAACACACACTTGGCAGCGGGAGTAGAATTTCCCTGACACGGTTTGAAAAAATGGAACACATGACTTTTGAGGGGGCCGTTTATTTTTTACCTGTATCTGTAAGGGGGGGTGCGTGTGTGTGTGTGTGTGTGCACCAATATTACTACACCCCTGAGGAAATAGCTACATTTAATGGGAGTGTCAATGCCAGGTGTGTCCGCTGTGAACTACCCAATGCTAACTTCCTCCATTTTATTGGCTGGGCATATTCTCAGTGGTCTCTGAGATTGTGGGGCTACCCATTGACCCTACACTCCAAACTGCCCTACTGGGTGATACATCAGAGATACCCCCATCGGACAGCCAACCTGTTTCTGTCCTACTGTTAGCCAAGATTCTTGTAATCATGATGTGGATGCAGAAAAGAGTTCAGACTGTGATGGAGGTGCTGTGAGATGTTGTATACTGCAGGACCGGTCGGAACAATATGCTGCAACAGTCTTTCCTGCAGCGCTTCCCAAGGGCATATGGGCTCCATTTCATCTCGGTCTGCTGCGTAATACCAGGTCCTTCCCCCCCCCCCCCAGCTCCCCCCCCCCAGCAGTTAAGGGGTTCTAGGTGCACTCAGAACTACCTTGCTGATTATTGGTATCTAGTGCTGTCATTATAATGGGTATAATGCCTGAGGCAAAATGTATGTACTGTCTGCATTTGTTCTTCTTTGCAGAAGTTGAATTAACAAATTTAAATTAGCTTGGTGATCTTGCTAGTTGGGGATGTGCGATTAGAAAAATGTGATTATTCTTTATATGTTTATATCCAAGGTACCACCCACATCTGCCAAACAACATGGGGTAAATTTAAGTGCAGCTTCCACACCTTTTCAGCAGCCCAGTGCATATGGGCAGCATGGATATGGGACAGGTGAGATTCTCCTTTCTTATCTAAGTTTATCCATTTTATTGTCCGCGACATGAGAATACTGGAGACTGAGCTCCTAAAGTGTTGTAAAACCCCAACACGTAGCTTTTGACTTTTTTTTCATAATGGAACTCCAGTTGTTTTTTTTGCAGATGCTTGCTTTGATGTTACCGATGGATTTGCTAGCAAACTGTCATTAGTTGCATGTGCCAAAATGAACAGTCTTGGAGTGCTATATGTCACCTATCTTTGTGGTTCACTACTTGAAGTTTAATGGTTTTCTTTTTTGTTCCCTTTCCATTGGCAGGGTATGATGACTTGACGCAGGTCAGTGCAGCAGGCGATTACAGCAAAGGAGTCTAC
The DNA here is from genome assembly GCF_964204655.1 of Triturus cristatus. Lineage (NCBI taxonomy): Eukaryota > Metazoa > Chordata > Amphibia > Caudata > Salamandridae > Triturus > Triturus cristatus. The sequence continues at coordinate 124,973,119 of NC_140581.1, forward strand.
AGTGGGTCATCTCAAGCACAAAACAAATCTGCCGGTACTGGCCCTGGGAAAGGTAGTGAATTAGGCAAATTAGGTGTAAATTCTTGACCTGGTTGCCATTGCTACTCAGCATTTGAGTACAAACCTTCCTTAAAGCAATTAGTACCCAATTATGTGGCATATCCAGCAATCCATGTACTTTACCGGTTCAAAAAAGGATTTTTTTTAAGTGTCTATCTCCCTTTCATTCTCAGGTTGGGGTAACCTCGTACCATTTTACAACTGTGCTTGCGCAGCTTCATGTGTTAATAGCCAAGGGAAATGCAGCTCATCTGCCTGAGTTGTAGCCAGCCTCCCTGGTTTTCCTACAAGCCACGCTCTTCAGTTGCTTATATTTTGCTGACTAGAAGTGTCTGGGCTCAATTCACTCACTATTTATTTTCTTGTTCTTCTCCCGTCACATTAAGTGTCTGGAAACAGTACTATTTTATTGTTGGCATTAGAAGACTTCATAGAGAGTCAAAATATGCATGGTTTGCTCTCTGATTTTTCACTTTCCCATATCCACCTGCCTATTCCTCACTCTTCAGTTTAAAGTTATGTTGTGTATTGACCAAGAAGAATGTATTGTGATTATGTAATTCTGCGTTTGTTCTTCCAAGTTTTTCTCCTGGCCTCGTTGCTTGGGCTGCCAGGGGATTTGTGCTCAGTGTATTTTTTAATTTCTCTGGGTTATATTCTAATATAGTGTCTGACTTACATGGAGCTACAGTGATTCAACCTGGTGCCAAGTGAATATGTATAAATCTCCCATTTTTGCAACAGTATGAGGGATCTGATACTGGGTGCCCTAACATTGGTCTTCAGTATTGGAAATGACTTCTGTCTCTCGCTGGCACTACCAACAGGTTATGATACCTGGTCAGTGACTATTACTGTAGTTCCAAAACCACTCTGCTGTATGCATATTCTTATTCCTACTTATGGTTTCTATTCAAAGTTCAAATTATGAAGTAAAGCAACAATTCACAACGGTTTCACACACCCAAAGGACACTTTGAAATACACAATATTCAGTACCAAATGAGAAGGTTAGCAATCTTTGTTTCCCTTCTAGTCAGCCCTTGCGGTACATGGCGTGAGAATGCTGCTGACTAGTTGACAAACCGCAAAAGCTGAGGGAGAGCAGTCATATTCGGCAGTCCTCACTTGTAACAGTCCTACAGAACTCCTATGTTAATCTTCCTGGTATTCAATTTTTCTTCTGACTAGGTTTTGGTACTGTATAAAAGTTTAGGATTGCATAATTGGTTCTCTAATCGTCCTTGTGGCCATTTGTCTCCCTGAGGCAATTTGCTTCTTCGCAAAGTACATGTTATGTAGGAGCTCAATAATCGCATATCACTGTCCCATCTGTAGGTCAGTGTATGAGGCCTGGTTTGGAACTGTGTTACAAGTTGCCAAGCCAGAACATTGCTTTGCCAGGGTTGCTCCCTGCTGATTAAATGAGTCAAGAGCAATAAGGTAAGCAGACTCAGCAGGTGTTTGTCATTCCCAACACAAATGCTAGTCTGACTGGGATCCTGGCAATCTGGACACCAGCCATCCTGCCTCCTCCATAAATTTGACATAAGTACTTTAGTATCTCCACAGTTGGCTACTGGTGTACCTTTGTAAGTCCCTAGTATATGGTACTAAGGTGCCCAGGGCGTAGGTATAAAAGGGTTCTCTCTTGGGCTGCAGCATGTAGTGTGCAATCCATGAGAAGCCACTCAGACTGTGACTACAGGCCTGCCATTGAAGCCTGTGTAAGCAGGTGCTGGCACCACTTAAGACAGATACACGGTTACTTAAATCTGAGGTCGCTACACTTAAAACCTGTAAGTCACCCTTAGGGCAGGCCTTTCAATCCTGAAGGCAAGGTGCTGAGTTATAAGTGTGATAAGTCGATTCTACAGGCTTTGTAAGTGCGGTCAGCAATTTTGAAACATATAGTGCCAATGGGTCATTACGCAATGCCTAACTATATAGTGGCTGTACCGAACCTGGACGCGTTTAGTATGTTGGAATCATACCCAAACACCATTGCCTGTGTTTGAAGTATGATTCCATGCAATGGAGGGGCTCCTCCGGGAAGCCCCCAGTACTCCCGGAACTTGGGAGCTTCCAGGTCTTCCAGCAAGCTAGTGCTGCTGACAACCCCAGACACGATTCTGCACTCCTGCTGTGGAGCCGAGTTCAAGCGGGGGGGAATAGAACAATAGATTACCTGCCACAGGAAGGTGTGACCACCTCCCAGACAGGGCTTAGGGTATTGGGCTGGGTTTGGGGCACTTGCCAGCACCACCAGACTGCTTTGAAGGGCACATTTGATGCCCTCCTTTCATACTAGAGTTGGAGCCAGTTCTGGAAGCCCTTGGTACAAAACTGGACAAAGGACATAGGAGTATCCTCCCCTCTGTCCAGCTCTGCCTCTAGGAGGGAGCTCTGAATCGTCCTAACCCCTTTCTTAGGATATGAGAGGGCTTACCTGTGGGTGGATCCTCAGGTTTGTGGTGGGACAAGACTCAAGCCTGAAACCACGTCACTCTTCGACCCTCTGGACACTTGGGCTTAGCCTGGAACCGAGACTGTATCACGGAAGACTACTGCTGCTCCTGGTCTCGCTGTTCTGCAAATCTTCTTTGTCGTCTGTGTCTGTGCTTCCTCCAGGATCTTCAACAGAACTGTGGGCATGAAGGACATCCGAAGTAATCTCCCTTGGAGTGAAGGAGTCACTCCACTGCATCTGCAGGCACTGCAACGAAGCGGACCGGTCTGCTGTTCCTGACTTTCCACGGACTTTGAAAGGCTCCGCAACACTGGTGGTGGTTCTGCAACTCCTTTGAGGCCTGAATTGTCCTCTCTGCAATTTTGAGGCCAGTATCCTCGTCTGAACTGCTGGGACTGAACCCCTGTGCATCGCTTCAACCTGCTGTTGCCAAGGCTTGTTGGCTCTGCACTCGAGATCTTCAGGCTACAAGAATTTCCAGCATCTCTTTCTGGCTGATGTCGCAGTGCCTATATAGATGCCACCCATGCGCGAGAACGTCGGTTCTTTTCTTTCCACGTCCGTTAAGCTCCGATCTGGGAAGAGCTACCCCTCTGCTGCTCTTTGGTAGGCTTTTTCTCAACTTTTCTCTAAATTTGGGATTTTTTACGACTTTGTGTGCGAGGGATGTCTTCGAGGAAGACCGGTTTCAAGCCATGCGGGACTTGTTCCCTCATGATGACTGCCACCAATCCCCACCGTGTATGTCTTTGGTGTCTCGAGCACGCCCACGGTACGAAGTAGTGTTCGGGCTGTTGGCGATGGCTCCGAAGACCTTGAGGGAGCGAGCAATGAGGTTTCTCGCTGCCCTGCAGTCGATACCATCCAGCGAGACTCCGAGGAGGTCACGGTGTTGATCGAAGAAAAGGAGGTCGTGGGACTGCTCCCGGAGCCATAAGTCCTCTTCCTCCCATTCGAGAGCACAATAAGAAGTTCAAGCGGACTTAGTATTCGCCTCAACTGACGTACGTCGTCGAGAGGGTTAAGGAGCACCAACGCTCTAGGCACAGTTCCCCGGAGCTGAAGCCAGAGTCGACCTAGCACAGGGGCCCCTGTAAATAGGTCAGTTGCACGCTGCCATCGCCCAGCAGCGGGCGACCCAAAGTTCCTCAACCAACACCCCACCCCATAGAGTTTGGTGGTGCATGCCTCTACTTCCCAAGGCACATTGCCTTCTGCCCCTCCAGATAGGGAATCTAAGAGGCTGGATTCATTTGGAAAGAAGTTGTTTTCTTCCTCCAGTCTGGCATTGCGGTTGGTGAATACTGCATGCTTATTGGGCCGTTTCTTCCATTCCCTTTAGGAGTCTGTTGCGCAAGTGCTGCCACAAGTCCTGGAGGCGGCCCAGGTTGTGCTCTCCCAAACTGTCATGGGAAAGATGCAGCAAAATTCACTATATGGTGTGGCCTCGATACGACCGATTCGCTGGGTAGAGCGATTTCTACGACGGTGGTCTTGAGGCACCACATCTGGCTTTGTACAACTGGCTTCTTGGGCAATGTCCAAGCCAATTTTGCTGGACATGCCCTTTGATGGAACCTGCCTTTTTGGGACTCTTGAGCTACGGCCAGATCCTTGGGGATCTTCTACAGCCCCCGTGGCCAGTCTTCCTTTTGCTGCTTTCGTGGCTACTGAAGGTGTTACCAGCCGCTTCAGCCCTATCCCAGCCACCGTCCCGCACAGATTGCCCAAGCTGTGCGAGGACATGGTTGCGGTGCATTCTGAGCTCAGAATGGAGGTTAGAAGTCGTCGACCACACTGCCCCTAGCAGCCGCAGCCTCCAAGCACTCCTAGGCTGATTCTGCAGAACCACTCCTAGGCTGAATCTGCAGAACCACACTACTCCAGTTCGTGGGAGAATTCGTTGTCATCTCCGCGACTGGAGATCCATAACATCGAACAAGTGGGTTTTGCAGATAGTCCAGGAGGACTATTCTCTACCTTTTCTACTTTTTCCTCCTTCTATTCTGCCAAATCAGTAACGGCTGATGGAGGATCATTTAAAGTTGCTACAAGAGGAAGTTACGGCTCACTTGGCCAAGGGAGCTATAGAAAGGGTCCCGATTTCAGAAGTAGGCAGTGGCTTTTATTCCCGCTACTTTGAGTCCAAAGAAGAACGAGGGGCTATTGCCCATTTTAGATCTTTAGACCATAAATCTCTTCCTCAAAAAGGAGAAATTCAAAATGCTCACTCTGGCTCAGGTTTTGTCTGCCTTAGACCAGGAAGATTGGATGGTAGTGTTGTACCTGCAGGATGCGTATTTTCACATTCCTATCCTGTCTGGCCACAGGCTTTACCTGCTATTCAAGGTAGGCCACGAGCACTTTCAGTTGAGCTGCTCCCCTTTGGCCTTACCAGTGGCCCTGGGTGTTCACCAAGGTGATGGCGGTGGTTGCAGCTCATCTTCGCAGGTTAGGGGTGTCAGTCTTCCCCTACCTCGACGACTGGCTGCTGAAGGTGTCCTCACCCCAGGCAGTCATCTTCCACCTTCAGACTATGGCAAACCTTCTGCATTCACTGGTGTTCTCTATCAACGCGCCTAAGTCACACCTGACTCCTGAGACGCTCCCTTTCATCTGAGCTGTTTTGGACACAGTGTGGTTTCGGGCTTATCCTCCCGAGCAGCGAGTCCAGGATATTCAGGGTATGATTTCGATACTTCAGACTCTAGCCCAGATTTCGGTGCGACTGACTCAGAGGCTGTTGGGCCTTATGGCCTCCTGCATCCTGTTGGTAAGACAGGGCTCTGCAATGCAATTTGAAGTGCCAATGGGCATAACATCGGGGAAATCTCACCGACTTGGTTGAGATCTTGGAAGGAACTGCAAAAGATCTGCAGTGGTGTGTAAAAAACCGCGATTGAGTCAACAGCAGACCTCTCTCCCTTCTCCAACCAGATCTCCCAGTCGTGACAAATGTGTCACTTCTGGGATGGAACAGCCATCTGGGAGAGGTGGAGATCAGAGACACTGGTCCCTGGCGGAGACAGGGCTCCACATAAATCTAATGGAGCTCCAAGTGATTTAGTTGACATTGAAAGCATTTCTTCCCTCTTTCAAGGGGAAATTGGTGCAGGTGTTCACAGCATGGCAGGGTTGGATCATGGTCCCTTTGTAGAGAGGCTCTTCGTCTCTGGACATGGCTAGAACAGCAGGGCATTGGACATGGCTGGAACAGCAGGGCATAACACTGTTGGTTCAACACCTTGGGGGTTCTCTGGACACCAGAGCGGAGGAACTTGGCACTCGATGCCATGTAGATCATGAATTGCGTCTCTAGTCGGAGGTGGCGCAAGGTCTTTCAGCAATGGGGAGAAACTTGGTTAGATTTGTTCACCTCCGAAGAGAACACGCAGTGTAAGCGGTACAGTGCGCAGGAGTTTCCAAGGCGGCTATCGCTAGGTGACACTTTTAGTCGCGAGTGGAGCACAGGCCTGTTTTACGCCTTTCCGTCCATACCACTCCTGCCTAGGGTTCTGAAGATCAGGAGGGACCGGGCACAAGTTATTCTTGTGGCTTCGGACTGGGCAAGGCGAGTCTGGTATCCAGATCTTCTTAGAATGAGTATCGATCCTCCGACCAGGATGTCCCATCACGAGGATCTTCTGTTGCAGCAGCAGGAGAGGATCTCTACCCAAACTTGTCAACTCTGCGCCTCCATGCGTGGAGATTGAGTGGCGACAGAAGTCGGTAATGTTTTTCTGGGTGGTCAGGGGGCCCTCCACTAAGACAGTATTTGTAGTATCTGAAAGAGACAATTAGTAACGGATTCCTCACCTTAGAATTACCCCCAGGCGTCAGACTGGATCCAGAGAATTTTGCTTCAGCAGTACCCCTGCGCGTCAATAGGTAGCGTCGGTTGACTCTGTGTTCGTCGTTGCCGTTGTGGTTGCTGGAATGACGTCGTGGTATCGACCTAGACGCTGACCTCACGCACTGACATCAGTTCTTTCTTTTTCCACGCCAGCCAGCTCATACCCGGAGAGAGCGGTACGTCGAGTCACTTTTTGAATCGGTTTCTTTTTTTGCGACTTTTGTCAACATCTTTTAAAGTCATTCGATTCCTGGTGGACCGAGGGATGTCACGTCCGACTGGCTTCAAAGCTTACGACTCCTGTTGCAAATTGATGTCGGTCACGGACCCGCACCTCGTGTGCCTTTGGTGCTTGGAGTGCGACCCGAAGTCGTGCTCCAACTGCCGGGCTATGAACCCAAAGTCTTTGCGGGAGCGATCCCGAAAGCATCTCGAGGCCTGGCAGTCGGCTCAGTGCCGTTCGAGGTCTCAGTCGAGAGGGAGGTCGCGGGGCCAGTCACGGAGCCACCACCACCATTCGTCATCGAAGTCTTCGGGTAAGTCGAAGCACAAGAAGAAGGAGAAGAAGCATCATTGCTCTTCGCGTTCTCCCCCATCCGCCGGCCGACACGACGCGGGAAGCGGAAGGTAGTCATCCGGCTCAGCCCGCGGAGCTTATTGGGTCGACTCCGGCCTTTCCTCTCTTTCTGGGAGCCGGAGCAACCCCTGCCCAGCTTCGCCGCTTTTACAAAGCCTTACAGTCCATCTTTGGGCAGCCCAACTCCACCGGTGCACCCTCGGATCCTGCGGACTCAGCTGGGGGCTCTAGGATTTCAATGCCAGCGGCTTCGGCGCAGGGCCCCCAAGGATCCAGGCCTGGATCCGGATGAGCGCCGGTCGACCTCGTGACACCTTCTCCAGTGCCAAATCCAGTGACACCTCTCACCCCTCCCACGAGGCCGTTGTGTCCCCAGCCATCCCTTGTTGTAGACACGGAGCCGGATCGACGTCGGCCTACATTGGGACCGATGCCAACCGGTACTTCTGTACCATTGTTCTCCCCTGGTGTTCCTTATCACCCTGAGTGGCTACCAAAGGAAGGTGAGGACGACTGGGAGGGGTCTGTGGACGCTCCAGCAGACTAGTTGGAAGAACCAGACTGAAGAGAGGAGTTGGGCGAGGCCAGTGGTTTGGACAGCTCCCCAGAACTTTGCATGCCTTCTCCCCCTACCGTGGCTACAGAGGAGGGTGCATCTCACGCAGTGGTGTTGCGTAGGGTGGCCGAGGCCCTAAACCTCGAGCTTCCTACGGTGGCGGTCAGGACTAACCTCCTGACCATGGTGCTTCAACCGCCAGCGGTCTCTTCAGAGCCCCTGCTGCCGTTCAATGAGGCCCTCACGGAGCTCCTTTTGGGCACTTGGTCCAAGCCCAATACAGGGGCTCCTGTGGATAGGATGATTGCCCGACGCCACCGCCCGGCCCCGGGTGACCCCATTTTCCTCTCCCATCACCCCACCCCTGAGAGCTTGGTGGTCCAAGCCTCGACTTCAAAGGGCGCATTCCCTAACACACCACCTGATGGGGAATCCAAGAAGCTGGACCACCTTGGGAAGATGTTGTTTTCTTCCACCAGCTTAGGACTGTGGTCGGTGAACACAGCATGTCTCTTGGGCTGTTATTCCCACTCTGAATGGGACAAGGTTGTGCAGATGTTGCCACAGTGCTCGGAGGAGGCCCGGGCCGTGCTCTCCAGTGCAGTTGCTGAAGGGAGAGACGCAGCAAAGTTCGCCATCCGATGTGGGCTGCACACCGCCGACTCACTGGGCAGGACAATTTCCACGTCAGTAGCACTTAGACGCTACGCCTGGTTGAAGTCTACTGGCTTTTTGGGTGATTTCCAAGCTACGCTTTTGGACATGCCTTTTGATGGTCGTCACTTGTTCGGTGACAAGGTGGACAACGTGCTTAAGCGCTTTGAGGACTCCAAGGCTACGGCCAGGTCCTTGGGCCTCGTATTCACCTCCCGCCCAGCGCAGTACTTTTCGCTCCTTTCGTAGCTACGGAAGGGGTGCCCGCCATGTTCCACCCAGAGCCACAGGCCTGTGCAAGCTGTCCAGCCTCTGCACGGCCGGGGACGTGGGACCCATCACCAGCCAGTCAACCAGCACCCCCTCTACAGCAGCCTCCAAACCCTCCTAGTCTGACCGTTCAGGGCCGCCCATCACCAGTGGGCGGCAGGATTTGCCATTACCTCCCCCACTGGCTCAACATCACGTGGGACAGGTGGGTTTTGCAGATAGTCCGAAGGGGCTACACCCTCCCCTTCGAGATTACCCCTCCATCCATGCCACCTCAATTCCATCGCATATCAGAGGATCACCTGGCCCTTCTCCAACAGGAAGTTACAGCTCTCTTGGCCAAGGGAGCCATCGAGCGAGTTCCTGCCCCAGAAGTAGGTTGTGGTTGTTATTCCTGTTACTTTCTGGTGCCCAAGAAGGACAAAGGCCTGCATCCTATCTTGTATCTCAGGAATGTCAACCGCTTCCTCCGGAAGAAGAAGTTCAAAGGGTTGACACTTGCTCAGGTCCTGTCTGCCCTTGACCTGGAGACTGGATGGTAACGTTGGACTTGCAGGACGCTTATTTTCACATCCCCGTCCTGCCAGCCCGTCAGCGTTACCTACGGCTCACAGTAGGCCAAGAGCACTTTGTTTACCGTGCTCCCCTTTGGACTTACCAGCACCCCTCGGGTGTTCACGAAGGTGATGGCGGTTCCAGGCTTCCCCTATCTCGACAACTGGCTGTTAAAGGTGGGCTCGCCCCAGGCTGTCGTCTCCCAAATTCAGACTATGGCCAACCTCCTGCATTCGCTGGGGTTCACCATCAGTGTGCTGAAGTCACACCTGATTTCCTCTCAGAAGCTCCTTTTATTGGAGCAGCGAGTCGTGGATATTCGGGTTATGATTCAGATCTTTCAGCCTCTATCCCGGGTTTCGGTCAGAATGACCCTGAGGTTACTGGGCCTCATGGCATCCTGCTGGTGGACTATGACAGGTGACATATGTAGACATATGTAGGCTCTGCAGTGGGACCTGACGTTCCAGTGGGCACAGCATATGGGGAATCTTTCAGATTGCGTCCAGATGTCGGAGGGCACTGCACACCAATTGCAGTGGTGGCTAACGAACCAGGATTGGGTCAACGGCAGATCCCTCTCCATTCCCCAACCAGAGTTCCCAGTGATGACGGATGAAATCACTTCTGGGGTGGGGCGGCCACATGGTGGAGGCGGACATCAGAGGCCTCTGGTCTCCGGCGGAGTCCGGGCTCCACATCAGCCTTCTGGAGCTTTGGGCGATTTGCCTTGCACTAAAGGCATTCCTTTCCTCTGTCTGGGGAAGAGTAGAGCAGGTGTTCACGGACACCACCACCGCCATGTGGTGCTGAAACAAACAGGGCAAGGTGGGGTCGTGGACCCTATATCAGGAGGCCCTTTTCCTCTGGACATGGCTGGCACATCAGGGCATATCCCTGGTTGTTCAACACCTGGCAGGTTCTCTGAACACCAGTGCGGACGAATTCAGCCGCAGGTGCATGATGGATCACGAATGGTGTCTTCACTCGGAGGTGGTGCAAGGTCTCTTTCAGCAGTGGGGCGAACCTTGGTTAGATCTATTTGCCACTGAAGAGACCGCGCAATGTCAGCAATTCTGTGCGTTGGAATTTCCAAGGCAGCACTCGCTAGGCGATGCTTTTCATCGCGAGTGGAGTTGCGGTCTTCTATATGCCTTTCCGCCTATACCACTTCTGCCCAGAGTGCTGAAGAAGATCAAGTACGACCGGGCCCAAGTCATTCTTGTGGCTCTGGACTGGGCACGAAGAGTCTGGTATCCCGAGCTCTTTAACATGGCATCGATCCTCCGATCAGACTGCCCCTTCGGGAGGATCTTCTGTCGCAGCAGCAGGGGTCGGTCCTCCACCTGAACCTGTCCAGCCTCCACCTCCATGCATGGAGATTGAGCAGCGACAGTTGACAGCTTTTGTCCTTCCTCCCAAAGTCTGTAATGTTACCTTGGCAGCTAAGGTTATGGATCCCCTTTCTGCCCCCCTTACAGAGGTTCTCCTCTTCATTATTGCCCAGCAGGGCTCTGCTCAGGACACTCTAAAAGGCTATATTTCGGCCTTCCTTTGGCTGACTTGAAGAACAGGGATTTAAACCCAGCGGCGCAGGGGACACGCCAAAGTCTTCGGGTCCACCTGTCTTAGAGTACAGAGACACGGGATTCTTCTGCTGACATCAAAGATCAAATTTATTAGCTGCAGCCAGTAACAGAGATCCTAGAAGTACAACATCATGTATGTTCTCAGGAGACTGCTCAAAAAAATAGAGCGGAGCATAGTCTTTTATGCCAAAAACCACGTTCCCGGCTAGCATCAATTACTTACAAATTTGACCAATCAGAGGATGACATTTACAGAGGCATCACATAACGACAAACCCACTTTCAGTTATCCAGCCCATCGCCAATGACAAGGCAAAAATCCAGCATTCTTGCTCGAACCGGCCGGACGGGCCCATCATAAAAGACCTCAACCCAAATCAATAATTAGGCCATAAGGCCATAAAAGGAAGGAGCAGAAACAGATGAGAAGCAAGATAGAGGGGTGTGTGCGTTTGCCATAGAATCAATAATGTCCTGCTCTTTGATCTCTATCTGACCAGCTGCTTAACGAGGTACTGGCTCAACAAGTTTAGTCTCGGGCAACAGGGTCAGTTGACTCAGGTCAAACAGGAGTCAACACGAACTCAAGCTAAGGTGTATGCGTCCCTAGAGGCTTGCTTGGCCACAGTCATCCTGTAGTCATTAGCCTATGTGAGGGCAACCACAAAATGGCGGTTATGCACAAAATGAAACCCAAGGGTGCAGACTAGATCGTCAAATACACAGTGAATCCATCGGTGTAGCATGACGAAAACACTCATGCATACCGCACTTGTCAGTCGCGGTTCGCTGATACCAAAATCATCACGATACGACAACCTTCATTGAACGGGTTCAGAATTCACGGAACCACAGACTGACCAGCCTTCTCTTTTCAAGTCCCCTATTGTAAATCGCTTCCTTAAGGGCATTACTCACTTGTTTCCTCCAACCCCTTTCGTAATGGCCCAGTGGGACTTGAACCTGGTTCTCACCTATCTTATGTGCGCTCCCTTCGAGCTTCTACATAATTGTCCTCTCAGGCTTCTGACCCTTAAAACTGCCTTTCTTGTTGCCATCACCTCTGCTCGCAGGGTGAGTGAGCTTCAAGCCCTTTCTTCCAAACCTCCTTTCCTGGCTGTTCCTCCAGACAAAGTTGTTCTTCTAACTAGGCCTTCTTTCCTTCCCAAAGTGGTTACCTCTTTCCACATAGGACAGACTATCCCTTGCCCACCTTCTTTCCGCCCCGCATCCTTCTAAAGAGGAGGAGAGGATTCACCCTCTGGATCCAAAACGTGCGTTTTCATTCGATCTGGACCGCACAAAACAATTCCTGGAGGATGACCAGCTCTTTGTTGGCTATGTGGGCGCCAAGAAAGGTCGGGCCGTGCAGAAACGAACCATCTTTCGATGGGTCATTCTTGGCATCAAAATCTGTTACTACTTAGTGAAAAAGGAACCTCCAGTGGGGTTGCGTGCCCATTCCACCGACGGCAGCCTCTACTGCTTTGGGACATGGAGTCCCCCTTCTTGACATCTACCAGGCAGCTATGTGGCTTCGCTGCACACGTTTACCAAGGACTACTGCCTGGATAGCAAAGTCCGGAAGGACGGCTTCTTTGGCCATTCTGTTCTCCAGAACTTTCTGGTGTGATTTTGGTTCGCAGATGCACCACCGGGGTTGGTTTTGCTGAAGTATCTATTCTAAGGTAAGGAATCTATAACTAACGTGTTTCTTTCAGATGAACAAGTTATTTACCTTCGGTAACGATATATCTGTAAGAAACATTAGTTAGTTATAGATTCCTTACCGCCCCGCCCATCCTGCCCGTTCTGCGAACTGATTTCTAGGGTTAGGGATATCCTTTCTGGGCCCTAGTTTTGTGCACCATTGGTCTTGCATGGCTCTGCGATTCTGGCGCGGAAAGTCGTTTACAGAACTGACGTCAGTGCGCGAGTGCAGCGTCTAAGTAGCTGACGCGACATCATCCTGGCGACCAAGAATCAGACGAAGGGCGCTGAGCTGACCGACGCCACCTTCCGATGTGCAGAGGTACTGCTGATGAAAAAACTTTCTGGATCCAGTCTGACGCCTGGGGGTATTTCTAAGGTAAGGAATCTATAACTAACTAATGTTTCTTACAGATATATCATTACCGAAGGTAAGTAACTTGTTCGCCAGCGCGCCAGAGCGGTGTCCAAGTAGTTATAGCGACGTCATTCCGCGATCACGACGCCAATGACGAACGCGGAGTCGACCGACACCACCTATCAACCCGCAGAGGTGCTGCTGGGGAAAAAGTTCTCCGGATCCAGTCAGACACCTGGGGGTAATTCTAAGGTGAGGAATCCATAACTAATCTATGTCTCTTACAGATATATTGTTACTGAAGGTAAGCAACTTGTTCTTTATGAATAAAATCTGCCCTGCATCCATATCCGAACTTCCCATGTTCCTTCCAATAGAGGTGGCAATTGAGGTTTGAGAATTCACTTCATTAGGCATGTTGTAAATGGCACTGGAGAGATAATAGCTATTGTACCTTTCACTTGAACATGTCAGTGCGGTGCCTGATAACCCCTTCTGCGCACTCTGACGTTTGTATCTGTTAAACTCTGTAGCACTCTGTCTTGCAGGATGAGAGCAGTGATGTATGGTTCTGGCTTCCTAGGTTTAATTATTTTGCAAATTGTCACGTTATCTCACATCTCTATGAGGGGGAAAATTAATTTTGAAGGGGAAGGATATTGAATGTGCCATCTTTTTAAAATCTCAACATCATGGGCACAGATGAGCTATTGGTGTGCTTAGCAGACCAACCAGAGGTATACAGACTCAATCAATCAGACATGTTAGCATTTTCCATTCAATTTATAACACTATCCTGAAAAAACGAATGGACAAGTAAAAGGCTTTTCAAGAGTTTCTCTAGCTGTCTGTGCAGTCTTGGGTGGAATCGTTGGACTTGAGCAGGACAAATGTTAGATTGCTTAATTCTTGACTTTCCTGTACGCTTTTTTCTAGTTTAATAAAATTGGCTCTGAAGCAGTGGCCATGGGCAGGTATTTTGAGAAATTTTCTTTCCCAGGTTTTAAAAGATATGAGATGAACTATCGAGTGACCAACAAGCTTGATGTAGTTTTGCAAGAAGTGCACTAAGCAGTTCTGCTGAACGTAGCAGTACAGTTCCACCACAGCACTTTCCAAAGCTCTTTGCACTCTACTGCAACATATTTCAGGAGGTTTCAGATTCTATGGAGCGCAGTACAGTACTTGACCCTAGAAGCTAGTGCAATGAATTTGAGATGAAACACTAAGTCATGTTATAGCCTTCATGCAAGTATGAGGCTGCATACGAGTATGTTGAGTCATGTATTTCCTCACAAGTTAATCTGACAAGGCTTTTGGTTTTTTAGTAATTTTATGAGTGCGTACCTACCTGACAACACCTACCTAACAACTATAAGATCATAACGCTGCTCCTCGAGGAGCAGTAGGTCTAATCATACTTCGACTCAATGGTTAAGACCTTTTCTGAAGTTTAGGCTTGAAAGGCCAGGAGGTCTAGAGACTACTCTATTTGCTTTTTATCAAAAAGATTAGAGGCATACTTGCTCCCATTTGCATACATCTTTCACTGGTCAGTCTTGGACACCAAAAGGTACACCACTGTTGTCTGCTAGAGATTGATCAAGCTTTGTGGTACAAAGTTTGATGTTTGTACTGTTGTCAATTTAGTTTGGGGTGGTGGTTCAAGGTGGCTCAGCCTGGTAGACTCTTGTTTCTCAGTAAGCCTGCTAGTAAAACTTTGGATCTGTTCCAGTTTCAGCTGATATCCTAAGAGATGGTCACAGTGCAAGGACATTAGATACTTGCCATTGGTCTAGGTTCTGGACTGGTAGATGTCGGCTCATTTAGATAATGTTGACAGCAACAGTATGCGTCATCGAAACGACTCTTATGATTATGAGAAAACCATTTGCTTCTTATTGGTTCTTTCGTTAAGTGATCCCCCTGTCTTTGAAAGTAATTGTTTTTGTCTTGGCGGTAGTCTTCCATCAGTGACCATTCAATGTTCTACCTGAAGGACTAGAGTTGTATCAGTCACCTTCTGTGTTGCTAGCACTGTGTGCAACACATACTGCTACTCAGATGACTAGAGTTAACTACTTAGTGGCCTTCTACCTTGTGCATCATGCGCCTCATGAATTTAAAATAATCTCTACTTTTAACGCTGGTTATCATTGCCCAGTTATACGTTTGTTTGCAGTCGAGCAGTCTCTGCATGCTGACATTGAGATTCTGTATCCACCAGAAATATTGTTAACAGAATTAATTAACATGTTTCTTGACTGTTCCACAAAAGGTGGGGAATTGAATAGATGGGTTGCAAAATATATTTCTTTGTGAGCTTTTTATTTTTGCACATTGGTTATCGTCATATTGTTTGATGTGAACAAGGATCCTTGCCTTTGACCAGAACACTCCAATTGTACAGCGAAAACATTTTGTTCAAGCTTTACTCAGGCCACAAGCAATGTGCCAGAGACTGTCTTACCTGAAAAAGACAGGATTAAAACTTTGCCGTGACTGCAGGAAGCAGATGTTGGTCACTGATCCACATGACTTGAGCTTTTGGTGGTTAAGATTTGGTAATGAAGTAAATTTGCTGTTAGGCACCCAAAGACTATCCGGATTGGAAGGCGCAACTCTGTCACTGAACATAAGTGTGTGCAGTTGGAAAATATAGCTACGTTCTGCATATCCTTCTGAAACGAAATTGTTTTCGGAATGTTCTTAAAGCTTTTCTTGAAGTTGCTAGTGAATACCAGCAGAGGAAGCAGATGTGGAACTGCTCTGATATCTCTTCTGCTAGTTGTCGCTGGGTATTTAAAACCTGCGTCTTGGTTGCTACCTTTCTGGTTTCAGTGACTGTATTGAAATTGAGAGTTTACAGTAGCCACTTGTTTTGCTTCTTAACTCAGTTTGACATTTAAGGAATTACCATCATGCAAATCCCCTCACCTTTCAATGGACTGGATACCCCAGTTGAAGAGGTGACAAGTGCCTTAGGTTGTGGACCCTGGGTACCCATCCATACTATTAGTCTCTCCATTACCTTGATAGAAGCAACCTCATAACAACTATTCCTCTCGGCTGTCCATCTTTTCAATTCCTACGTCTCCCATGGGTCCTACCGCACTGTAGTCTGTAGCACCGCAAATGCTTCCACCACAAAATGAGAGCTGCTCATGCAAGCTTAAGGGTTCACAGTTAAGTCACTATTCTGGACAGTAGAGAAACATTCCTCACATTAAAGATCTAGGCTTTATACCAGTTCTTCATCAGTACAGAGATACTGTCCTACAGTTCAAGAACCACCACAATCCAGATTTTCTCAATTCGATGACATTAACTCCTTTTAATGATGTTTTGTAAGAGAAATGAGGGTAAGGATTGTAAGGAGGGTACTGTTCGCAAGGAGATCTGGAACGAAAATTTGATAAGCCTGTGGGTCGTGATCTCTTGTCTGGGCTTCGTCAATTCTGGTCAAACATCAATGTAAAAATGTGCCATAAAACACACGTGTATTTCTGGTTCTTCCAGTCTTTCTGTTAGATGCTTCTAACCACCGATTCTTCACCTTTAGAATATCCCTAGGTGCCAGGCTGAATCTGGAAAATGTAAACAGCATTGCTCCAGAGTGTAGGTAGGTAGTGGTGTTCAGCTCTGCCTTGAATTTTTTCCACCACAGAAGTGCCATTAAAGCTACATATAAGCATTACCTCTGCACATCAATATTAGTTCTTTTCTTTCCTTTGTACAGGGTTTTGGAGCTAGCTCCTAACCTTTTTCTCATCAGTTGATGAGCTTTTTCTTAAAATTCCACTTTTTTATAGTGCCAAACAAGGTTTTTCCCAGCCTGAAAAATCATGAGGACATTAGGGTGCCACTCTGCTTTCCTCCCAGTCCCTCATTAGGAGCCGATTCTGCAACTGATCCCGGTGTCCCTTGAGTTTCTGGGGGCCAGTTGCAAAATTGGTACGGATTGATGCTATTGAGGTGGCCATCTTGCAAATATTTGACACTTCCAAGGATCTGCAGAGGCCTCCAGTCTGGTTACCTCCGGCAGGTCCACCCTCTGCACTGTCTGTGCCTCCTGAATCTGCCTTAGGCTCTGCTCCAAAATCATAGCAGACTTCCAGTCTGTCATTAAATTCCACACCTGTCCCTTTGACATAAGACACCGCCAGAGGACGAACCTGTGCCAATAGTCCTATCCGACTCAGAGGCAAATTGATCAGTCCCGACCTGAACCTGTACCAACACACTGATCCATAATTCAATCCACATTGGAGAGAACCTTTCCTTTTCCTTGGAGCAGCACCCCGGTGTGCCAACAACTTGTTTGTTCCAACTCTGAGCAGGCTCAGTCAAGCTTTGTAGGGGACTGTGGAGATGGTGTAAATTATTGTTCGAGGCATATGAGCTGCAGAATACATACTTGTGCATAGATTGCCATCTGGTGTTGGGCTCGGATGTTTGCAGTTTGTTGTTGTCTTGGAAAAAGTCTTTGTAGTCACAAGCTAGGTGACTTCTCCTTTGGACGATAGTACGCATGGGCATCGACTCCATCCTTAGATTGTTTTTTTTTATACCATCTGGTTCAGATGTGACTTGCTGCGCTCCGGTACAGTGTTTCCAACCATTTTGACGCGCAACCCATCACCACTCAACGGTATTGTTTCGTTCGCGTGCCCTTCGACGCGCTAACCTCAAAATCCTCGATTCCGGTCGTCGACACGGGCTGCTGGGCCTATCTGCGCCATTCGGCCCTACGGCTAATGGAAAGGACTCCATTTAAAAAATGCCCGCAGTGTGGAGCTAAATTTCCACACACTGACCACCACAAGGTCTGCAATCTTTGCCTCTCACCAGAAGACGAGGAAAAGGATTGCCAGGCCTGTGCCTCTTTTCCCTCTAAAAAGACTATCCATGATCACCGAGCTCGACGACACGTTATGACTCAACAGGCTACACCGGTGCCACACGACATCTTTGCCGAAGGCCCTGATGTTCCAGAGGCAGAGGATTCGGAGGAGCTCGACATCTCGGAACCCGATGACTACGACTCCGTCCATGCCTCTGCCCCATCAGATAAACAGAAGGCTCTGGTCAAAACTTTGCCTGAAGGCCTTAGTCGAGACCGAGGAAAAACTTCAGAAGCCCCGCCTCCGGGACTGGCTCCCAATACAAAGGAAAAGCCTTCAGGCAGCTCGGAACTGAGCAAGCCGCATATTAGTACCCATAAAACACCTTCGGTGCCGAAATCAGTGTTACACCCTATTCCCGTTTTGTCCAAAAAGGCCTCGGTATCGCATCCTTCGCCACCGAAAGACCACAAGGCCTCGGAACCAAACAAACACCGAAAACCTTCGGATCCGCAGAAGATTTCCGACTCAACACCCACATCGAAGCCAAAGGAGCACAAGACCCCTCCTACGGCTCCAGAGCCCAAATCAAAACCACGTTCGGAACCGAAAAAATCGGCACCGAAAGAAGACAGCAAGCAGAAAGAACTGTTTCGCCCAGATCCTATTGATCCGAAACAAATGACATTACATGTGGACCCTAAAACAGGCCATATTGTCAGTATACCAATAAAGTAGATGAAATCAGATACCTCACACTCTCCTGAGGTACCTGTGAAGAAAAGAGACTTTGCAACTTCACCCCTAAGACCCTCTTCTCCTATTCTTCCTACCAAATCTTTGTCTCCTACAAGCTCTCCTATACACTCTCCTACACTCTCTCCATACTCACCCTTACCACCACAGGATGAGGATGATCTCGGGGACGGGGGTGGACATGATAAGGATTCCTTAGATGACCCTAATGATGACACTACTACACCACAGGATATATGGGAAGATTACAACAATCCTACAGCTCCTTCAGACTTTCCTGATCCAGATGCATACCCATCTAGGCCATCTCCCCCAGATGACAATATAGGGTTTAGTCAGCTCATTAAAAGAGCTGCGCAATATCATGGCGTTGAACTACATCCAGACCCCATGGACGAAGACTTCCTACTAGATACATTTGCTCAGTCACAAAAAGCAACACATACATTGCCCACACTTAAAGGTGTCATTAAACATGCACCAGACATATTTAAAGACCCTGTCGGGACCAGGATTCTTAATCCTCGGATTGATAAAGTTTAAGCCTGCACCTAACGATCCAATTCACATTAAAGGACAACTCCCTTTAGATTCTTTGGTAGTGTCCAATGCAAGAAAACGTGCTAATTCCCAAACCTCTGGTGATGATCCACCTCCAGACAAAGAGTCTAAACTGCTAGATGCATCAGGCAAACGAGTTGCCTCCCAAACAGCCAATCACTGGAGAATAGCTAATGCACAGACATTGCTTGCCAGATATGACAGGGCTCACTACGATGAGCTTGAACATCTTATTCAACATTTACCTGACCAATACAAAGCCAAGGCCGACGATCTGGTCCAAGAGGGCAAGTTAATTACAAATGCATCCATCAAATGTGCCCTCAATGCAGCAGACACCGCATCTAGATCTCAACACCAATGTCTTACTTCGCAGGCATGCATGGTTGCACATTTCTGGTTTTAAACAAGAAGTGCAAACAACTATCTTAAACCAGCCGTTCGATCAAGAACACCTCTTTGGCCCAGCTGCGGATACAGCTTTGGAGAAAATGAAATAAGACAAAGACACTGCAAAATCTATGGGAGCATTACAATCTCAAACACCACGAGGTTCCTTTCGTCGCTCCTTTGATAGGGGCACATCCAAAAACATTGGCACAGACACTACTCCCTCGACCTACAAAAGTCCCACACAAACATCCCCCAACAAGGCATATTTTAGAGGTGGCTACAGAGAAAATAATAACAAGGGTAGAGGCCAAGGTAACAACAACCGAACCTCCCCTGCTACCAAACAGTGACTTCCCTCCAGACCATTCCACTCCAGTCGAAGGAAGGCTCTCACAGTTCCTACCTGTCTGGAATTCCATTACTACAGACGTTGGTGAGACAAATGATCCAGTATGGTTACTGCCTGGAATTTACCGCTAATCCCCCAACCATACTGCCCAAACAACGTCCAATATCCATGGAACATATACTGCTCCTCAAACAGGAAGTTCTCTCACTTCTGCAAAAGCATGCAATAGAACCAGTTCCCCTCCAGCATCAAGGCACAGGGGTTTACTCCCTTTACTTTCTCATCCCCAAAAAAGACGGTACTCAGACCAATACTGGACCTCACACCTCTGAATATCTACATACAATCAGACCACTTTAACATGGTCACCCTTCAACAGGTCCTCCCACTGCTCCAACAAGGCGATTTCCTTGCCACTCTAGATCTCAAGGACGCCTACTTCCATATTCCTATACACCCTGCTCACAGGAAATATCTAAGGTTCCTAGTGGACGGTCAGCACTATCAATTCAAGGTCATCCCATTCGCAGTGATCACAGCACCCAGAGTCTTCACAAAGTGTCTGGCAGTAGTAACCGCCCACTTGCGAAGACAACAAATTCATGTGTTTCCATACCTGGACGACTGGCTGATCAAAGCCTAGTCATATAGCCAGTGTGTTCACCACGCTCACAAAACAATTCACCTGCTCCACAACTTGGGGTGCACAATAAACATCACCAAATCACATCTTCAGCCGTCCCACATACATCAGTATCTAGGGGCCACAATAGACACTTCCAAAGCCCTTGCATACCACTATCCAGTCAGAACAGCCAGTATGCAAACCCTCATAACAAAATTTCAGCCCCAACACTCACTCCCGGCTCGAGTGTTTATGCAACTAATAGGAAAGATGGCCTCTTGCATTGTCATAGTACCTCATGAAAGGCTTCAAATGCACCCTTTACAAGAATATTTAGCACGTCAGTGGAACCAGGCTCAAGGTCAACTTTCAGATCTGGTGTTGGTGGACAGCCACACACATCGCTCTCTGCAGTGGTGGAACACACAAAACCTTTCCAAAGGGCAGCCGTTCCTAGACCCAGTTCCACAGATAGTACGAACAGCGGACACATCGCTCACCGGCTGGGGAGCCCATCTCCTAAACCATACAATTCAGGGCAGGTGGACCCCTCAACAAAAAGTGCTCCACATCAGTCACCTGGAGTTACTGGCAATCTTTCTAGCGTTAAAATCCTTCCAAACACATCTCATCAACAAAACTGTCCTTGTCCGCACAGACAATATGACAGCAATATATTATATGCAAAAACAAGGAGGAATACTTTCTTTGCAGCTTTCTCAACTAGCGCAAAGCATATGGGAATGGGCCATCCCACAAAAGATAAACCTTCTAGCAGAATATCTTCCAGGGGTACACAATCAGGTTGCGGATCTGCTCAGTCGTCAGACACAACACATCCACGAATGGGAACTTCATCCACAAGTTCTTCTTCCGTTTTTTCAGATGTGGGGCCACCTAGATAAAGATCTGTTCGCCACACATGCAAACGCAAAATGCCCAACCTTCACCGCCAGGTATCCACACCCATTGTCCAAGAGCAATGCGATATGGATGAACTGGTCAGGCAGATTTGCGTAGGTTTTCTGCCACTCCCGCTCATTCCATTAGTAGTGCGAAAGCTCAAACAGTTTCTAAAGATGATCCTGATTGCTCCAACATGGGCTCGACAACCATGGTTCACAACACTCCTGGAAGTAGTTCCACACCAAAAACTACAACTCTCCGCACAACTTCTTACACAGAACCATGGAGAGAAAAGACATCCACATCCAGCTCAACTAAACCTAGCAATCTGGCTCCTGAAGTCCTAGAGTTCAGTTACCTCATCCTACCACCGGACTGTATGAACATTATTAAAGAAGCTAGACGCCCTACTACTAGAGCTTGCTATGCAGCCAAATGGAAAAGATTTGTCATTTACTGCAATAACAACAAAATTAACCCACTAGATGCTTCAACTCAAAACATTATTTGCTATTTACAGCATCTACAAAGATGTAATCTGGCATACACATCCATAAGACTACATCTTGCTGCCCTTGCCGCTTACCTACAAAACAGACAGCATTTGTCATTGTTTAGGGTACCTGCCATCAAAGCGTTTATGGAAGGCCTTAAAAGGATAATTCCTCCCTAATCCCACCCTCTCCAGAGTGGAATTTAAACATTGTCCTTACTAGGCTCATGGGTCGTCCATTTCAACCTCTACACAAATGCGAACTGCAGTTCCTTACATGGAAGGTAGCTTTTCTTGTCGCAATCACCTCTCTCAGAAGAGTAAGTGTGATTCAGGATTTAACTATTCAAGAACCATTCTTTCAAATACATCATAACAAAGTGGTTCTTAGAACAAATCCAAAATTCCTTCCTAAAGTAAGCTCTGCTTTCCATCTTAATCAATCTGTGGAATGACCCGTTTTTTTCCCAAACCCAGATTCTGTAGCAGAAAGAGCTCCTCACACACTTGATGTCAAAAGAGCTATACTTTATTACATTGACAGAACTAAACCTTTTAGAAACACAAACCAACTGTTTGTAGCTTTCTCTCCACCTCATAAAGGAAACCTCATTTCCAAAGCTGGAATTGCCAGGTGGATAGTCAAATATGCTACCACAAAGCAAAACGCAGATTAACAATTCCCCCTAGAGCGCACTTAACACGCAAACTAGGGGCTTCTATGGCATTCTTAAGGAACATTACCTTAGATGACATTTGTAAAGCAGCACACACCTTCACCAAACACTATTGTGTAGATGTGCAGGCACATCAACAAGCTTCTGTAGGCCAGGCTGTTCTTAAAACACTTTTTCAGACCACTGCAACAGATGCAGGTAACCACCACTAAGGGAGAGCACTGCTATACAGTTTATGCACAAGTATGTATTCTACAGCTCATATGCCTTGAACGGAAAATGCTACTTACCAGTATGCATCTGTTCTTGGCATGTAGAGCTGCTGATTCACAAACGCCCACCTGCTTCCCCGGTACCTCTATTTGTTCCAGCGTTATCTTACTTAGATACATTACACATGGACATCTTTTTTGTATCTTACAAACTCCATCGTTTCCCTTCAAGGCGCAAAATAATCTAAGGATGGAGTCGATGCCCAAGCGCACTATCGTCCAAGGGAGAAGTCGCCTATCTCGTGACTACAAAGACTTCTTCCAAGACAACAACAAACTGCAATCATCTGAGCCCAACACCAGATGGCGATCTATGCACAAGTATGTGATTCTGCAGCTCTACATGCCAAGAACAGATGCATACTGGTAAGTAGCATTTTCCTTCCCACACATTGTGATGAATACAATTTGTACATGGACTTGCAGGAGGTCTGTAGGTTTTGCACTTCCCTGTGTAGCCCCTTCCCTGCCGTCCTCCACCCCCAAGACAACAAACGAGAGCGCCTCCTTTACTGTGAGGATGACATGAGCAGCAGAGGTGTTAGACTTACCACTGCCAACTATGGAAGTTACATTTTATTTTTTAATAGACGTTTTGCAAACTGGCCAGATTTCCTCAGAGCCTTCACTACTATTCAGAGAAGCCCTGACTGAAACCCCAATAGGCACCTGGTCTAAGCCTTATTCCTGTCCACCGGGGAACAGGCAGGTTGCCAGGCGACCGTGACTTCTTACACAGCACCCTATGCCAACAAGTCTAGTGATTCAGGCTTCCACTTACAAGGTGAACCCCAATTATTTCAATCCCTATGACACTCTAGTCAATCCCATGCTTCTCTAGTTTGCCCTAATTGTACATGACCACTGTGTGGGAGGCTGTATCAGACATGTTCTCCAAAAATATAAAATCCAGCAGATCGGTCTTTCAAACTGTTCAACAAGGCTATGTCTTGCCATTCTTTTTCTGCTCACCACATAATTGCATCATTAAGCAGAACACCTGTCCATCTTGCTCCAGAAGTGCAGGCTTTTTTGGCCAAAGGAGACATAGTGCAGTCTGGTCCCAGAAATAGGGACTGGCTGTTTATCCTGCCGTTTCCTTGTGCCACAGAATGAAGTCTTCTTCTAATGTTAGATCTGTGCCTTCTGAACGCCTTCGTGCAGAAGGACAAATTCCAGATGCCCACGCTGGTTGAGGTAGTCACGTTCCAAAACTTCAGGTAAATCTAAAAACAAACACAAGAAGTCAGTGGTATTCCACTCCCTCATGCCATTGGCATTTGCTGGGGCAGTGCCAATCTTCTCAATCTCTCTTCTGAAGTCAGCCAATTTTGGAGCCGATCCTACAACTTGTTCCAGCACAGCCCGGGTTTACGGGGCCAAATGCTTCACCACGTCAGATCAAAGAGTTCCCGGCATACCTTTGGGGCCCAAGGAGCTGCAAGGCCTTCCATCTAAGATACCGCCAGCGGGTTAGCCCTCGGTGTCAATTGACCCTCTGAACCCATTATGCCTCTAAGTTCACTTTGGCCTGAGACCTGTGTCGGACCCAGGTTTCTCAACACCCATGCTGACTCTGTCCACGCCAGAGGAGGAGGAACCAGTTGTTCTCTCCCATATAGAGTTGGGAACAGTCCGATCTCGACCAACGTAGCAACCAACTATTAAACGTAATTTCCTCTATTGGAAATTCCATTCCTCAAGGAAGGCAGCTCAATTTGCAGTTTATTTGGCACAGATTCTGACTATGACCAGGGTGATGAGTTTTCTTAGCCCTATACAGATGACAATTGGTATGATGACTTAATGCAGGTTAGAAGCTTCATCACTTCTTCCGAGATGGCCCTTTTTTCTCCTCCTGGACCCGCCACTGAAGAGTCCTATTCCTGTGCTATGCTTATTTGCAGGGCGGCTGAAGTTCTTGATCTCCATCTCTCCACCATGAAGGTCAAAACTAATGTTCTGACTGAGGTCCCACAGCCTGCTGCTGAGCCCCTCCTCCCATTTAACATTACTTTGACTGAAACTTTATTGGGGAATTGGGCCAAACCGTGCTCTGGGACTCCTGTCAGCTGACAAGTTGCCAAGTGCCATTGTCCTCCTCTGGGCAACCTTGCTTTTCTCTCGCAGCATCCCTCACCAGATAGCCTTGTTGTTCAAGGCCCAACAAGTCTGTCTCATCTGAACACGCTCCCTACCCATCCCCCTGACAAAGAATCTAAATACATGGAAACATGTGACAAGAGGGTTTTTTCTTCCACAATCCTAGTCTTCCGCTCTGCCAACACCAGCTGCTTGCTCAACTGGTAATCCCATGCCATTTCGGATTCAGTGGCTCGAGTCCTCCCAGGTGTTCCTGACAACCTTTGCCCTGTTTTGACATTTAATTGGGCGAGATATCACCACCAGAGTTGCCACCATGTGTGGCTGCAGTCTACTGGATTCTCAGGTGACGTCCAGTCTTTCCTGATGGACATGCCCTTTGATGGGACGCGCCTGTTCACATACAAGGCTGATTCCGCTCTCAGCTGTTTAAGAGCAGGGCTACGGTTCACTCTCTGGGCGCCCCTGCCCTTCCTCTGCCAACCGCACCAGTTTCAGTGCTCCATTCATGGTTTTGTATGAGGCACCCATTACCTCCAGCATGTTCAAACCTCTCAGGGGACCCAGAAATTTTGCAGTTGTGGCTGAGGTGCCCACCACCCACACAATCAAGGTCAGCATGACAACCAGTCTGTTACGGCAACCCCCACGCCCCTGACAGGCCCGCCTGTCAAACCTCTTTAGCGTGCCCTTGAAAGAGCACTGCCACACATTTGTAGGCAGAATCCGACAACTCTTTATGGGTTAGCAGGAGATCAAGATGGACAGTTGGGTCCTGCAGATTGTTTGCTAGGGGTACGCTCTCCCATTCCCATGATTGATGGACCATCTCTCCATTTTGCAGTAGGAAGGGCAAGCCCTTTTGGCCAAAGGGGCTATTGAAAGGGTGCCAGTGCCAGGAGTATGTGTTTGCTATTCCTTCTACTTTCTGGCATCCAACAAGGACGGAAACCTCCAGACTACATTAGATCGGCGCCCTCTCAAAGCCTTCCCACGGAATGATCAGTTCAAAATGCGTATACTGGCCCAGGTCCTTGTCTGCTCACGATCCTGTAGACTGGATAGTGGCTTTGGACCTGCAGGACACCTGTATTCATATTCCTGTTCTGCCTATTTCTTCTTATTCACGTCCCTGTGCTTCCCGTTTCACCAGTGTCTCCCGCGTGTTTAGGGAAATGATGGTGGCAGCTCATCTTTGGAAGGCTGGAGTGCCAGCACTCCCCTATGCCGACCACTGGTTATTGAAGGCTTCTTCGCCTCATGCAGTTGTCAGCCACCTCCAGACTACAGGGATCCTCCTGACTTCCTTGGCATTACACTATCAAGGTGCCAAAGTCACACCTGACTCCTTCTCACATGTTCCCCTTCATCTGAGTCCTTCTGAACAAGGTTAGATTTCATGCCTTTACTCCGGGAAAGAGTCCAGTACACTTAATCTATGATGCCGATCTTACAGCCTCCGGTTTCAGTAAAGTGAGGCTAATGGCCTCCTTCATCCTGCTGGCCGAGCCTGCCAGGTGGTAAATGCGGGCTCTACAGATGGATCTGAAGTCCCAGTTGTTACAACTTCAAGGGGAACATCTCCACCTAGGTCTGCAGTGGTGGTTGCTGGGTCATGATACGTTCAGCGTGAGACCCTGTCTCCCTTTCCCACCCATAGCGGACAGTGGTGACTGATATATTGCTTTTGGTTTGGGGCGGCTGATGGGAAAGAGAGAAATGAGTGGTTTACTGTCTCCAGTGGTGTCTCGGATCCTCATTAACCTTCTGGGGCTGAGGACCATGTGTTTGGCGCTGAAAGCCTTTCTGCGGTCCATCGAAGGGAGTCGGTTACAGGTACTCTTGGAACAACAGCGTCATGTGGTACTGCCAAAAACAGGTTAGGTGGAATCACGACCCTGTGTCAGAAAGCCTTATGCTTCTAGAAATGGCTGGACTGCCAAGGAATTCGCCTGGTGGTGGGTGACGTGCAGATTAGCTCTACTGTCTGCTCCTAGCGCATCACAAATTTACAGTTAGAGTTCTAGGTTGCGCAAGGTCCTTTCAAAGAATGGGAAGAACCATGGTTTGATCTGTTCACCACTGCTGAGAATACTCAATGTCAGACCTTCTGTGCATTGGCGTTTCCAAGGCGTATCTCGCTCAGAGACCCATTCCACCTCCACTCCTATATGACTTTCTTCTGATAGCACTCCTGCCCCGAAGTTCACAAGAAGATCAGGACAGACCAGGCCCAAGTCCTCGTATTGGCTCCGGATTGGACATTAGAGGACTGTATCCAGAAATCCTGGGCTTGAGCATATGTTCTCCAATCAGACTGCCTTTTCTGGAGAGACCTGCTATTGCATCAACAGGGCAGAGTTCTGCACCCCTTTGCAGTCTCTACCTACCTTCACGCTTGGCCAAAGTTCAACCTTTCTTAACTCATTTTGTTATTGCTTTTGGGCCAAAGTCTTTAGCACTAGAAATTCTTGGTACGTCACACTATTCTGTTTCTTCTCTGCGTTCTTTTATCTCAAAAGTTCTAGTTTTTGTTATATTGCAGGTCTTTTTCTTGTCTCTCTTCCAGAATCTTTGCTTGTGTTTGCTCATAATCTTTTTACTTTAGATGCAAGATCTTTGCTCAAGATTCACATGGGGCTACAGTTACCATCTATAATTATATAAGCACTACATGAAGTCTCCATTTGCTTACTTCTTGCTGGCTCCTTTGAGCCACTGACTTAAAATCTGGTGCTTAAGAAAGGAGCAAATCTTTTCAGTTTTCACAGCACACGGTTTAAACTCCTCAGTGGCCCCAACTATACCAGTAGCAGTTTCAGAAGCAGTATTAACAGTGTAGGAAACTGGACTTTGTTGCAGTATCCCCCGACTTTTTGCTTAGTATCCGATGCAACTTTGACTGAAATTTGACTGGATTCCTGCTAACCAGGCCCTGTGCCAGTTTTTGGGAGCAAACACCTTTTCTTGATAAACCCACACTGATGCCTGTGCTGGATGTATTAAGCAATACATCCAGAGGGCACCTTCGAGAGGTCCCCTGAAAACCTACAGACTACTAGTGTGTTGACTGACTGAACTCAACCAGCCAACCACTAAGGACAGGTTTCTGACCTCCTGAGGTGAAAGCCTTCTCTCTCAGTGGCCAGAAACAAAGCCTGCTCTGGGTTCAGGTGTTCACACCACCTCCACGCAGGAAAATTGCCTACAGTGTCCCTTAGTGTAGAGAGCCCACTTCTTACAACCAGTTAAATAAGTCAACAAAAGGAAACGGTCAGCAACTATCCATGGCTGCAGGCAAACCCTGAGCAAAATAGTGACTCCTTCATACCCCCTTTTCCGTCCTGCATCAGACACAATCTCAGAATATTGTCAAATTGTATGCGAAATGCATATTCTAACTTCACGTCTTTAGCCCATCCACCAAAGAAGTCTTGACAGTGTCACTTGGGCAAACATCATCAAGAAATCAACATCCTTCGAGTAAAACAAGTGTTAAAGCAGGTTTCTCATTCTTAAAAAGAAAGGGAGCTTACAAAGTATACACCAAAGAAAGGATGCAGGCCCATCCTCAACTTATGGCGAACAAATGGATAAAGAGAAATTCTGAATGCTAGCACTACATCAGATTTATCCACAGCTCTATCAAGGGGGGAAGGCCTCATACTTATGAGTAACAGAGACATTCCTGAGAGGAAAAGGCCATTATTATAAATTCCTTCTGAGCATCTTGAAATTTGCCCAGAGAACCTTTTCAAAGTGTGTAACTGCTTACCTGATAAGATCAAAGAAATGTGTCTCCCCTACTTGTACTGTTGTGTGTAGATTTAGATTCCGTATATAGGTTTCCCGCTTTACGCCCTTATATAGGTACAATTTACAGTGCCCTTATTTGGACATAGAAATCCGGCCCTTATTTAGACATTGTCCGTACAAACCAAATACAGGCATGGCCACCTACATCCGTCCATCCACGTCACAACGAATTCTTGGAAAACCAGACCCTTAAGCCTTTAGGAATTTCCCTCAGCTTGAATATTGATTTCTCCAAGAACTCATTAAATATGCATGAACATCTATTCCTTAGGGGTTCATTCATGACGTTCCTCTGCTCGACTTTTGCGTCAATACTGGCATTCCTAGACACCTTCACGGTAAATTGTGGCTCCCGGAGGATTCGATCCAACCTAGGCTACGCGGTTCGCCACGGCAAGTTCGGAAGGAGATCGAGTTCCAGCCTAATGCACTGACCTGACTCTGTCATCCTCCTCGCAGAGAATCCAGCTCCAGTGCTTTCTGACTTCCCTTGCGGGGGGTTGGACTATCGAGTCCAGAAAAGAGATTCCAACCTCTCTCATTCTCAGATATGGAGCTGACTAGAACTTAGAGAAACTTTTGGCAACTCTTGGCTAAACTAAAATATAGCTAGCTATACTTTAGAAATAGCACCTACTTCAAACCTCGTACTACACTTAGGTTAGGTACACTGGGGTAGAATAATTTAGAAGCATCAGATGAGTATCACATTTTAGCATATGTTATTTATGTATGTATTTTGATTAATATATGCCATAGCTACAAACCATGCTATTGCAGTATTATTTTCTTACTGCTAACCTCGTACATATTGTACTTCGCAGTCTGTCTTACGATTGTAGCGATTCATATCTCTTGCACGAGAAATACGACTGTTCAATAAACCCTTTTATTGAAACGCCCGTCTCTCTATTTTCTGTGCAACTCTGTAGAAACGAAGCATGCACGATTGACTGAGTGAAACTGTTATCTATTGTTTCCACGATTCTGAGATTGTTCCGATTCTAAAGGAGTGTCATCAGCATAGGAGATTATGTTGAGCCCATGGGACCTAACAACGTCTTGAGGGTGGTCTTGTAGATGTTGAACAGGATGGGGCTGATGGATGAACCCTGGGGTATGCCGCATATGATGTCCTTGGGTGCAGAGGTGAACGGTGGCAGACAGATCCTCTGTGTGCGTCCTGAGAGAAACGAGGGAATCCACTTGAGGCCTTGTTGCTCTATGCCGATGTTGTGGAGTCTGTCGATGAGGGTGTGGTGGTAATCGGTATTGAAAGCGGCACAGAGGTCAAGGAGCATCAAGGCCACAGTTTCTCCGCCATCGAGGAAGATTCTGATGTCGTCTGTGGTAGGAATCAGCGTGGCCTCTGTGCTGTGGTTGGCATGGAATCATGATTGTGAGACCTCAAGTACGTGGTTGAGTTTGAGGTATTCGGTGAGCTGTTGGTTGATGGATTTCTCGACTACTGTGGCTGGGTAGGGGAGCAGAAAGATCAGGTTCTTTAGGAGTGGTCTGACCTCGGCATGTGTCCATCCGTCTGAGAAGCTCGCTGTGGAGATTTTGAGAATGCTGGTGAGTTACGTGCTGATTTGGTTGGCTCAGAGGTTGAAGAGATGGAGGGGACAGGTGTCGGTGGGCCCTGCCGAAGGGGATGGATGACGTAATGGCTGTGGTGGTCTGAGTGGTGAGCGGAGACCAGGTGGTTATCGTTTGGCTGGTGTTCTCTGGAATAGTGCTGCAAACACGGATGACAAGTGTGTCCTTTGAAAGAAAGATCATCTTCTATCAGTCTGTGATTTTAGTCTTAAAAACTTACCTAGGGGCCGGTTATGTTATACTAAGAATGTTATATAGCGCCTGGTTACTCCATTTGGAGTGTCGCTGCCCTAGGATTCCAAGAGGCCACAAGAGTCCCACAACACCGTGCAGTTTTCACTTAGTCTTGTCCGAAAAACCAGGTCTTCAGTTATTTTCCGAAAAGTGACTTTTGAACTCTCAATTCGAGAGGGAGAGAATTCCAGAGCTTAGCTGCTAGGTAGCTGAAAGACTGACCCACTGTCTTCCTGCATTTTTCTGGTTCCTCGTGCTCTCTATAACATAAGACTTCTTCAGTGATGTCTAGAGGATTAATGCAGCCAGTACTGGAGCAGCTTGGAACGCTTGCTAGTTCTTATTCTGTCTGCAATCTAGTCGTTCTTTTGGTGGAATAAGGCCTTCTGCGGCTCCGGCACCGCAGGGTCCCCATGGATCAAGGCCTGGATCCGGATCAGCGCCGGTCAACCTTATAACACCTCCCCCGACGCTGATTCCCCCGGCACCGCATCCGCTTCTGACGCCGGTGGGATCCTCAGCCAGAATCGACCCCGGCCTCCACCCTCACTTTGACACGGAGTCCGACCGACGCCTGATCCAGCGCCGAGCGGTACTTTGTACCTCTGTTCGAACCTGGTGCTTCCTACAGGCCAGATTGGCAACCAGAAGAGGACTGGGCGGGGTCTATAGACCCTTTGGCTGACCAGTTGGTTGAACCAGACTGGAGAGAGGAGTTGGGGGACACCAGTGGTCCGGATAAATCCCCAGACCTTGGCATGCTGTCTCCTCCTACTGTGGCTACAGAGGTGGGTGCTTCATATGCAGTGGTGGTGCGTAGGGCGGCCAAGGCCCTCAACCTCGAGCTACCTACGATGGCGGTCAGGAGGAATTTCCTGACGGAGGTGCTTCAACCGGCAGCGGCCTCTTTGGAGCCCCTGCTGCCTTTCAATGAAGCCCTTACTGACATCCTTTTGGGCACCTGGTCCAGGCCCAACACAGGTGCTCCTGTGGATAGGATGATTGCCCGACGCCACCGCCCTTCTTCGGGCGACCCCTCTTTCCTCACCCAACACATCACCCCTGAAAGCTTGGTGGTCCAAGCCTCTACATCCAAGGGTGCATTCCCTAACGCACCACCTGATAGGGAATCCAAAAAGCTGGACCATCTTGGGTAGAAGATGTTTTCTTCCTCCAGCTTGGGTCTGCGGTCGGTGAACACCGCATGCCTGTTGGGCCGTTACACCTACTTTGTGTGGGATATGGTGGCGCAGATGCTG
The DNA here is from genome assembly GCF_964204655.1 of Triturus cristatus. Taxonomy (NCBI): domain Eukaryota; kingdom Metazoa; phylum Chordata; class Amphibia; order Caudata; family Salamandridae; genus Triturus; species Triturus cristatus. The sequence goes on from NC_140581.1 coordinate 125,004,658, forward strand.
CCACAGTGTCCGAAGGAGCCCCGGGCCGTGTGCTCTTGTGCAGTCGCCATGGGGAGAGACGCAGCCAAGTTCACCATAAGATGTGGACTGAACACCGCCGACTCGCTAGGCAGGACAATTCAATTACGGTAGCCCTTTGACGCTACGCCTGGCTGAGGTCGACTAGTTTGTCCGGGGATGTCCAAGCTACCTTGCTGGACATGCCTTTTGATGGCCGCCACCAGTTTGGCGACAAAGCAGACCACACGCTAGAGCGCTTCAAGGGCTCCAGGGCTATGACAAATTCCTTGGGCTTCTCCACCCGCCCTGCGCTGTCTGCTTTTCGCCCCTTTTGTGGCTACGGAAGGGGTGTCCCGCCACGTTCCACCCAGGGCCACAGGCCGGCACAAGCTGTCCAGCCCCTGAGCAATCTGTTCAGCCCCTGTGTGGCTGGGGACGTGGGAACCACTGTTGTGTCTCTGTGGGCCAGCGAGAGGGCCAGTCCACCAGCGCTCCTTCTGCAGCAGCCTCCAAACCCTCCTAGTCCGACCTTTCAGGGCCACCAATTGCCAGTGGGCGGCAGGATTTGCCATCACCTCCCCCACTGGCGCACCATCACATCGGACAGGTGGGTTTTGCAGTTAGTCCAAAGGGGCTACGCCCTCCCCTTCGAGACTACCCCTCCATCCATGCCACCTCAATACCATCACTTGTCGGTGGATCATTTGGCCCTTCTCCAAAAGGAAGTTACGTCTCTCTTGGCCAAGGAAGTTATCTTGGAGTTCCTGTGCCAGAAGTAGGTCATGCTATTCCAACTACTTTCTGGTGCCCAAGAAGGACAAAGGCCTGCATCCTATCTTGGACCTCAGTAACGTCAACCGCTTCCTCTGGAAGGAGAAGTTCAAAATGTTGACACTAGCTCATGTCTTCTCGACCCTGGAGACTGGATGGTAGCGTTGGATTTGCAGGACGCTTACTTTCACATCCCCGTCCTGCCGGCCCACCGGCGTTATCTGCGGTCCACCGTAGGCCACGAGCACTTTCAGTTTTCCATGCTTCCCTCTGGCCTTACCAGTGTCCCTCGTGTGTTCACGAAAGTGGTCGCAGCTCATCTGCGCAGATCAGGGGTTCCGGTCGTCCCCCATCTCTACGACTGGCTGTTGAAGGTGGGCTCGCCCCAGGCAGTCGTCTCACACCTCCATACTACGGCGGACCTTCTGCATTCGCTGGGGTTCCCTATCAACGTGCCGAAGTCACACATGACTCCCTCTCAGAAGCTCCTTTTCATTGGAGCAGTTCTGGACATGATGCAGTTTCGAGCTTATCCTCCCGAGCAGCGAGTCAGGGATATTCGGGTTATGATTCCGATCTTTCAGCCTCTATCCCGGGTTTCAGTCAGATTGACCCTGAGGCTGCTGGGCCTTAGGGCCTCATGCATCCTGCTGGTAGATCATGCCAGGTGGCATATACAAGATCTGCAGTGGTACCTGAAGTTCCAGTGGGCACAATATCAGGGGAACTGCATGACAATTGCAGTAGTGGCTAACGAACCAGGATTGGGTCAACGGCAGATCCCTCTCCCTTCCCCAACCGGAGTTCACAGTGGTGGCGGATGCATAACTGTTGGGGTTGGGTCGGCCACATGGTAGAGACGGAGATTGGGGGCCTCTGCTCTTCAGTGGAGTCTCGGCTTCACATCAACCATCTGGTGCTCCGGGCGATCCTACTTGCGCTGAAGGCATTCCTTCCCTCTGTCCAGGGAGGAGTAGTGCAGGTGTTCACGGACAACACCACCTCTATGTGGTACTGCAACAAACAGGGCCGGGTGGTGTCGTGGTCCCTATGTCAAGAAGCTCTCCGTCTCTGGACATGGCTGGAACATCAGGGCATATACCTGGTGGTTCAACACCTGGCAGGTTCACTGAACACCAGGGCGGACGAACTCAGCTGCAGGTGCATGATGGATCACAAATGGCGTCTTCACTCAGAAGTGGTGCAAGGTCTCTTTTGCAGCAGTGGAGAGAGCCTTGGTTAGATCTATCCGCCACTGCAGAGAACACGCAATGTCAGCTATTCAGCGCGTTGGAATTTCCAAGGCGGCACTCGTTAGGAGACGCTTTTCAACGCAAGTGGAGTTGCTGTCTTCTATATGCCTTTCTGCCTATACCACTTCTGCCCAGAGTGCTGAAGAAGATCGAACGCGACCGGGCCCAAGTCATTCTTGTGGCTTCAGATTGGGCACGAAGAGTCTGGTATCCCGAGCTGTTACGCATGGCCATCGATCCTTCGATCAGAGTGCCTCTACGGGAGGATCGTCTGCCACAGCAGCAGGGGACGGTCCTCCACCCAAACCTGTCCAGCCTCCACCTCCTTGCGTGGAGATTGAACGGCGACAGTTGACAGCCTTCGACCTTCTCCCCAAAGTCTTTGATGTTATCTTGGCAGCCAGGTGTCCCTCCACTAAGACGGTATACGCCTGCAGATGGAACAAATTTGTGGCATGGTGCACAGTAAAGGCTGTGGATTCCCTTTCTGCCCCTCTTTCTGAGGTTCTCTTGTTCCTGCTTTCTTTGGCCCAGCAGGGCTCTGCTCTGGGTACTCTTAGGGCTATCTCTCAGCCTTTTCAGCCTTTCTTAGGCTTCCTGATCAGTCTTCACTTTTCAAGTCCCCTGTTGTAAATCGCTTTCTTAAGGGCATTACTCATCTTTTTCCTCCTGATCCCTTCGTATTGCCTCAGTGGGACTTGAACTTGGTTCTTACTTTTCTTATGTGCGCTCCCTTTGAGTCCCTGCATAACTGTCCTTCCAGGCTTCTCACTTTAAAAACTGCCTTTCTGGTTGCCATCACTTATGCTCGTAGAGTGATTGAGCTCCAGGCTCTTGCTTCAAAACCTCTTTTTCTGGCGGTTCAGCCGGACAAGGTTGTCCTTCGAACTCAACCCTCTTTTCGTCCTAAAGTGGTTACTTCTTTCCATATTGGTCAAACCATCACTATGCCCACCTTCTTTCTGCCTCTGCATCCTTCTAAGGATGAAGAGAGGCTCCACCCTCTGGATCCAAAACATTCACTTTCCTTATTTGGATCACACCAAGCAATTCCGAGTGGATGACCAGCTCTTTGTTGGCTATGTGGGCGCCAAAAAAGGTCGGCCGTGCACAAACGGGCCATCTCTAGGTGGATCGTTTTGTGCATTACACCATGCTACTCTTTGGCAAAGAAGAATCCTCCAGTGGGATTGCGTGCCCATTCCACCATGGCGAATGCAGCTACCACTTCTTTGGGACGGGGACTCCCCCTCAATGACATCTGTCAGGCAGCTACGTGGGCATCGCTGCGCACATTCACAAAACACTACTGCCTGGACAGCCAAGTCCGGAGAGACGGCTTCTTTGGCCGTTCTGTTCTCCAGGACTTTCTGGTGTGAACTTGGTTCACAGACCCACCTCCGGGGTTGGTATTGCAGGGGCATCTATTCTAAAGGTAAGGAATCTATAACTAATTTTCAGTTTCAGATGAACAAGTTACTTACCTTCGGTAACGATACATCTGAATGAGACATAATTAGTTATAGATTCCTTACCGCCCCACCCATCCGCCCTGTTCTGCGAACTGACTTCTAGGGTCAAGGAATCCTTTTCAGGGCCCTGGTTTTGTGCACCATTGGTCAGTGTCTTGCATGGTAGAGGGGTCTGAACTCCGTCATTGCCAGAATTAACGACGGGCAACTCCACCGAGGCCATAAAGCTCCCACTCAAGCACATTGATGTCAGTTAGCTTTTTTCAACTCTAATCCAGAGCTTCCATCTGAGGAATTTACCCACATATTTCAAAATCTTTCTGCAGTACCAATGTCTCTTTACAAGAAGTCCGGGTTGAAACCCTATAGGGATTGTGAGAGACAGTTGTCCATTACAGACCCAAATGCAGTTAGTTTTGTGTTTAGGGGATGATCATGATTCGAAGGCCCGCTCATTGTCCATCAGCATGCATCCCAAGGCCATCAAAGAGCAGGAGGCCATAGTTATGTCTAGAGCAAAGGATGACCATCGATTCCGAGGCCGGTCCCGGAACTGTTCTCGCTCTCCATCATCAGAAAAAAGAGAAACCACCATAGGTGATCCAGCCTTCGTCTCCATACACTCTTAAGCATAGAGTCAAGTCCTTCCTGTTTGGGTGCTCAATCTGATGGTGCTTTTCCTACAACGACCTCTGACAGGGAATCCAAATGCCTGGAAGCTTTAGGCAAGAAGGCCTTTTCTGCAGGGAGTATTGCCATAAAATCCCCCAATTCCTACTTGCCCTCTACAACCATGCCTTGTGGGATGTGGCACGATACTTTTAACACATGTCCCTGCTGACATGAAGGATCATTTCCAGGAGCTTATGGTCAGAATGTTTCTCGTCACATAATTAAGTCTGGGCTGGACACTGCAAACTATGTTGCCTGAACTATGAGTACCTCCATTGCAGTGCGACGTCATGCAGGGATCAGAACATCCAATTTCTCATCAGATGTCCAAGGCAACCTCAAGGTCGACTCAGCGCTGGAGTGGTTCAGAGCTTGCAGAGCCTCAGACCAGATCGTAGGCTTTCAACTCCCACCGCCAACCAAAGACTACCAGTCTTTTTGCAGGCTTCTGGAGAAGTTCTTTCTTTTAGCCCTGGCATTATCAACTAGTGCTTCAGCAGCAGCCTAAACCTCTCATCCGCCAATACAGGTGCTGCAATGGATAACAGGGCTGTCGATCCACCTTGGCAGCCTTCCTCCTCCCCTGTCCCACCAGGAAAGCAGTGCTAGTTTGTTTTCCCAATCTCAAATGGAACCTGTGGGAGGGCAGGTATCCCATTTTCTTCTGGCCTGGAAAGCCATTACTTCGGACCCATTGGTCCTTTACATTTTAGAAAGGGGTACACCCTTCCTTTCCTTCCTTCAGGTTCCACCGCCTCTGTCTATCACACCTCTTCCCTCCTCTCCACCTCCCAACCATTTGGCCATTTTACCACAGAAGATGTGTCTCTCCTCCTCAAAGGGGCGGTGGAATTAGTGCCACAGAAGGGAAAGGGCCTGCGTTGTTACATGTTATGTGCTGTTGCCCAATGAGGACAGCAGTGTGCTTCTGACTCTCGATCTCAGAAGCCTGAGCTACTTTCTCAAAAAGGAAAAGTTTCAGATGCTGACACTAGCTCGAGTTCTTCTGGCATTTGAGGTTGGAGACTGAATGATGTCCTTTGACATGCAGGATGCTTACTTCCACATCCCTGTTCTACGGTCTCATCGGAAGTACTTGCGATCCGTGGTGGTGTCTTGGCTTCGCCTTTCAGATAATATAGAATCTCCCACACGGTGCCTCAACACTCGGTGAAGTAAGGCTCACTAACAGGACAGGGACATCAGGGAAACCAACACATCGCAGTATGATCTGTTTGTATGGCCTTTCTCTCCTATGTACTCGCACTTAGTCATGCACACCAAATCTGAGTCGTGTGTCACCACCTCTGTCTCCAAGATTTTAGCCGTTAGCCTTTTAGCCTAGTAAGGGAATTAAAGGTTCTGTCTAGTGAATGTATAGGACCATGAGCATACACAGTAGCTGCGTTTTGCAGTACAGTCTGCCACTTCACTGGGGAAGACACCTCAAGCACCACCCCTAAACTTTCTATTGGGACCTGCACCAACTGTTCATGCAAAACTGCAGTTTCTGTCAGTATGTGCCACTTAATAACATTTGCTTCTTCCCATTGCATTTGACAAAATCCAAAAGTCAAAATCACTGTCTTATTGTCATCTGCCCAGTGTCTGTCAATGTGCAAGCACATTTAATGTCACATTTCCATATTGGCCACAGGTTTAAAACACACTGCACAGTCTGTTGTGCAGACTCAAATCACATTGCTGCATTTCTTTTTTCAAAGTAGTGTATTTCCATGTAGAGCAAGATTTATCATTCACTGACATGTCTGATTTGTAACTGCAACCAACGCTCGCTAATTCTAACAGACTGGTTTGTTTATCTTCCTGCACGTTTACATTTTCTCAGTTCAAATTCATTTCTAGCTGAGGAACGTCCTCAAAAGAATTAATTGACACCTCCTGTGAAACCTGCAGATTAACTGGCAGCATCTCTAAGTTCACATTTTTCATGAATGACTCACCCTGGCTATCTGAACAGCCTGGCAAAACAAACGGCTTCGGAGCTTGGTACATGTTTAACTCTTTTTTTCAAAGACTTGTTTTCAAACCGAGCGTCGGCTGACTCTCTTTTCAGTTCACTACATTCTTTTTCCAATGGTTCATATTTTTGATACCTGCTAAGCTATGCATTCAAAATGACACTACTGTTTTTGTCTGAAATACCATGTTGTTTTCCCTCTTTAAGAGAGGCAATCTCCCTCTCATATAACTGAGTTGGCATCTGGGACTCTGCCTTCAAAGATTTTACTTTCCCCTTTTAATTTTCTTTTCTTATCCTGACATGTGACGCCAAAAATGTCTTGCTTCGCCTTTCAGATAAAACAGAATCTCCCACACAGTGGCTCAACACTCGGCGAAGCAGGAGACATAACACAAAACAAACACCTTTAGAAAAGGGTTTTATTTTACGAAATGCAAAGACTCTTTCTAGAATAAGGCTTGGGGTTTTATTTTACACAATGCTCTCTAACAAAGGTTTTCCCAGATGCCAAAATAACAACATTCAAATACACTTAGAGATACAAATTTATATGCATGCAATAATAACACACTTGGTAAATGCCATAATCTGAAAGAGAGACATTTTTGATAGATTCCTTACCTTAGAATATCCCCAGGCATCAGACTAGATCCGGAAAGTTTTCGTCAGCAGTACCCCTCCGCGTACGTCACTGGCGTCGCAGCCGCCGAGATGACATCATCAGAGCTACTTAGACGCGCCCACATGCGCTGACGTCAGTTCTTTCTTTTTCCGCGCAGATCCGAGAGAGAGCTGTACCTCTGGTTAAAAGTTTAACTTGGTTTCTGACAACTTCTTTTGTCGTGTGCTTGACTCCTGGTGCAATAGAGATGCCTGGGTTTAAGTCCTGTAGGGCATGTCGATGTTGGACCCTTACGACGTGTGTCTTTTCTGTTTGGGGCACGCCCATGACCCCGAGGCGTGCACAGATTGCCGGGCGATGGCGCCGAAAGCTTTGCGGGAGCATTCCCGAAAGTTGTTGGAGGTCCGGCAATCTATTCCGCGCTGATCAAGGTCCCGATCCTGTGGTAGGTCAAGGGACCGGTTGCGGAACCATCCGCATCGCTCGTCGGAATCGGGGACAGGTAAGTCTCTGCGCCATAAAAAGTCGAAGAAGCATCGTCGCTCTTCATCTGAAAGAGACACGTTAGTGATAGATTCCTTACCTTAGAATATCCCCAGGCGTCAGACTGGATCCGGAAAGTTTTGCTTAGCAGTACACCTGCGCGCCAGTATGTGGCTTCGTGCGGCTCCACGTCCGTCACTGGCATGGTAAGCGCCGAGATGACGTCACAGAGAGTACTTAGGCGCCACCCATGCGCACTGACGTCAGGTCTTTCTTTTTCCACGCCAGCAAGCACAGATCCGGATTGAGCACATACCTTAGTCACTTTTTGACTACTATTTTGAGACTTTTTGTCTTCTCTCTTTTCTCCTGGTGCACGTAGGGATGCCCGGCTTTAAGTCCTGTGGGGCCTGTCGCCAGAATATGTCGGTGGCGGACCCCTCACGATGTTTGCCTCTACTGCCTGGAAGACTGCCCACCACTCCCGGGACTGCCGGGATTGTCGAGCCATGGCCCCCAAGGCCTTGCGGGAGTGGCGTAGGAAGTTGCTGGAGGTCCGGCATTCATCATGCCGCCGCACCGGGTCCTCATGCTCCAAGTCTTCGGATTCCGGAGAGCGACACCATAAAAAGTCGAAGAAGCGTGTTTGCTCTCCGACGTCGCTCCCTGGAGGCGGACGCGGGGGATAGGGGCTTCGCCCCGGCAGCTCCCCTGGAGCCTGGGAGTTCCGCGGCCTACCCGCCATACCCGGGTCCGTCAGCGACTCCCGAACAGGTGCAAGAATTCCTTGCTACCATGGACCGCCTTTTTAGGCCTCGGGCTCCCGCCGGCGCGCCTTCGGGCCCCGCGGTCCTGTGTCCAGATCCTGTTGGCCCGGCGGCTCTGCCACCGGCGCCAGCCCCGGCGCCACAGGATCCTGCGCCAGTCGCACCGGCCCTGGTGCCACGGGGTGCGGCGTTGCCGGCTCCGGCCATGGCACCGCCTTTGGCGCCACACTGGGTGCCGTTTATTCCTCCCTTGCGCCGGTTCCAGGACAATTTTGTTCCGGCCTGGGATCCGCATTGGGTGACTACGCCGGTCCGACCCCGGCCGGCACAGTTCTCGGCCCCGTTCCCAACGCCGTTCGTCCCTTCCCCAGCTCCGGCTTTGCCGCCGCGACCGGCTCCCTCTATGCCAGAGGCGTACGAAGATGGGGAAGGGTCCGAGGTCGGTGAACACCGCCTGCTTGTTGGGCCGCTACTCCCACGCGGTGTGGGATGCCGTTGCTCAGGTGTTGCCTCAGTGTTCTGAGGAGGTGCAGGCTGTCCTTTCTCAGGCAATTGCTGAGGGTAAGGATGCGGCTAAGTTCGCCATTCGGTGTGGGTAGGACACCGCTGACTCATTGGGCAGGGTGATTTATACAACTGTGGCGCTGCGACGTCAGGCCTGGTTGCGTTCGACTGGGTTCTCGCCCGATGTCCAAAGCTCGCTCATGGACATGCCCTTTGATGGCACCCGCCTGTTTGGCGACAAGGCTTACAGTGCCCTGGAGCGCTTTAAGGATTCGCGGGCTACGGCCAAGTCCTTGGGCCTTTCTACTAAGAGTTCGGCCTCTCTTGGTTTTTGTTCCTTTTGTGTCCAAGGTAGAGGCAGTCAGGCGTGCCCGTCTCCTAAGCCTGTGCAGAACCAGCACGGCCGGGGTGGAGGTTTCCACAGGGGCGGGGCGGGGAACCAGCGTGTGGGTCCGTCCACCTCCACCCTGCTGCATCCCCATCCAAACCTTCCTAATCTGAGCTTCGGGGAGCACCCCACGCCGGTGCACATCAGACAAACGGGTGCTGCAAATAATCTGCCATGGTTACTCCGTTCCCTTTCAGTCCTCCCCTCCTGCCATGCCACCTCAGTGCTACCGCATGTCGGGGGATCACTTGGCTCTGCTCCGACAGGAAGTCACGGCCCTCTTGGCCAAGGGGGCAATCGAGTGCGTTCCTGGACCGGATGTAGGGAGTGGTTGTTATTCCTACTACTTTCTGGTCCCCAAGAAGGACAAAGGGGGTCTGCGTCCTATCTTGGACCTCCGGGACGTCAATCGCTTCCTCCGAAAGGAGAAGTTCAAGATGCTGACTCAGGCTCAGGTCTTAGCTGCCCTCGACCCTGGAGACTGGATGGTAGCGTTGGACTTGCAGGACGCATATTTTCACATTCCCGTCCTGCCGGCCCACCGGCGTTACTTGCGGTTCATGGTAGGCCAAGAGCATTTTCAGTTTGCCGTACTCCCCTTCGGCCTTACCAGCGCCCCTCGGGTGTTCACGAAAGTGATGGCGGTTGCAGCTTATCTGCGCAGGTCGGGGGTGTCAGTCTTCCCCCTACCTCGACGACTGGTTGTTGAAGGTGGGCTCGCCCCAAGCAGTCGTCACCCACCTTCAGACTACGGCCGACCTCCTGCATTTGCTGGGGTTCTCCATCAACGTGCCGAAGTCACACCCAAGTCCCTCTCAGAAACTACCCTTCATCGGAGCGGTTCTGGATTTGACGATGTTTCGGGTTTATCCTCCTGAGCAGCAAGTCCGGGATATTCAGGCTATGATTCCGACCTTTCAGCCTCTGTCCCGGGTTTGTCAGGGTGACCCTCTGGCTCTTGGGCCTGATGGCCTCCTGCATGTTCACCATGCCAGATGGCATATGCGGGCTCTGCAGTGGGACCTGAAGTTCCAGTGGGCGCAGCATCGGGGCAACCTGTCCGATCATGTTCAGATCTCTGAGGGCACTGCACGACACTTGCAGTGGTGGCTCACGAATCGCGATTGGGTCAATGGCAGATCCCTCTCCCTTCCCCAACCGGAGCACACAGTAGTGATGGACGCGTCCCTCCTGGGATGGGGAGGCCACTTTGGAGAGGCGGAGATCAGAGTTCTCTGGTCTCCGGCGGAGTCCCGGCTCCATATCAACCTCTTGGAGCTGCGGGCAATCCAACTTGCACTGAAGGCATTCCTTCCCTCTGTCCGGGAGAGTGTGGTGCAGGTGTTCACGGATAACACTACCGCCATGTGGTATTGCAACAAACCGGGCGGGGTGGGTTCGTGGACCCTATGTCAGGAGGCTCTGCGCCTCTGGACGTGGCTTGAACGTCAAGGCATTACCTTGGTGGTTCAACACCTGGCCGGTCCTCTAAACGCCAGGGCGGACAAACTCAGCCACTGGTGCTTGATGGATCACGAATGGCGTTTGCATTCGGACGTGGTGCAAGGTCTCTTTCAGCAGTGGGGAGAGCCTTGGTTAGATCTGTTTGCCACCGAAGAGAACGCACAATGTCATCAGTTCTGCGCGTTGGAATTTCCAAGGCGGCACTCGCTCGGCGACGCTTTACGTCACGAGTGGAGTTGTAGTCTGTTGTACGCTTTTCAGCCTATACCACTTCTGCCCAGACTGCTGAAGATCAGGCGCGACCGGGCCCAAGTCATTCTTGTGGCACCGGACTGGGTTCGAAGAGTTTGGTATCATGAGCTACTCAGTATGAGTGTGGATCCCCCGATCCGACCGCCTCTTTGGGAGGATCTCCTGTCGCAGCAACAGGGGATGGTCCCCCACCCGAACCTGTTCAGCCTCCACCTCCTTGCGTGGAGATTGAGCGGCGACAGCTGATTCCATTTGACTTGCCTCCTGAAGTCTGTAATGTGATTCTGGCAGCCAGGCGTCCCTCCACTAAAACGGTATACGCCTGTCGGTGGTAAAGATTTGTGGCATGGTGCACAGCAAAATCTGTTGATCCTCTTGCTGTCCCTCTTTCTGAGGTCCTATTGTTCCTCCTTTCTTTAGCCCAGCAGGGCTGTGCTTGGGCACTATCAAGGGCTACCTTTGCTCTTTCAGCCTTTCTTAGGTTGCCTCTCTTTTCAAGTCCCCGGTTGTCAATAGATTTCCTTTTGTGATGCCTCAATGGGACATGAACCTGGTTCTCACATATCTGATGTGCGCTCCATTTGAGCCTCTTCATAACTGTCCTTTGCGGTTATTGACTTTGAAAACTGTCTTCCTGGTGGCCATCACCTCCACTCGGCGGGTGTGTGAGCTCCAGGCTCTTTCCTGCAAACCTCCTTTCCTGGCGATTCATCCGAACAAGGTTGGGCTTCGACCGTGTCCCTCCTTTCTACCAAAAGTAGTTTCTGCCTTTCATCTCTGGCAAACTGTAACTCTACCCTCTTTCTTTCCAGAGAAGAGGAGAGGCTCCACCGTCTGGACCCGAAACGTGCACTCTCGTTATATCTCAACCGCACACAACAGTTCCGGGTGGATAACCAGCTTTTTGTTGGCTACGTGGCCGCCAAGAAAGGCCGGGCTGTGCAAAAGCGAACTATCTCCCGATGGGTTGTTTTGTGCATTAAAGCATGTTACTCTCTGGCTAAAAAGGAACCTCCGGTTGGGCTGCGCGCCTCTTCTACCAGGGCGACAGCAGCTACCACAGCATTGGGACGTGGTGTCCCCCTGCAAGACATCTGTCAAGCGGCCACTTGAGCCTCGTTGCATACTTTCACTAAGCAGTATTGCCTTGACAGTCCGGTCCGGAGAGCCGGCTTCTTTGGCCGTTCAGTTCTCCGTGACTTTCTGGTGTAATCTCACTTCGCAGACCCACCACCGGGGTTGGTATTACTTGGGTATGTATTCTAAGGTAAGGAATCTATCACTAACGTGTCTCTTTCAGATGCACAAGTTACTTACTTGTGTAACGATATATCTGTAAGAGACATTAGTTAGTGATAGATTCCTTACCGCCCACCCATCCTCCCCGTTCTGCGAACTGTTCTCGAGGGTTCAGGTCATCCCTTTCAGGGCCCTAGTTCTATTGCACCAGTAGTCAGTCTCTGGCATGGCTCTGAGCTTCTGGTGCGGAAAAGTTGTGTACAGAACTGACGTCAGCGCGCGTGGGCACGTCTAAGTAGCCCTGACGACGTCATCTCAGTGGCTACGACGCCAGCGATGTATGCAGAGCCGTACGGTGACGCCTACCGACGCGCAGGGGTACTGCTGACTAAAACTTTCCGGATCCAGTCTGACGCCTGGGGATATTCTAAGGTAAGGAATCTATCATTAACGAATGTCTCTTACAGATATATCGTTACACAAGTAAGTAACTTGTGCGTTAAATGCATGAATAATACCATGAATAAACAAGCAGCAAATAATATGAGATAAGACTCAAGCAAATATAATAGGACGACATCCTTGCCAATTCTCGCTGGAGGGCCTTTTCACAGCTCGCATGGACTCTCGACCGGCACTCAAGTTCCGTTTGTCTTACAACAGAACGTTTACTCCGTAAGTGAGCACCCAAACTCAACTGTCAACAAACCCCAGCTTTATAGTCTCAAAATTCACACTAGAAGGTTCGAGAAACCTTCCCCCTGCGCCAAAGGAATCTCACCAGGACTAGCCAGCTTCCAAGCAAGCTTTCCATGGCAGGAAGGAGTTCCCATGTCCCCTCTCTAATCTCGCATGTTCCAGCCTTTATCTTGACGAAGCTCACGAAAACCTTCTAGGGTACATTAAGCAATCTCTCACAAAAACAATCCTTGAACGTGATTAACCCAAACAACTTTCAAGCGTGGCTGTGCACGCAGATAAAGCTCAAGCCAGGCAGAGTCAGAATTCAGGATGACATGAGGCCATGTCAAAGCCAATAGTAGGATCTTAATAATTCTAAAAATGTACAACACAATGCACATTTATGCACCACTGCTTATAGCATCACATACTTCATCTCTCAATGTACAACACAGAGCACATTTGTGCACCACTGCTCTTAACACTGCACTTCGAGACCAAAAAGTACATTCCACACCTCTCTCTCTCTCTCTCTCTCTCTCTCTCTCTCTCTCTCTCTCTCTCTCTCTCTCTCTCTCTCTCTCTCTCTCTCTCATGCTTTCAATTGCACATCCCACACGTTCTGTTTTTGGCAAGGCTGTTCTACTCCGTGACAGCTCCCACTGAAAGACAGCAAGATTAAAAGAAATAAACTTTTAAGAGAAGCAAGGCATATGCAGGGTGTCGTACATTCAGGCTAGGGTAAAATAACACACCAAAGTCAATTAAAATGATGGTAGTGAAAGGTCATCATAGGGTGTCACACCACAAGAGTGCCTCTAGCACTACAGGTGGGTTCTACGCACTATGAATTCATAGTGCTATCCTTTGGTTTGACATTGGTTACTTACACTTCACGAATGTGATGCCAGTGGTAGCGCTCCATCTCCTGTGGTCGGGCATCCCCATTTTCCCATACTTTGGACCACTAGTGCTAAAGGTTCCAGTCCTGGTAGTCCTTTGTTTCCTAGGTCTGCTGACTTCTTGCATCCTGATAGTCACGTCCACACGCTGGCATGTGACTGCCCTGCAGAGATGCCTTCCCAGGCAGTGGCTCCATTACGGGGAGGAACTGTCAGACTCCATCGTGATCTCCCTTAGTGCTGCAGCGGAAGTGGATTGGTGGGGGGACGGGAGGTGAACCTAACTCAGTGGATGTCCATCATTCTCCCTCTGGCCATGACTATGATAGTGACAAATGCCTCCATCTGAGGGCAGGGAGCCCATTGTGAGTATTTAGAGAGAATGGGCTACTGGTCTCCTGAACTGCAGAAGATTCTGCTGGCGCTCAAGGACTCCCTCCCCTCCATCGTGGGTGGTTCTGTCCAGATCTTTAGGGACAATACAACTTGCACTGAGGGAGTAAGGCTTCTCCTCCTTTGCTGGAGGTGTTGAGACTGTGGCTGTGGGCACACCGCAAAGGTATATGGCTCACTGTCAATCCCCTAGCTGGGTCACTGAATATCAGAGTTGACAGGCGGGCTCGCCCCAGGCGGTCGTCTCCCACCTCCAGACAACGGCCGACCTCCTGCATTTGCTGGGGTTCTCCATCAACGTGCCGAAGTCGCATCTGAGTCCCTCCCAGAAGCTCCTTTTCATCGGAGCGGTTCTGGACTCGGCGCAGTTTCGGGTCTGTCCTCCCGAACAGCGGGTTCGGGATATTCAGGCTCTGATTCCGATCTTCAAGCCTTTATCCCGGGTTTCGGTCAGGATGGTCCTACTGCTGCTGGGTCTGATGGCCTCCTGCATCCTGCTGGTACATCACGCCAGGTGGCGGATGCGGGCTCTGCAGTGGGACCTGAAGTTCCAGTGGGCTCAACATCAGGGCAACCTGTCCGACCACGTCCTGATCTCGGAGGGCACTGCAAGACAGTTGCAGTGGTGGCTCACGGACCGCGATTGGATCAGTGGCAGATCCCTCTCCCTACCCCAACCGGAGCACGTAGTGGTAACGGATGCGTCCCTCCTGGGATGGGGGGCCACATGAGAGAGGCGGAGATCAGAGGCCTCTGGTCTCCGGCAGAGTCCCGGCTCCATATCTACCTGTTGGAGCTGAGTGCTCCCTGGCTTGCACTGAAGACATTCCTTCCCTCTGTCCGGGGAAGTGTAGTGCAGGTGTTCACGGACAACACCACCGCCATGTGGTATTGAAACAAACTGGGCGGGGTGGGGTCGTGGACCCTTTGTCAGGAGGCTCTGTGCCTCTGAACATGACTGGAACATCAGGGCACCACCCTGGTGGTTCAAAACCTGGCGGGCTCTCTGAATGCCAGGGCGGACGAACTCAGCCGCCCATGCAGGATGGATCACGAATGGCGTCTGCACTCGGACGTGGCGCAAGGTCTCTTTTGGCAATGGGGAGAGCCTTGGTTAGATCTATTCACCACCGAAGAGAATGCGCAATGTCATCAGTTCTGCGCGTTGGAGTTTCCAAGGCGGCACTCGCTCGGAGACGCTTTTCGTCGAGAGTGGAGTTGCGGTCTATTATACGCCTTTCTGCCTATACCACTTCTGCCCAGAGTGCTGAAGAAGATCAGGCGCGACCGGGCCCAAGTCATCCTTGTGGCTCCGGATTGGGCACGAAGATACTGGTATCCAGAGCTACTCAGTCTGTCCATCGATCCCCCGATTCGACTGCCTCTTCAGGAGGACCTTCTGTCGCAGCAGCAGGGGACGGTCCTCCACCCGAACCTGTCCAGCCTCCACCTCCATGCGTGGAGATTGAGCGGCGGCAATTGATGCCATTTGACCTGCCTCCTGAAGTCTGTGATATCATTCTGGCAGGCAGGCGTCCCTCCACTAAAACGGTATACACCTGCAGGTGGAACAAATTTGTGGCATGGTGCACAGCAAAGGCTGTGGATCCCCTTTCTGCCCCTCTTTCTGAGGTTCTCCTCTTCTTTCCCTGGCCCAGCAGGGCTCTGCTCTGGGCACCATCAAGAGATATCTTTCAGCTGTTTCTGCCTTCTTACGGCTTCCTGACTAGCCTTCTCTTTTCAAGTCCCCTGTTGTAAATAGATTCTTAAAAGGCATTACTCACATGTTTCCTCCTGTCCCTTTCGTGATGCCTCAGTGGGACTTGAGTCTGGTGTTAACCTATCGGATGTGCGCTCCTTTTGAGCCACTTCATAACTGTCCTCTTCATCTCCTGACTCAAGACTGCTTTTCTGGTTGCCATCACCTCTGCCAGAAGAGTGAGTGAGCTCCAGGCTTTTTCTTCTAAACCTCCTTTCCTCTCTGTCCATCTGGACAAGGTTATTCTAAGGACTCGTCCTTCCTTTCTTCCTAAGGTGGTTACTGCCTTTCACATCAGCCAGTCTGTTACATTGCCCACCTTCTTTCCGCCTCCTCATCCCTCGAAAGAGGAAGAGAGGCTCCACCGTCTGGACCAAAAACGTGCGCTTTGCTTCTATCTGGACCGCACAAAACAGTTCCGGGTGGACGACCAACTCTTCGTTGGCTACGTGGGCGCTAAGAAGAGGCAGGCAGTGCATAAGCGGACCATCGCTCGGTGGGTCATTTTGTGCATTAAGGCCTGTTATTCCTGGGCTGAGGGCCCATTCCACTCAGGCCACAACGGCTACTACTGCTTTGGGACGGGGAGTCCCTCTGTAGGACATTTGTCAGGCAGCAACGTGGGCCTCACTGCACACGTTTGCCAAGCATTACTGCCTCGACAGCCAAGTCCGGAGAGACGGCTTCTTTGGCCATTCCGTTCTCCAGGACTTCCCGGTGTGATCTTGGTTTGCAGACCCACCACAGGGGTTGGTATTGCTGGGGTATCTATTCTAAGGTAAGGAATCTAACTAATGTGTTTTTTTCAGATGAACAAGTTACTTACCTTCGCTAACGATATATCTGTAAGAAACATTAGTTACTTAGATTCCTTACCGCCCCACCCATCCTCCCCGTTCTGCGAACTGTGGTAAATATTTTGTTACCGGTACTATTTTTTATGCGGTAAAGTCTATTAAGAATAACTCAGTAAAATGAGAGGCAGAATCCGTGGTATTAGAGGTTTAAAAAGGCTTTATTCCTATACAAAGGAACACAATTCGAATTGTTGGCGTTCTATTCCATCACCACGAAAGTTCAGGAAGGAAGGGCATATATTATTGACAGGTAATCATTTTTATAGAAAAGGCATTACAGTAAAACAGATGCAGTAGGCGTATCAACTGATAAGAAAATAAACTATGCATGCGTAACTAGAATAGGCGTAACTAGACAACGTCATCATACATGATGTCATAAGTGGGTGGATCCATAAGAGAATCCTGCAATGTCAGCAGAAATATTTGGCAGAGATGCGTGCGCAGCCGCATGACGTGTAATTGACGTGCAACTAGAGGGAGAAAGGGACTTGACATTTAGCTCTACATGTGGAGACAAAAGTCTGGGGTTATGTCAACCTAATCCCAAATCATATCTAATATCCTATGTTTAAAGAACTGTGTTATCCAAAAAGAGAGGTCTCTTAGGATAGAATCTTATTCTATACTGACTATACTGACTAGTGCGTGTACAAGCGTCTAAGTGTCTACACTAGATGCGAGGGGGTAGGAATATTCCATGGTAACAGGGTTATGAATTACTTGCATGAGGACAGCGAGGCCTGGCCCCTTTGCACGGTAGCTGGAGGAATGTTTACCTAAACTGCTAGACAGGAATGCATCGGATGAGGGGCGGAGGAGATAATCTTGAAGGTGAAATACAGTTTTTTGGCAAGCTACGGGCTGGATCAGGCACCGTTAGCCGCGCAGGGAGTAAGACAAAGTTCATGGTCACAGATGCAGGCTCAGACTGGAGCTTTCAGAGGCAGAAGACAGGAAAAGGCTTGATGACAGAATTCGGGCCTACTCGCCTGAATCTGTAAAAATGTGGAAAGTGAACCACATAAAGTCGGTGGCCTTTCATACTTAGAAAAGGAATATCTGACCCATTCATAGTGGATCTGAAAGAGGACATGTTGACGGTGGACGCACATATATTTGCGTCTTCAAAACTGGAGCAGGAGGGAACATACATGTACGTATAGCATGTACATGGAGCCGTTGGGGTCTACGATAGGGGACATAACTGATCACAAAATTCATATTTCCTCATTCCCTCCTTGTCCCCTTCGGACCCTTAGGAGATATCGATCTTCATCAATCCATCGATCTGTTCATATAGCATCATTTGTTCTTCTTTCTTCTTCCGGGATCTCGAACGAAAACTTGGATGTGGGATACACGAGGTGGCACACAGACCACAAATCGCTGGCCCACATTGTAGACATAAGCAGCAACTGAATAGTATGAGAAAGCCAATACCTAGGAAGGAGAGCATTCTCCATCCCCAGGCTGACAACACGCCCCAGAACCAACCGGACCAAGTCCAGGTGCCTGGACTCTGGTGTATCTGGCTTACAATCTTATGAAGGCGGGTTATGGCTTTATATACTGACGGCGAATTTTCTGGTATGAAAATGCAACAACTTGATCCGATGACCCTACAAGCTCCGCCCCTATCAGCTAGGATGACGTCAAGGACAAGACGATTTTGAAGCACAACAATCCGCATAGCAGACTGCTCTTCTGTTAAATTGCCTAAGGCGGAAATAGTTTCGTTCACTACTGCTTCAAGGGTTCTGGTTAGTCTACGTATCAGCTTACTATTAGTGACTGTACCTATATAAGGAAAGAAACCTTTATTGAAATCTGTGTATTTTTCCCATGCTGTTTCAGTGTAATCGACAATTGGGAGATCTCTCTGCTGTCTATTGTGTACTAAATGAGTATTTCTATGATAATCAGGAGGAGCTAGGAAAACAGGTGGTAGGAGGAATGCTATGTAACAGGTACCATCCCAATCTAAAGGTAGGCGTATATATGCGGTCTGGCCACATATAAAGTAGGAATGACGAGAAGCTCTAAATGTAGACTTGCCTTGATCACTGAATTTTATTACAGTGGTGCATTTACTATGGCCCATGTGTATGGAGCCATTCTTTCTTATACATAGTTCCCCTTTTACTGGGAATACGGACATGGCGGGCAAGATTGGTGTAGCTTCAGATTCAACGTTCAGGATCATGAGGTTAAGTGTAAAATTACCTAATCCATATACTTCATTTTCTAGATCAGTTCCTGTTCTTTTGGGAAGTCCCTCCTTGTTAGGGTAGCAGACTTTAAGCAAAACTAAGTTCAGGTTTCCCCATACCCAGTTGTCTTGATAAACTGCGGAATTCGAATCTAGGGAATTGATCAAACTAAACCATGCTCCACAGGAGCCATTGTGTGTGAACGGATAGGGAAAGAGGGGCAAAACTCCCTTATAGTTCTGATGGGGAGGGAGTCGGCCACATATCCAACAATTTGTGGCATTGCTGGTTTGATGGGAATGATGTAGCATACTAATGAAAGTGTTATTGCGCAGCGCAAATCTATAAGACAATTCATGTGGAGGTAATTCACTAAAAGAATGTTCTGCAGTTATATTATAAGCATGCTTAGGAATAGGGTAATACATATGCAATAGGATGCTGACAATGATGATCAAAAGACTTAGAAAAAACAAAATTAATAATGTTACTGTACAATGACTACGAAATGATTTACAATACGCATGCTTCTTGAGCAGCATTTGATTATTTCTTTCTCTATTCCGGTCCAGAGGATACATGTCAGAGACAAATTCAACCGATTCACCTTGGAGAGGACTTAAACAATCAAATTGTCTGACTTACTGGACCTCAATTTTAGTTTATACAGTTCTGGTTTCGTTAATTCAGCCAAAGGGAGCTTTGAGTCTGTTTGTGAGGGAATACAGGGTTGAGTCTCTACGCTGGATGGTAGTCCATAAAATTTCTTGATATGACTCGAGTGCAACCACCCTTTTCTTCCCTCGATTTTCACAGCTGTCCTTGTGGTAAGTAGAACTAACTTCGGTGACTTCCACCTAGGATCCAGTTGGGTCGTCCGGTCAAAATTCCTGACCAACACCAAGTCCCCAGGAACCACGTCATGGGGTTTCACCTCAGTATTGTCGGGAAAAGCTGCGGATACCTGTGAACGACAAGATTGTAGTGCAGACATCAAAGAAGCCAGGTAATCTGTCAGCATATTACAGTCAAAGTCAGTTATTTTACGAGGTATAGGCGTCCCCCACATATTTGGTGGTCTACCGAAGATCACCTCATACGGGGATAGCCCTGTTCGAGAATGTGCTACCATTCTCATGTAAAATAGCGCAACTGGTAAGGCTACTATCCAATCGACTCCTTTCTCTCTACATATTTTGGACAATCTAATTTTCAGGGTTTGATTATGGCGTTCCACGAGACCTGCCGCCTCGGGATGTCGGACACAGTGAAATTTCCATTGGTATCCTAATAGAAGGGAAACGTGTTTCATTAATTCGGATGAGAACGGCTGGCCGTTATCTGAGTAGACAACACGTGGTAAACCGTACCGTGGGAAGAATTCTCGAACTAACTGTTTGGCAGTAGTCGGGGCAGTGTAATCTGAAACCGGGTATGCTTCTGTCCAACGGGAAAGAGCACAGACAACTACGAGAACATATTTGAATCCTCGACATCGTTCCATCTGGATATAATCCATCTGGAGGACTTCAAAAACATGATCGGGAGTTTGGAATCCACCCTGTTCTACGGGGATGCTTTTACCTGGATTAAACTGACAACATATCATACAGGTACGAACTTTTTGTTTCGCTGCTGCTCGCAAGTGTTTGTTGAACCAAATGTGTTGAATGCTGTCTAGCATAGCTTTTTCTCCTAGGTGCGCTGGACTATGTATAGTGTTAATGATGACTTGGACCATTGAGTCGGGAAGAAACCATATAGATTTTTCCTTCGTCATCCATCCTTGATCTGTTTGGATCCCTCCTAATTCAGTCCATTTCTTTATTTCTTCTGGTGTAGCATGTGTCTGTATGTCAATTACATCAAGGGCGGGATCCTTAACTGTCATGCAATGTGTTGGTGTCAGGACTATTGTCTTTGTCATGTCAGTTGTGTGAGTCTGATTCTGAGCAGTCTGTTTAGCTGTTCTGTCAGCTAGATCATTTCCCTGGGAAATGATATCGGTAACTTTTGTGTGGGCTTTGCATTTCATAATCGATATTGCAGTAGGTAGATGAATCGCGTCTAATAGGGCTTGAATGAGGGGTCCGTGTTGGATGTGGGCACCGTGAGAAGTTAAATAACCTCTCTCTCGCCACAGTACGCCGAAGTCATGGACGACTCCGAATGCATAACGTGAATCTGTGTATATGTTGACTTTTTTATTTGTGGCTTGAATACAGGCTTGTGTCAGAGCGATGAGCTCTGCTGCTTGAGCTGACAAAGTGTTAATACAATTTGTTTCAATGACTTCAATGTCTGTTGTGACTGCGTAAGCGGCCACTAACTCTCCTGTACTCATTCTCATACATGACCCATCTACATATAATGTCAAGTCTGGATCTGTCAAAGGGATATCTGTCAAGTCTTGTCTGGGTTTCGTCGTGATAGTAATGACTTCGACACAATCATGTGCCAATGGATCTGTTCCGCCTACTGGTAACAGTGTGGCAGGATTTAACGTATTACAACGTCTGATTTCTATGTGTGGCTGAAACAATGTTAATTCGTAACCGGTGAGTCTTGCTATAGTCAAGTGTTGTGTTTGTGTGCGGTTCAAGAGAACCTCTACTGCGTGTGGTACTTGTACTGTTAATTGATGTCCTAACACTATGGCATCGCTTTGTCTGATTGCTAAAGCTGTTGCTGCCACTGATTTCAGGCACGCTGGAAGTGCCTGAGCTACTGGATCTAATGTACTAGAGAAATAAGCACATGGTTTGTGTGATCCTGCTTGTTCCTGAGTGAGTACTGACAAAGCAGTACCTTCGCGTTCTGTAACAAAGAGTGTAAACTGTTTACTGTAACATGGTGTTGCTAGGACAGGTGCTTGGCATAAAGCTTTCTTTAAGCTTTCAAAGGCATGTGTATGTTCTGGAGTCCAAGGGAGGACAGTCGATGTGGCTGCCTCCTGTGTTGTCAACTGGATGAGTGGTTTTGCTAGAAATGCATATTGAGGGATCCACTGCCTACAGTATGAAGTGAGGCCTATAAAAGCCCGCACCTCCTTTTGTGTCTTGGGTGGTGGCATGTTAGCAATTAACTGGATGCGATCGGGTGTAAGCTGCCTTCCCTCCTTGGACAGCGAGTGCCCAAGATAAACAACTCGCTGGACACAGAATTGCAGCTTGGAAGGGGACACCTTGTGCCCCTTGTCGGCCAGAAATTTTAAAACCGTCAGTGACGCTTTTTCACATTCATGTTCGCTTCGGGCGGTGATCAGCAGATCATCGACATATTGAAGCAAGGCAGTGTTAACTGGCATGTGGATACTGTCAAGTTCTCGCTTTAGTGCTTGGCTATAGATGCTGGGGCTTTCTGTAAATCCTTGAGGTGCGCGTGTGAATTTAAAACTTCGTCCATTTAAACTAAAACCGAATAAATATTGACTGTCTGGATCAATTGGGACACTAAAGAAAGCATTCTTGAGATCAATTACAGTAAAAAACGTTGCTTCTGAGTCAATAGCTGTGAGTAATGAAGAGATGTCTGGGACCACGGGGTATTGTGGTACAATGCATTTATTTAATTCGCGCAGATCAATAACTAATCGGTATACTGGCGGAGCTTTTGGATCCGTTCTTTTAAGAATCGGAATTATCGGAGAATTACATACATTGGAGTCCGTTTCGACAACCACTCCTTGTGCAATGAGCTCGTCAATTATTTGCAGTAAGGCCGTTACAGCATCTGGTGGTAACTTGTATTGTCGCATTCGTGGTAATACCACTCCTGTTTTTAGTGTGACTCGATATGGTGTAATGTTCATGCAACCAACATCAGTGGGGCCTTGTGCCCATAAATGTGTAGGTAAATTCTGCAGTCGGTGATCCATGTCTCTGGATACGTAGTGACCTTTAAAGTCACGTAAAAATAGTCGTACTCCTTCCGGAGAGCAACATATTATGGCTCCTAGATCTTTCAATGTTTTTATACCTAACAAATTTTCTGGACATGATTTAGTAAGCAATAAATCTGTAGTACGTGTTAATGGACCGACTGTAAGTGGAAGAGGTTGTGTTACGTCATTTATTATAGGTTTTCCTGAGAATCCAAAGGAAATATTTTGTGAGCCTGAGAGGGGTGCCCCTGGAACTTCACTGCGTCTTATAGTTGTTCTGCTTGCCCCTGTATCAAGTAAAAACTTTCTGTCTTCCCCTAATAGTTCACTATGTACATAAGGTCCCTCTTGGTCTACTGGAACCTCTATAAGGGGTAAGCCAACTTCCCTCTCTAGGCTATCTCATGAGTATCGTTGATAATCGGGATAATCTGTTTGTGCGTACTGATACATCTGTTGTGTTGTTGCTTGTGTTGCAGCGACAGGCTGCGCTTGTGGTGGTGCTACGATCTGTTGTGGAGCTGCCTGTTGCGGAGCTAGTTGTTGCGGAGCTAACCTATGTTGTGCCTGCTGAGGCATTAGTTGTTGATTCTGATCCTGTCTAGGTGGACGTGGTCTCTCATGTGTTCTACCTGTGGCAATATTATGTTTCAGGACTGGACAATCGTGTATATAATGACCTGGTTGTTTACAATAGTTGCATGTCCCTTTCGCAGGACCTGCGGAATCACCCTTTTGATGATTATCGGCTGGAACTGACTGTGCAACAAGCATTTTCATTTTCGTATCTTTCATACGTCTTTGTTCGTGTTCTTGTTCTTCTCTAATTCTATTGTGGTGATATTGTAACATCTGTAGCATCTGTGATGGGGTATTACCTTGCCAGGTACTTTCGAATTTCAATACTCTGTTCTTGACTTGTAGCAGAGAATTTTCAACTAATTTTGTCACAAACAGATGTGGATATGACTCACTACTGGCTTTTATACCACTATTTATACTAAAACATTTTTCAAATCGGGAATAAAAATCACTAGTGTCTTCATCTGGTTTTTGTTTACAGGCTGAGATTGCACCCCAGTCTTCCTTTTTCGTAGTTAATAAACGTGGCAGTACCTGTATTAGCAATCCTGCTAGTGCTGTAGTCTTTTCCCCAAGCCCTGCTCCTGCAGCTCGGGCCTTTTCTTGTTTTCTAATGCTATCCAATCTATCTTTTGGTCTCCCACCTCCCATTCCTTTTCTTTGAGTTTCTCATAAACACCGGCGGGTAATAGGACCTTTAATATTTTCATAATATCGGGGTAGGTATACTCTCCCATGAGTAACATGTCTTTTATCTCACGGTGGAAACCTGCTGGGTCCTTGTCATGGCTGGGTACTACTTTCTTCATTTCTAATAATTCCAGTTTAGTTATAGGCGTGTATACAAACACGCGTGTAAAATTATCACCGGCACCTCTGATTGGGTGTACTTCGCGTAACGGATTCTGTCTATCTATGTGATACATCTTTCTTCCCATAATGGGAACTGGAACGTGTTCTGGGCATACGAAATTTAAATATTGGTTTCGGGATTCTAGAATTTCCTTAATCAAATCAGTACCTGACCCTCTCCATATATTCGTGAGTAGTTCTGTCAATATGTCAGGTAAGGGTCCTGGATCGGAGTGTTGGCCTTTATATAATATAAGGAGGTGTTGAATCATGTATATACTAGCTAAACGCTGTTCATATGGGTCTAGATTCAGAAACGTGTGTGTAAGTACATCATCATTGTATTCGCCGGGACTGTCAGCCCATTGTACTGCTGACCTGGCTAATTCTTGTTCGTCCATGGAATCAAGCACGTGGTACCCCCTTCGATCTCGGAGTAGTTTATCGGCGGCTTGGAATAAGTGTTCAGGGGATTTTGTATTTAGCATAGGGTTTGGAAGATGTCTATTACAGTCTGGACGTATTGGACGTATTGGGTCGTTAAAACCTCTGGTATTATTATGGGATCTTCCTCTACCTACATAAGCTATTGTATCTACTTGGTCTGATTCTTGCTCCCCCTCCTCTCTGTTTAGGTCAGTGGCGTCTACCTCTAATCTTTCTTCGTGTATTCTTTCTACTTCTTTGCGGATCTTTCGGTACATAGCTACTATACATAACTGTTTATCATGTCTTCCGTCTGATATATTCTGGCCCCAAGTGACAAGTTTTTGCATTTCTTCCGGATTTACCCCAGGCCGGTCTTGATTTCTGATCACACAGTTTGAGGAAACGTAACAGTTGTCCCTGTACCTCCGCTTTCTGGTACTCCATGGCTCTGCTAATACTTTCAGGACCTCGTCCTGACTGGACAAAGTGATATATGTTTTCTAAATGTGTAGCCATTCCTGGTAGCTTCGTTAAATATATTGCAGCTCGTCGAATACGTAATGATGACAGCAGCATTTCGTCCCGTTTACCGGGTACAGGATCATATCTACAATCTACTAGAAGTTCCTTGAGCATGTCGGGGGTTGCTAGTTTGGGCGTACGTTGGTGTGCTAATTCTCTAAGGGAAAATTTATTTCCTCTGGGTGGCGTTGAAAAAATGTCTGTCGTACCTCCTGTAGCACCGTCTGGGGTGCTGGACGTGAAAGGATTTGTTGAAGGCGAGACAGCAACCGTCGTTGCGGGAAAGCGGTAGAAACAGATGTGTTTGTCGGAATGTGTGTCGAAGCTTGTTGTTGTGGAGGTACAGACGGAGAATCTTGGCGATGAGCACCATCGGCAAGCGGTCTATGTGGTGCGGTATTAGCATACTCGGGAGCTGCGTCGTCTAAATAAGAGGAAAGGAAAACATCTTCTGCGGTTCTAGGATGCCCCTTGGGATGTGCTTTTATTGGAAACAATGGAGGTGGCAAGTCTTTTGGTATTTCCGGAGTAGCCTTAGGTAACCCTTCGGCCAGAAGTGGATACATACCATTCATAAGGGCGTTTCTTTGTCTGTCTACTTGTTCTGATTTTACTCGGGTACCTTCCTCAAGTAATAGATTTTCTCGGGTTTTATTTGAATTCTCTCTACCTTTCTCTTCCTGTCTGAGTGCTTTTTCCGTGCGTCTATATGATTCTTTACGCCATAATTCAATGGCATCTTTCTGTGACTGTCTGGCTTTCTTTTTCCATAATTCTTCTTCTACTCTCATGATGCTATCTGCATCCCAGGTCCCCGCTGCGGGCCATCTCTGACTCTCTGGTAATTCTTTGGTGTAGTCCACCCATAAATCAAGAAATAATACGGCATCTAGGCCATGTTTATGATACATAAAGTACCCTGGAGTGTCCCTAGGTGGGATGGGAACAGCTTCTTCGAGTACACCTTTTCTAATTTTGATCTGTCTTAGTTTCGAGAAGAGCGGCATTTTTAGACCTTATGACTGGGACACACTTTATAAAAACACAATAATGAACAGTCATTCACACCACAGTATATAGAACGTATTTAAAACATTTAACACTTAACAGTTTTACGAACAATGATAACTAATAGAAAACTAGTTACTGACATAATACTGACACTAGATAATACTTATTTATATTTATTTATATGAAAAACATACTATATATACTGCTAAACAGTACAGATACACTGCTAAAACAGTGCAGACCGGATTTGTGTACCCAAACCCGTCTTGACCGGCACAGACTATGTGCACGTTAAATGCCTCCCCGGTAATGGTACTCACCGGGTAGCTCGGAACGGAAGGCCTCGGAACGGAACTGAAACTGGACTGGACCGGACTGGACTCGGAACTTCGGAACCTGGCGGGTCTCTGTATACCTCGGATCTTGCTCTCTCAGCTAGGCTCTGGTCGGGATACTTCGCACTTCTCACCGCCTCGTCTGGGTGTTGATCGCAGCCTCAGTCGTCCCCGCTTGGCCGGAGGGAGATACAGGAAATCCTGCGGGTACGCGTTTTTGTCCGTTCAGCTGTGGCAGGAGACCGGGCCTGCAACGCACCGCCGGCGCGTGAGATGAGAAAGTGTCCCTATTCGGGCGCCAATTTATGTGGTAAATATTTTGTTACCGGTACTATTTTTTATGCGGTAAAGTCTATTAAGAATAACTCAGTAAAATGAGAGGCAGAATCCGTGGTATTAGAGGTTTAAAAAGGCTTTATTCCTATACAAAGGAACACAATTCGAATTGTTGGCGTTCTATTCCATCACCACGAAAGTTCAGGAAGGAAGGGCATATATTATTGACAGGTAATCATTTTTATAGAAAAGGCATTACAGTAAAACAGATGCAGTAGGCGTATCAACTGATAAGAAAATAAACTATGCATGCGTAACTAGAATAGGCGTAACTAGACAACGTCATCATACATGATGTCATAAGTGGGTGGATCCATAAGAGAATCCTGCAATGTCAGCAGAAATATTTGGCAGAGATGCGTGCGCAGCCGCATGACGTGTAATTGACGTGCAACTAGAGGGAGAAAGGGACTTGACATTTAGCTCTACATGTGGAGACAAAAGTCTGGGGTTATGTCAACCTAATCCCAAATCATATCTAATATCCTATGTTTAAAGAACTGTGTTATCCAAAAAGAGAGGTCTCTTAGGATAGAATCTTATTCTATACTGACTATACTGACTAGTGCGTGTACAAGCGTCTAAGTGTCTACACTAGATGCGAGGGGGTAGGAATATTCCATGGTAACAGGGTTATGAATTACTTGCATGAGGACAGCGAGGCCTGGCCCCTTTGCACGGTAGCTGGAGGAATGTTTACCTAAACTGCTAGACAGGAATGCATCGGATGAGGGGCGGAGGAGATAATCTTGAAGGTGAAATACAGTTTTTTGGCAAGCTACGGGCTGGATCAGGCACCGTTAGCCGCGCAGGGAGTAAGACAAAGTTCATGGTCACAGATGCAGGCTCAGACTGGAGCTTTCAGAGGCAGAAGACAGGAAAAGGCTTGATGACAGAATTCGGGCCTACTCGCCTGAATCTGTAAAAATGTGGAAAGTGAACCACATAAAGTCGGTGGCCTTTCATACTTAGAAAAGGAATATCTGACCCATTCATAGTGGATCTGAAAGAGGACATGTTGACGGTGGACGCACATATATTTGCGTCTTAAAAACTGGAGCAGGAGGGAACATACATGTACGTATAGCATGTACATGGAGCCGTTGGGGTCTACGATAGGGGACATAACTGATCACAAAATTCATATTTCCTCAGAACTGATATCTAGGGTTAAGGTCATCACTTTCAGGGCCCTAGATTCATGGCACCAGTGTCGGTTTCTTGCATGGCGCTGCGTTCCTGGCGCGGAAAGCTATGTACAAGAAATAACGTTAGCGCGCGAGGGCGGTGTCGAAGTACTCCGATGTCATCCCAGCGATCACGACGCCGACGACGGACGCGGAGTCGCAGACGACGCCTACCGACGCGCAAGGGTACTGCTGACGAAAAATCTTTCCGGATCCAGCCTGATGCCTGGGGATATTCTAAGGTAAGGAATCTAACTAACTAATGTTACAGATATATCGTTACCGAAGGTAAGTAACTTGTTAATTGCGAACTAAGGCTGCTTTTCTCCTTAAGGTGGTCTGTGCTTTCCATCTTGCCCAGTCCATCACTCTTCCAATCTTCTACCCTCCACCTCATCTTAAGAAAGAGGACGTACTGTTGCATTGGTTGATTCCTCGGCGGGTGGTTAATTACTACCTGGAAGGCACAAAGGAATTCCGGTCGGCCACTGTGGCGCCAAATATGGTAAGTTGGTACAGAAGAGTACGCCATCTCGGTAAATTACCCTCTGCATCAAGACCTTCTACGCCTTAGCTAAGAAAAAAAAACCCGGAGGTTATCAAGGACCATTCTAACATGGCTAAGTCAACCAGCTATGCAACCACTCTTTGTGTTCCGATTGCAGACCTCTGTAAGGCAGCAGCGTGGCGTCCTTTCACACTTGTGCTAAGCACGTTTGTTTGGATGCACCAACCCTTCTCCTTGGCAGAGTATTGCTGTGAGATCTGTTCTATAGATGAGGAATCTCTAGGTAGAAGTATGCATCGGAAGAAAAAGTAACTTAGCTACAGTAGCTATCTTTCTGGTGAATGCTCTACATACCTGCAGATTCCTCAATGACCCACCTTCCACCACGCTGGAGCAGGTGTTTTATGGCCTCGGTGGCGTCACTTGACTCTACTTCAGGCGCCGATTGAATCCGGTGCGCCTACTAGTCACCTTGTTGCTTTGAAGTTTTCCAGAACCAGTCCGACGCCTGGGGATTGTTGTACAGTTGAGGAACATGCAGGTAGATAGATTATCCACCAGAAAGATTGTTACCACAGTTAAGTAACTTTTTCATTTACCACAACTGCTGCATTTAAGTTATGCTTTCTGTGGTAAGCAAATTAAACAATATGAATGTATTTCTTGTAGGCAAGATTACATCCTTCTTGCTAGTCCTGCTTTTGATGTATTAAATATCTGCTGTCTGTCACATGACCCTTAATTTATAATTGTAACCTAGCACTACAAAAAATTTCCAGTTCATTTTGGTTACTCAGCAGAATCTTGGGCTGGGGAAAACTAACGTTTCAGCTGCTGTGCTTTTCTCATGCAAATACTTAGACAAATGAGGGCTTTACTTAAGGTTACACCAATAAAATACTTAGCTTTACGTAAGCTCTGCATTAAAATAACTATGGATTTTGTTGTTGCAGGTGTTTCAGTGAGCTCAAGTAACTCAGGAGTGCCTGATATCAGTGGCTCGGTCTACAACAAGACTCAGGTATGCTGCAAAATTAATGGCACAGTATTCTGTGTCAGAGTATTGATTTGTCCCAGAAAGTGTAAACCTGCGACAAATGTGTATTTTCCTTATGTATATTCATTCTCTGAGATTCCTATATTGACCCCTTCCGAGACTCCAGTCTAAATATGGAAATATTTTCTCGGCCATTGTGTAGGAAAGTAGGATTTTTCTGGCATTGATACCCCCACTTTTTGCCTAGTGTCAGTGTGTTTTGAGGTAGTTCACTGGGATCCTGCCAACCAGTACCCCAGTGGCAGTGTTGTCTCCTCTCCTCTAAATTCTAGGGTAAGTTCTTAGTACACCCAACAATTGGCATACTGGGGTACTATTATAGGTTCCTAGTGTATGGTACTGAGGTACCCAGGATATTGGTAGAACAGGTGTTTCCCGTCGGCTGCAGCATGTATTATGCTTCCAATGGGATCCCATGCAAACTGTCTGCAGAGCTGCCATTGCAATCTGTGTGAAATAGCGCTTGCACCTTTCACTTTGGATATAAGGTTCCCCTTATAGCCTGGTCACTGCACTTTTACGCTGTAAGTCACCCCGAAGGTAGGACCTTCAGTCCAAGGGCAGAATGCACGCTTCTAAGTGTGTGGGTAGCACTGAATCAGCAGAGGTACCCCTACAAAACCCGTACTCCATTTTCTGGGCTTTGTAAGTGCGGGGCAGCCATTATAAGGCATGTAGTGG
Source organism: Triturus cristatus (assembly GCF_964204655.1). Lineage (NCBI taxonomy): Eukaryota > Metazoa > Chordata > Amphibia > Caudata > Salamandridae > Triturus > Triturus cristatus. The sequence continues at coordinate 125,034,717 of NC_140581.1, forward strand.
ACACTGGCAAGGAGAGATATCCATCTACATAATGGCTACCACGAACCTGGTCATGTTTGGTATCAAACATGTCAGAATCCTGCTACTACACCGATTCCAGTGTTAATTGCATGATACCATGTACTGAGGGGGCTGCTTAAGAGGGCCCCCCATACCTACCTGTGTAATCTTACAGGGTCTGCCTGCCATCTCGCGCTGCTGACGACCCTAGACAGTGTTCTTCCCCCTGCTGATGAGCTTAACTTTTGCAGGGGAAGCTGAACAAACGATTTCCTGCAAAGGAGAGTTGTGACCACCTTGGTTCCTGCTCACGCGCAAAACTACACAAAGGACAGGGGAGTGCCCACCCCCTTGTCCAGCTCCTCCCTAGGGAAGTGCCCAAAGCTCCTCCAGCTGGCCACTTGATTCTGCCATGTTGAATCTTGGCCCCTGGAAGCATCTGACTGTCGAGGACAGCTGAGTAGTGCTCTTGACCCCCTCTGATAGGTGGGTCACCAGCAAAGAGGTCCTTACCCTTTTTAGGGTTACTTAAGAGCTCCCCTGAGAGTGGGTCCAGATTCGTCCTAACAACAACTTCAAGATCCGACTGCCTGTCCTCTGAAGGCTGTCCAGTGACTCTTCTGCTGGTGGACACTGGAACTCTGCCGTTCTTCGAGCCAGTACCAAAGAGAAGACTGCTCCAGGTCAGTAGATTCCTGCTGCATCTTTATCCCTGTGCTTCTTCAAGTTCTGCAACTCTGTGGCCGTGCATCCTCAGTCACCAAGGACTCAGCCTACATCCCAGCCAGAAGGAATCTCCCTTGATGTGAAGGAGTCATTTCCCTGCACACGCAGGCACCTCTGCGACGACTACCTGTTTTCTCACCCTGTTGTCCCACGGACATCGCCTGGCACTACAATGCAGGTGGTGGTTTGTTGGTTCTCCAGCAACCTGACTAGTCTTTTCTGTTAAGCCCACTGATGTGAACTGCCTCCCTGTGCATTTGCGGTTGTCAAGACTTGTTGGCTCTCTTCACGAAAGATCTTCAAGCTCCCAAGAAGCCTCAGCCTCCAGCATTGTACAGCTCCAAGAACGACGTCTTGCCTGCATCCTCTGCATCGTGGGCCTCCATCTCTTGTGTGCTTCTGAGGCTTCCCTGCGACTCTCTGTGCCTGCTTCCAGAGGTGCCTTGGGGGGCTCCATCGATTCCTGCTGGCTGTCGTGCATGATGAGGGCTGGCCCTGACTTACCCTTGCTGGGTTAGTCCCACAGACCTTGCTGGTCTGCAACACAGCATCTTCATCAACAATCTGTGTGAGTTTGCCAAGGCTTGTTGGTGGTCCTGCCAGCTCCTGACCTTCCTGCACTCATTGACACCGCTCCACAGCTCGTGGAAGGCTCCTGTGCTCCTGCATTGTCATCTGAGCTCCACAGCTGCTGCTTCAACTTCACCGTGCTACAGCAAGAACCAAAGACAAGAGCTAGTATTGTGCCACTGTGCCTCCTGCTCACCTCTGGGTGGTTTGGACTCTGTCCCCTCTGCTTTCAGGTTCTTCTCGTCGGGATTCCACATCCTGGTTCCACCGGCCTGCCCCACAAGACTCAGTAGTTGCTGGTCTTCCACGAACTTCCATTGACATCTGTGGGCAGTTCCGACACCACTTCATCCCTATGCACCTTTGCTCCCTGGTGTAAGTATCCTGATTCCTGGGGTATCCACATGTGAGGTAGCTCTCCAACCTTCCTTGATCCAAGTGGTTCCTTCGAGGTCCTTTGGGAAGAGTCCTAGAACTGTAAAAATCCAACCACAACTTAAGCCTTGGGGTCCCTGGCTACTCACCTTGGGTGGTTCTGTGGTTTCCCTGGGGTCCCCAATCCTTGGGTACTAGTCCTGTTTTGGTACTTAACTCACTTTCCACTGTTTTTAGTATATAGTTCGGTCCCCCGGGTGGGCCCCTTTGTGTTTTCTTATGCTACGTACCTATTTCTAAAGTATTTTTGTGTGTTTATTTGATATCTCCAGGTAGGAGATATACCAAGTTAGTGTCTAGTGTGTGCTAATAAATGCAAAGTATTTTATACTCACCTGGTGTGGTTCTTTCTTTTGTGAAAGGCTTACTGACTGACTGTATAGCTGAATGCACCTGCTTTACATCCTTCTGAATAAGCCTTAGCTGCTCTCTACAGCTACCACTTGAGAGCTTTTATTTTCAGGGACCTAAACACTACCACTAAGGGTTTCCTGTGCCTCACCACAAGTGGACACTATATACTGAGCCAGCCTCCTATACATTGTACATCACTAACATGAGGTTGTGCTGTTTCAGTCCATGCTGACTTGTGGATGCACCAGAAATGACATGTTGACTGCATATCTGATGGAGACTACTAGCCGCAGATTCCTTAACGTAGAATTATCCCCAAGCGTGAGACTGGACCCGGAAACCTTTCTTTGCCCCAGCATTTCTGCATGCCGGGGGGCGGTACCACGTGACTCCGCCTTGATGTTGTCCGCGGGCGTGATGTCAGTGAGGTCACATAACCCCCACCCCGGCGCACTGACATCAGTTTCCTTCTTTTCCGCGTGCAACGCGGATCCGGATCGTGTCCCTGACCTGTTTTCAGGCCTTCTTTTCACGCTTTGCGTTGTGGGACAGTGTGCGAAGGGCTTTAAGGCGTGCTAGTTTTGCGCGCGTCCGATGTCGGTGACGGACCCTCATCCTATTTGCATGTGGTGTTTGGGCAAGCACCATGATTCCACGGACTGCGATGCTTGTCAGCATCTGAAGCCTAAGTCCCGGCGGGAGCGCCGGATGAAGCTCCTTTCTGTCCGGTTGTCCAGATCGGTGCCGTCTCCCCGTCCGTCCCCCGCGGAAGGGTCCAAGAATCGCCGCTTCGGATTTCGACATCGTCCGTCACCGAGGCCCCTAGGGCGTCGCTCGCCCATCGGTAAGTCTTATAGCTTGTCCCCGAGGCCTGGTCCCCCGCTCTGCGGAGGGCGCGGCTTCTCAGCGGGACATGCAGACTCATTTGTCGCCTTCCTACCTGCCATTTCCCGGTGTCGGGGCGACCAGGGCCCAAATGGAGGCCTATGCTGTGGCTCTGCAGGATTCCTTGGTCCTTCCTCCTCTTTCTGAGACTTCCGCGGATCCCTTGCCACGTGCGGGCCTTCCGCGGAGTCACCGCCGGCCCCGGCCCTGTCGGATCTGACTTCAGGTCTTGGTGCTGTCGGGGTGCGGCCCTACGGGGCTCCCCTCTTCGGCCCACGGCGCCTCTGCCTCGCAGCAAACCCCAGAGGGGGTCCCTGTTGTGTCGCGGGAGGTTACCGGGACTCGCGGCTCGCCCCCGAGTCATCCTCGGTCTTCTGGGCAGGCGGTGGCCTCGCCAGAAGCCGAGCTGACGCCGCTCAGGCGCCAACGGCTGTCGACGGTGCGGGGGCTGGTTAGGGGCACACAGGCAGCTGCTTCGTCGGAGGTCGAGTCGGCGCCGTTCTTTCGCCGACCCAGAGCCGACCCCGCCACATTCTCTTAGGGCACAAGGGGTGAAGGAGGTCGTCTCGGCGTCCCCTCCGGCGCCGGTCGACATCACGCCGTAGCCTATGGCGAACTCCACGGCGCCGTGCCTGCGTCGGGTCGTCGACTCGTCTCCAGACGCCCCCTCCTCTCTGGAGGTTCGTCAACTTTTTGTCTCTTCTTCCCCGGAGAGGGGACGCCGCGTTGTGGCCTTTTCCCCGGCGTCTTCCAGGGAGGGCTCTTCGCCGTCCCTGTGGCTGCAGCCTTCTCCAGAGGCACCTCAGGTCCCCCACTCGTCCGTGAATCTCCCACCATTCCGGGGCTGGCCATTTCTTCCTCCACCTGGGCTCGGGGATGGCCGGCTTAGTTTACAGCCGTCACCCTACAGAGGCGAGTGCAGCCTTTGCCTGGGCCATTTATTTATTTATTTATTTGCTCATTTGTATTGCGCAACGAATCATCCCCAGGGGGATCTCTCGGCGCATGAGAGAGGAACACCAAGAGGTGGAGGGAATATTTAGAATAGCCGGGTCTTGAGCAGCTTTTTCAAAAAAACAGAAATTAGTACAGGCAAGGATGTCATCTGGCAAGGAATTCCACTGGGTGGGAGCCAGATACGAGAAAGCCCGGCCGCCCATCCTAGCCTTCCTGACTCTGCGAACTCAAAGCAAATTTCGATTGCTGGATCTCAGCAGTCATGTAGGATGGTACCGTTCGAGCTTCTTTTTCAGGTAGGCTGGGCCCAACCCATGGAGGGACTTATAAACTAGACATAGCAGTTTGAAGGTGGACCTCTTTTTAAGCCAGTGTAGTTCGCGCAGGAGGGGTAGCGAGGGGGTCCGAGCGGCTTGTTAAGTACAAGACGGGCTGCCGTGTTTTGGACCACCTGTAATTTGGCAGCCAGATCCTCCTTCATACTAACCAACAGTGAATTACCATAATCCAGTCGACTAATCAGAAGTGACTGGATAAGGGTATGTCTGGCCGTAAACGGAATCCATGAAATGATCCTACTGAGCATTCGCATGGTTCCAAAGCAGGCACCTGCCACTGATTTTACCTGCTCATCCATTGCTAAGTTGTTGTCAATTTTTATGCCCAGATTCTTCGCCCAGCCTCTGGGGGCAGGTGCGTCTCCTAGCTCGGATGGCAACCACTCAGGGGTCCACATCTCCTTCGCCTTGCCATATAGGACGATCTCGGTCTTTGAAGAGTTAAGCTGAAGAAAGTTCTTCCTCATCCACTTCGCTATGCTGATCATACAATGGCGAAATTTAAGTCTGGTAACCACAGGACCTTCCTCGATAGGGACTATCACCTGGGTATCATCGGCATAAGATATGGTTTCAAACCCACACTCTCTGATGATTGAGGCCAGGGGGGCCACGTATATGTTGAACAGAGTAGGGCTCAAAACTGAGCCCTGGGGGACCCCTTTATCAATGCTGGTAGTTTGGGAGCTAAATGACCCAAGCTGAACACATTGGGTTCTGTCCACCAAAAAATTCTGGAGCCATTTAAGGGCCCTGCCTCCGACACCAATCTCTCGCAACTTATCCAAAAGGATCCGATGGGAGATGGTGTCGAAGGCAGCGGACAGATCCAACAGCACCAATATCACAGGGCCATTTCCATGGCCGCTGGCATTTTGCGCATGGGCGACCCTGCCACCCCATTCCCTACGGACCATTTGCTTGAGGTTCTCCATCAGAGCTTTGGTGGACGGGAGCTGCTTCTTCCCTTCGAAGCTTCGCTCCATAATTCTCTTCTGGGGACCTGGTGGGGTCCTGCCACGGGGGATCCGGTGCCCCAGTCGCTCCTCCACCGCCACCGTCCTGCTCTGCACGATCCAGTCTGCCTTTCTTTCCACCCTTCTACCCAGGGTCCTCTTCTGCAGACTGCTTTCCCTTCCTTACCTTTGGTGGGGTTTCCTCCGTCACGGGAGGCCCGGTGGTTGGATTCATGGGGGCGTAACATCTTCGCTTCCTCTAGTGCTGCTTTGCTTTGCGCTGTGTTGGCCAGGGCTACTTCCAGTTTGTGGGATTCCGTGGAGTCCCTTCTGTCTTGTGCCTCTCAAGAAGGTGTCTGCGCTGATCTGCAGCGCCATGTGATGGAGGGCAGGGAGTTGGCCGCATTTATTCTTCGTTCGGCCCTGGATGTTTTGGATGCTCTCGGCCGCACAATGACAAGTTCAGTAGCTCTCCGTCGCCATGCTTGGTTGAGGGATAGCGTTTTCCCTGAGAATGTTTGGGACCGTCTGGTTGACCTGCCCTTTGATGGGGTGCTTTTGTTTAACACCCATGCGGATGCCGCCATTCAGCGGCTCCTTGCGTGGCTCCGTCCTCCTCCTCCTCCTCCCCCTCCATAAACTTGGCTTGTCGGTCCTCTGTTGCTTTCTGGGTGGCGTTATCCCGCCCTTTTTACGGGGGTCTGGTGGTTCGATTGGCCCTTCTGCGTATTCTGTGCGGGTTGGCATGCCTTCGGGAGTGGGTGTTCAGCATGCGCTGCATGCTTTAAGACAGAATTTTAATTTAAACTTTTTTGCCAGTTCTGCTGCCAATATTGATGTACGGCTTTGAACTTGTATAATGTAGGTTTTCTCCCGGCTCATATTTATAATGCATTACTTAATATCACAGTCGCTTTACGTTTGGTTTGGCCTTGGCTCTAACTCGGCCTTCTGTTCCTTTTCAACTGGTTGAGCATGATCAGTTAATCATTCCCAGCAACAACAGAAGACTGTTAGTTGTGAAGAGACTTCATTTAAAATTGTTGACAAAGTTTGTGATGCTATTCTTTGTGAGATAATTATTTTTTTATTTAAATAATAATGCTGATTGTTAGTCCTGTCAGTCTTAGGATGGTCTTCCCTCCAACATTTTCACCTTCCTCCATTTTTCTTTTTTGCTCATTTTGTTTTTGTTGGCCATAGGACTCTGTGCACTTTAGCACTACTGACCAGTGCTAAAATGCAGGTGCTCTCTCCTTTAAACACAGTAACATTGACTTACACGCAATTGCCATATTTAATTAAAGTGGTTCTGCGTGTACCCAAGGCCTGTAAGTCAAATACTACAAGTGGTCCTACAGCACTCATTGTGCCACTCACTTAAATAGCCTGTTTAAACTACAGATGTCATGCCGGACATTTCAGCCTGTGTATGCAGTTTTACACTGCCATATCGACCACATAAAATAATCTTTTCGCAGGCCTAAAACTTCCTTTATAGGTTGCCGCCTGCCAGACATTGCAGCTTTCTGGCTATGCGAAAGATATCTTGAGGACTTTCAGAAAGGTTGGCCTGGGAATGCATTGTGGTTTGTAACTCACATTTTCTGTCTTTCCATTTGCTGCCTTTATTTGCTTTAGGCTGTGCAGCTTGCGTTCGTACCGCGACATGTTAAAGCAGTGTTCAGCGTATTCTTCCACAAACTTGTTTTCTTTTCTTTAAATGCTGCCCATTCAGAGACCGACGTCAAAAGTCCAGCTGTGTTTTCGTGGGAGCCTGGTCTTTATTTTGCTTTTGGCTGACTTCAAAGTGAGAGCTTTTATAGGAATGAGGAATGCAGTATACTTTCTCCATGGAGCCTGCTTGTGCTTTTTTTTATTTTTTTTATTTTAGACATAGCCATCTCAAAATGTATCTCGTTCTTCAGCTGCACAAAACAGTTGCAATTTCTCGTGCAAATTTCCTCTTCTTTGGTGCGTCCATTTAATTTATGTAACTGCCTTTTTCGGAACAAAGTATAAAACCACATTTCGGTCTCCGCATCAGCCTAACACAGGGGTCTTCAAACTGTGGGGCGCGACCCCCAGGGGGGCCGTGGAGTGATGCAAAGGGGGTCGCGCCTTCCCAGTCACACTTCTGCCCAGGCCCAAGGGCTTCAGCATCCCCCCACACTTCCCCCCCCCCCCCTCCTCCCTCCTGTGTCTCAGCCCTGGGCTGCTGCAGTGAAACTTGAGATGCTGGGGGCTCAGCTGGGCAGTGTCTGGATTCCTATCTCCGGCACCCCCGTGTTTTTTCACAGGTCTTTAAAGACCATTTGCATTTTAACATGCCTTTGTAAACTGGTTACAGAGGCTTAGGGTTTTTTGCTGGTTCCAGTACCCCCTGGGTCCCCACTGTGCCTATTCCTTACATTTGGATTTTACATTCACTGCCGTAGTGTGAGAATGCATTTCATGGAAAGAAATACAAAGTTGGCTTTCTGGGGGGGCCGTGTGTGAAAGTTTATTGTGCTTTTGAAGCACCTGCTGCAGCGTTTCTTTCCCGGCAATTGCCAGGCCTCACATAAATGTCAAGATCACAAGATAGTAGAGAGGTGTGGTTCACTGGTTAGAGGCGGCAGACCCGTAAGCAGAGAATTGGCCAGGGACCAGGGTTCAATTCCTGACGCGGCAGGGTTGTGGACCAGGGTCAAAACGGACTCGATAATTCTCGCCTCGGTACCTACTCTAACCAGGAACACACTCGGCAACTCTGGGCATTAAGCTTGCCTCATCTCTACAACGGCCCCCCACAGACGCTGGGGATGCCTGGTTTCACCTTGGAGATACCCAGAAAGGGACCATCTCACAGGGATAGCCAGGACGGGTTCCCCAGCGGTCTATAGCGCCGGGACACCTCCTCGTGAGGTAACTGTTCGCGCTTTACAAATATCATTATTATTATTATTATTATAACTCGTGATTAATTATCTTCCTGGAGAGAGATCAGAATTTTGTATAGTTGAGGTTTTGACTTGGGTGAAGTTAGTGCAGAGGGTTAATATGCCTGCTGCAAAGAACGTGTACCAAGTAGATTACAGAGTGCGTATGATGTGAAGAGATCAGCAGGTTACTGCTTTCAAAAGAGACATCCTTTTGTTACTTGCAATTTATAACTTAAACTCCTAATATAGGATAGTGAGCTATTAACTTTCATCCTAGAACAGCATGCACACTACAAAGAGTACATTATTAGACCATTGATTAATGTTGCAAAAAGGGTTAATTTGGCTAGAAATCAATTCTTATAATTAAAGGAAACTCCCAACTATGCTGTTTCTTTTTCGACTCTGAGTTTGTGCTTCTCCACACCAAGCACTCTTGAACTATGCTGCCTACCAGTATGGATGACATGTGACTCCTATACTTTTAGTCCTTTGGCTTATGTAACATTTCCTATACACTGATTTACACACTTATGATTGATTGTCTCTGTGTAATGTGTGTGTGATGCAAAGTGCTCGGACACCCTACACTGGTATGAGTGGCACTATATAACTAATTCAATGCATCTGAGAGTGTGGGGTTATGGAGACTTGGTCACTGTTAAAGGGTGCTAGTGAGAGAATCCGTGGTGGGGTGGTTATTGGGGGGGGCACCAACAAACATTGTCGCACAGGGCACCACCAGCACTAAAGCCGGCCCAGGGAAGTATGCACAGATAAGCGCTGAAAATACCGCTTTAGGTGACTGCTTTTTTTTGTACCGACTGGGCCATCAAAATAATCTGCTGGTAACCCTAACCATAGGACTGGAAGTTTGTTGCAGGTTCAGCACATTATTTATTTCCTTCACCCTCGATCCCCGATTAATGCCGCAATTGTTTAACTTAGATCTTAAAGTCTACGCCCCGTCAATAACATGCTGAGTTACTTCATGGGTCTGGGAATGCACCCTGCATTCAGACAACTCATTCCTCATTCTCGCCCTTTATTGTCACGCTCACCTTGCACTCACAGTGATCACAATGCACTCACACTGATCACCATGCACTTGCACCATTCACCCTCTCACCTTGCACTCACAGCGATCACTCTGCACTCAAAATGCACTTGCCCTGCTCACACTATACCTCAACCTGCAGTCACACGAGTACACTACTCATCCTGCACTCATGTGACACTTCACTCACCTGTCCCCCTCACTACTCAATATGCAACTCACTCAAACAAGCCCATCAGTAATCATACATTCATTCATCCCATTCTGAACTTGCATCCGCACCCAAAATGAGAGAGGCCAGCAAGGGAGTGAGAGAATTTGATTGAAGAGGTCAGGGATGAGGAGAAATGTGAATTGCCGAAGAGAAGTGTGGACACGCAAGAAGTGAGTGTGATCCAAAGGTGAGGGCTTCTGTTAGAACAAAGGGGAGATGTGAAAGAGGAATGGGGGGACTGGAGAGGTGTTCGATACAAATAGACAAAAATTTGAATGAAGAGACGAGGTGAATGAGAAGTGCTGAGGGGCACGGGAGGTGACAGGGCCAGAGAGACCATGAGATAAATGTGAGAGACTGTTAGAGATGAGGGCAGTGAAAGGACAGAATGGCAAGAGGTGATTAAAGGTGAAGTGAGAGGTTGAATGGGGAGAGTTCAGAAGTTGTAAAAAGGGGTGAAAGAAAATGACCTGCAAAGTGAGAGAGGGATCCGGGGTTAGGAGAGGAGAGAGGGATGGAAGGGAGGGGGTGAGAGGAAAGCTGCATGGGTAAAAGGCTTAACTCTACACAAAACCGCCAGGGTTTTAAGGGACCCCTGCTTCTTCCGGTCAGGGCCAGGTGAGCTTCTAATGTGGCAGCACGTATTGCTGCAGAGTGGAAGGCCCTTCACAAAGGTTGACTTGAAATCTTTCTGATGATAATTGCTGTATTTTGGTTATAAATGGGTACTGATTGGGTGAAATCTTTCCTCAGCGTTACTGTGTGTAACAAATATCAAAATAATGAAGCAATGCTATCCCAAAATACGCGGCATCACATAACCTCATTTACATTTTCATCCCACGCAATTTAGTAAACAGGTTTAGACATTTTTGTCAGGAGGGGGTCCTTACGCCTCAAAATGTTGACAGGGGGGTCTCGGCATCCAAAAGTTTGAAGACCTCTGGCCTAACATATGGTGATCTCGGGCAGTTTAATGTCAACCACAGGATAAGATCTTTTCACAGGAAAGAGCCAGCCACATTGTAACACAATTTAGCAATGCTTGGTTTTCACTTTGATGTGTAAAGCGTATGCTTTATTTATGACATCTGTGGCAAATATGAAATCTTTTGGGTTTATGTTTCGCTACACTATAATTAGGTATTCCGTCTGCATATGTGCCTTTTTCGGAACACACATTACTTGATATAAACTATTTCCTCATTTGTCCTTGCAGGCACTAGGGTTATGATTTCAGTGGTGTAGCAGGTGCAGTGGCACAGGTGCCAAAATGTCTAGGAAACCCACTGAACACCGATTATTGCTATATTTTACTTCCAAACAAGCAGTCAAGTGCAGTTACCTTGCAGGCACTAGGGTCATGGTTTGAATGGTGCAGCAAGTACAGTGGCACCGGCCAAAAGGTCTAAGAAACCTACTGAGCACCAATTATTGCTTTCTTTTACTACTAATCCAGTAGTCCCAAGTGCAGTTATCTTGCAGACACTAGGGCCATGATTTGAATGGTGCGGAAGGTGCAATGCAAAGATTTAGGAAACCCACTGAACACCAATTATTTCTATATTGTACTAGTAAACAGTCAGGAGTGCTTTTTGGTTCTTTTGTAACCATTGAACCCAAAGTAACATGTAGCCTAAAGCATCACTGTAATACAAGCTGTAACCTATTGGACTTTTCTGTCTACCTACAACTTATGTTACATTCAGAGCCTTTGTGTCACATTTTCACAGTTTTTGTATGGCATAAAATACTTCTGAATCTAGGTATTCACCTTGGCATGGCATTCTCTATTCTATAACATTATCAATTCAGCTGTGGTAAACACTGTATAAATAATTATAACTTACCATATGGCATTCCATACCAAGCATTGGCATGGTCAATAGGTCTCGCCTATGCAAGATCTGTTGGCTTTGTAAATGTCTTTTTAGCCACATTATGGTGGTGTTTGTGTCAAGATCTTGTCACCTGGCTCTTCACGCCACAGGGATGACCAGCAGCGCCAAATCTGGACTTCGAGCTCTGCACTTCGTGCTACAGCATCGACAGCAAGCAGTGACTGCCAGCGCGTATCTCCAGCAATTACTGTCTGCGGCACCATAAAGAATCTTCGCAATACAGCAACAACAGTCTGCAACTCCTAGCCTGCTCTGTGCGCAGCGACGACTGCCATCCACAACATTCTTCCTACTTCTTGCGGCCCTCTCCACCACAAATGGAACTCTTTGTACTTGACTATTGAAAGTAACACATTCAGGAGGACTAACACTTCCCCCCGTATCTGGCTGTGCTCCATCGCAGTCAGCCTGCACTTGTGAGTTTCAGCCGGTCTCGCACGACCAGATAACTGTGAATGGTTCTTTGTGCTTTTAAGCACTATACGTACCTTAATATCTTTGGCAATATATATCTTTGGTTCTACTAATTGTGTTTTTGTAGTTTTGATCTCAATTTCTAAAATGTTGCTCTATTTTAAATGCTTTACACATTACCTCTAAGTTCAGCCTGACTGCTTTTGCGCCAGGGTACCAAAGGGTTAATCATAGGTTAAGTTCAGATTGCATGTGACTTTACCCTGGCAGGAATTATGGTTGCTGCTTGAGTAGAGTTTTACCCCCTTCAACCAGTAATCCAATTTCCTACAGACTGAGCAGCATTCACTACTATTCTTAAGTCCCTCCACTGGTTTTCAGTCAGAGAACACATCTTTTTCAGGGTGTCCTGTCTTGTCCACAAAGCCCTTCTATGAAACTCTCCTCAGTATTTAAAGGACAGTCTGTCATTACTGTCCTTGACACATTTTCAGATCTTGTAAATAGGCTGTGTTAGTCAATCCTAGGATTCGTACCTTTAGATATTGTCGCAGGGCATTTTCTTACATGGCTCCGAGGGCTTCGAATCATCTTCTTGTACATATAAGCTACTGTTGGGATTTTACTCCGTTTAAGAGACTTTTAAAAACCTGGCTATTTTAGTGATTGTATGTTGAACCTGAACAGGCTGAGCACCGAAATACACCTTTGAATGTGATTTGTTGCACTGTGTAAATAGATATAACAATACATAATATACATTAAGTTAGCCCCATTCTTTCACTCTCAAAATGAATTTCGTCCCGAAGTGGGGGAAATCTACATTAAGCATGTTAAAAAATAAATACATTTCTGTAGTTTTCTTGGCCTATTGTGTGTACTTGAACTACTTTGCAGACAGCCCAGGCGATAGTAGCATGGCATAGTGATATACACACATTTCACTGTTCTGAATTAATCATTGCAAGAGCAGGGAAGCTAGAAAGCTAGCTAAGATAGCTTCTTAGTTGTATAGTGGGAAGCTATCTGAATATATTTACATTGTGCATCTGTCACCAACCAACCGCCTATGCGACAAACTTTCCAGGCTCCTTGTTATGTGAACTTGTAGTTGATTTAGTATGTACACTTAAATGAGATCAAATGCATGGTTTGTTTCCATCTAGTCTCTTGATGGGCATGCTATAACTGTATGAAAATATTACGTTTTGACATGCACAATGAATCACTGTAAATTTTTACCGGTTCCCACTTATTTCTTGATTAGACATTCGACAAGCAGGGATTTCATGCTGGCACACCACCTCCTTTCAGCCTTCCTTCTGCCCTTGGATCAACCGGTCCTTTGAATCCTGGTGCTGCTGCGGGCTATGCTCCAGCTCCTTTCCTTCATATCCTGCCACCACATCAACAGGCTCACTCACAAATGCTGCATCATCACCTACAGCAGGATGGACAGGTGAGAATAAAAGGTTTTTGGGTCACCCTTTAAAACACTGCTTTAGAAGTGATTTAATTTGGTTAGACAAATATGTTCTCTGTCAAAATCTAAAAGTGCTTTGAATGACCTGGAAAGATTTTATTCTGTGATTGACAAGATGTATCGTTATCCCACAAATTTGAATTTCATTTTCCCCAATGTTAAAACCTCATAATTTGGTGTTATTTTTAGTTGCCATATTGGAAACAAAATTGGAGACATGACTAGCTATCTTGTGATGCTTCTATGAAGGTTACTCACCATTGTCGTCTTTGCATGCGTTAGAATGTTTTAATATATTTTGAATCTGATAGAGACTTCTAGCTGCAGATTCCTTACCTTTGAATTCCACAGTCGTCAGGCTGGATCCGGAACTTTTGTGTGAGCAGTACCCCTGCGCGCTGATGGGTGGCTCCTTTCGGCTCCGCGTGACGTCCTCGGCATTATTAATGTCGGTTAGGACAAGGCACTCACCTATTTAGGCGCCACCCTGGCTCATGGACGTCTTTTCTTTTTGTGCCAGTTAAGTGCTGAGCCGGAGAAGAGCCACCCCTCTGACTCTTTTTTGTCAGGCTTTTTTCAGCGCTTTGAGAGATTTTTTTCATTGCGCTAGGACGGTAACTGATCCCCATCTTATCTCTTTGTGGTGCCTCGAGCGCAACCACGACAGTCGTTCTTGGATTGCCTGGCCATGGTTCCGAAGGCCTTACAGGAGTGATCTTTGAAGCTCCTTGTGGCCCGGTAGTCAACAGTAGAGTGTGACTCCTTGGAGATCCTGTTCGAGGAAGAGGAGGTCACAGGACTTCTCCAGGAGCGTTAGTCCTCTTCTTCTCACTCGAGGTCCTCTGAACACTCTGGGAAGAGGCACAAAAAGTAGTAGTCCAAACTGACTTCTACTTCACCTCGTCCGTAGTCCGTTGAAGAGAAAGGTAAACAGCGTCGATGCTCTAGGCACAGTGTTGTGGAACCATAGCCAGGTTCGACTTCGTGCCTTCTCCTATTTCCCGGAGCTGGAGCGTCCCCAACTCAAATTCAGGAATTTTACGAGACCATGCACCCCATATTTGAGCAGGCCGACCCCTACGGTACGCCTTCTGGCCACACAGGGTCGAAGAAGGCCTCACTAGGTTCTCATGGATCCAGATCCGGGTCGACGCCGGTCATGCCAACGCGATCTTCCCCGACATCGGTCCCGAAGTCGATGACTCCGGTGACGACAGCCTCATCCTGATACCTGACAACTCTGATCGACGTCTCTCGACTGAGGTGCCAGTAGAGCCCAGAAGTTCTACTTTGTTGCCTATGCATTTTGAGGAAGTTTCAGGCATGGGTTAGGATTTGAAGGGGTCTATGAACGGTTTAGAAAAACAGTTGGACATTCTGGTGGAACAGTTGGACTGGTATGAGGATCTTGGGGAAGCCAGTGGACTGGGCACATCTCTATCTACTTATGCCATGGTGGTGAGGAAAGCAGCAGAGATCCTTGTGCCTGGAGCTGTCCTCTGTGCAGGTCAGAACTAATTTATTGAACGAGGTGCTTCAGCCTGGGGCATCCACATTTGAACCCCTATTGCCTTTTAATGTTTAATGAAGTACTAACAGATGTCCAGGGAAGTGGTCCAAGCCTAGCACAGGGGCTCCTGTGAGCAGGACAATTGCTTTCTGCCGTTGCCCTGCAACGGGCAATCCAAGGTTCCTCAGCCAACACCCCACCCCTGAGAGCTTAGTGGTTCAGGCTTCAACGTCCAGTTGTGCATTCCCTTCTGCTTCTCTGAACAGGGAATTCAAGAGGCTGAGCACACTTGGGAAGATGTTTTCTTGTACCAGCCTGGCATTGCGGTTGGTGAATACCAAATGCTTATTGGCCCGTTTCTCGCACACCATTTGGGAAACTGTTGCGCAAGTGCTCAGACAGCTCCTGGAGAAAGCCAGGGCTATGCTCTCCCAGGCAGTAAAGGATGGGAGAGATGCAGCAAAATTCACAATCCGGTGTGGCTTAGACACAACTGACTCACTGGGCAGATCAGTTTTGTTGACGGTGGCATTGCAGCGCCACAATTAGCTGAGAACATCTGGCTTCTGTGGTGATGCCCAGTCTAATGTCATGGACATCCCCTTTGACAGGATTCCTCTTTTTGTAGAGAAAGCGGTCTCTGCCTTGGAGTGTTTCAAGGAATCTCGTGCTACAGCCAGATCCTTGGGCCTCTCGGGTACACCTTATGGCCATCCTAACTTTTTCACTGTTGTGGCAATGGCAGGGGTTTTCAACCGCGTCCGTCATATCCCAGCCTATGTCCTGCACAGACTCCCGAAGTTGTATGAGGATGTGGATCATTCAGACCTCTGAATGGTAGCCAGAACTAATCTTCCACCCAGCCCCAACACCTGCAGCCTCCAGGCATTCCTATTTGGGTTCTGCAAGGCCATGTTACTCCAGTCGAAGGAAGAATTCAACACCATCTCCTGCACTGGAGGGCCTTAACATTGGACAAATGGGTCTTGCAGATTTTTCATGCAGGCTATTCTCTTCCCTTTATTGCTTTTCCTCCTCCTTTTCTGGCAACTGAAAAACAGCTGGAGGAGGATCATCTAGCGTTACTCTGAGAGGAAGTTACACCTCTCCTGGCCAAGGAACCTATAGAAAACGTTCAGATTTTAAAAGTAGGCAGTGGTTGCTACTCCTGCTACTTTCTGATTCTTAAAAAGAACAAAGGGTTGCGGACCATTTTGGACCTTTGGACCGTCAGTCTATTCCTCAAGAAGGAGAAATTCAAGATGCTCACGTTGATTCGGGTCTTGTCTGCCCTAGCAAAACCAAAGGAAATGATGGACGGAGTGTTGAACATTGCAAGCACTCACCCCCAGTCAACTAATCTGGGTTTAATCCATCACCGTTCTTTAGCCCACTCTGCCACCCCAGTTCAGACATGGCCATATGCAAATCAGTCTGACCCTGTGCCTCATGGGAACAGTCCAGGAAGCTTGTTTCCGGTCCAGGGAAGGCATGGCTTGGCAGTTCGGCTGGACTGTTCCCATGAGGCACAGGGTCAGACTGATTTGCATATGGCTATGTCTGAACTGGGGTGGCAGAGTGGGCTAAAGAACGGTGATGGATCAAACCCAGATCTGTTGACTGGGTGTGAGTGTTTGATTGGTTCTGATGCTCTGTCCATCACCACCCCCTTTTGTACCGCTTTGTTCGCCATAAGTTGGCAGGGTATGCTCAGATGTGAGTCCCTTGCTCACTTTGCCACTGGATTCAAGCAAGCCTGGCTGAAGACGGCTGAAATGCCAGAAACCGGTCCTAGGAAGCTTGTTTCCGGTCCAGGGAAGGCATGGCTTGGCAGTTCGGGCTGGACTGTTCCCATGAGGCACAGGGTCAGACTGATTTGCATATGGCTATGTCTGAACTGGGGTGGCAGAGAGGGCTAGAGAACGGTGATGGATCAAACACAGATCTGTTGACTGGGTGTGAGTGTTTGATTGGTTCTGATGCTCTGTCCATCACCACCCCCTTTTGTACCGCCTTGTCTGCCCTAGACCAAGGAGACGGCTGGTAGCGTTTAACTTGCACGATGCGTATTTTCCATCATAATCCTGCCTACCTACAAGCGTTACCTGTGGTTCAAGATAGACCACAAGCACTTTTAATTCACCGTGCTTGACAACTGGCTGGTGAAGGCGTCTTCGCCCCAGGCTGTAATTTCCCACCTCCAGACAATGACGAATCTCCTGCATTTGCTTGGTTTCTCTATAAATGTGCCAAAGTAACACCTCACTCCTTCATCAGAGCTGTTCTGGGCACAGTGCAGTTTCGGGGTTATTCTCCCGAGCAGCAAGACCAGGATATTCAGGCTATAATATCAATGTTTCTTCCTCTATCCTGGATTTCAGTGAGAATGACTATGAGGCTGCTGGGACTCAAGGCTTCCTGCACCCTGTTGGTAAATCGCGCCAGATGGAGTATGCGGGCTCTGCAGTGGGGCCTGAAGTTCCAAAGGGTGCAGCATCAGGTGAATCTCTTTGATGTGGTCAAGATCTCAGTGAGAACTGCAAAGGACCTGCATTGGTGGTTGACTAACTGCAATTGGGTCAGTGGCAGACCCCTTACCCTTCCCCAACCAGATCTTAAATTAGTGACAGATGCGTCACTCCTGGGATGGGTCGGCCACCTGGGAGAGAGGGGGATCAGGGCACACTGGTCTCAGGCAGAGTCGGGAATCCACATCAACTTGTTGGAGCTTTGGGCAATCCAGGTAGCATTGCAAGCATTTCTTCCCTCTGTTAAGGGAGAGCTAGTGGAGGTGTTCACTGACAACACCACCGTCATGTGGTAGAGCAACAAACAAGGCGGGGTGGGTTTATAGAACTCAGTGTCTCTGGACATGGGTGTAACAGCAGGGATATAACCCTGGTGGTTCAACACCTAGCAGGTTCTCTGAACGCCAGGCCAGACAAACTCAGCCGTCAATGCCTAGCAGATCTCGAATGGCATTTCCAGTAGTAGGTTGTAGCACAAACGTAAACTGGTTTCTAGGGTGAGACCGAACCATATACTAAGAAAGTGGAATGCGAACTTTAAGGAAGAACGGAGCTTGGATCAGAAGACTCAGATGAGCAAGGAGAACAAGAAACCACTAATGATAACTACCTAGGAACCCCACAGAGGCTGTGTGCAGATTGGAAACAATGCGGCATGCCCAATGGAAGTCTCTGGAGAAGTGTCAATTGCAGTTTTAAAGAAAAAGGACCCTTACCAGAGGACCCCGAAAAAGCCCTTTGGGGTACGGAAGGTTGGAGAGCCACCCTACCCATGGATGCCCCAGGAACCAGGTTACCTGCACCAGGGAAGTCTGACGTCGGAACCTGCCATAGACAACAATGGAAGACTTTGGAGAAAAGGCCTCTGGAGAAGTCTATGCAGAAGTCCGGTGGAATCCTAAGATAGATTCTTGAAGAAAAGAACCTGCAAGCAGAGGGGACAGAGCCTATGCCACTCAGAGGTGACCTGGAGGCACGGAAGCGCAATGCCCACCTTTAGCAGGGAGCTCAGGAGAGTGGACAGGGAGCTTTTTGCTGCATCTGTAGGGATCAGGTGACGCTGAAGAAGATCAGGATCTGTGCACAAGTTGTCTCACGTCGGATGTTGGTATCTAGATGGTCGGTATCCAGTGGGAGCACCAACAAACCTTGGTAGCTGCAACTGGCATGGAGAACAAAAAGGTGCTATTGTTGGGACCAGCAAGGTCCAAGGGACTGAACAAGTTCAGGAGAGTCAGAGCAGGTGCCAAGTTAGCAGTGAAGCCCATTAAAGAAGAAAACCCCCAAGAGGACCCACTGGCAGAAGGCACAGGAGTCGCAAGAGGACCTCAGGCGGCTCTCCAAAGATGGAGGCCCATGATGTGAGGGATGCTGTGAGGACGCTGAGATTCTTGCAGCCCAAAGATCTCTGGACTGCAGAGCCAACAAGCATTGGCAATAGCAAGTTAACTTGGTGCACAGGGGTTTTGTCCCAGCGGCTCTGACGAGGGATACTATCCTCCAAATTGCAGAAAAGACAGGTCAGGCCTCTGGAGCGCCACAGAACCACCACCTTTGTTGCTGAGACTCGGGAAGTCTATAGGAGGACAGGAGAGTGCAGACCGGCCAGCTTAATTGCGGTGCCTGCAGATGAAGGGGAGTGACCCCTTCACTCCAAGGGAGATTTCTCCAGATGTCCTTGATGACCGTAGGTCTTCTGGAGAACCTGAGCGAAGCACAGACGAGGCAGAAGACTTTAAGAACAGCGAGACCTGGAGCATCAGGAGTCTTCCTTGATGCAAGCTTGTTTCCATTCGAAGTCCAAGTGTTCAGACGGTCGAAGATGGTCTTGGTTTCAGAGGCGAGTCTTGTTATATAACGAACTCGAGGACCCACCCTCGGGGAAGCCCCTAAATGCCCAAGAAAAGGGGTTGGAATGATTCGGGGGTCCCGCCCAGAGGAGGGCCTGGGCAAGGAGGAGGATACTCCTCTGTGCTTTGTCCAGTTTCACGCCAGAGTGGAAACCAAGGGTTCCTGAACTGACATAAACTGGAGTATGGAAGGAGGGCACCAAATATGCCCTTCATTTCAGGCTGGTGGCGCTGGAAATCTCCCCCAGTGCAAATCGCTAATTTCTGTCTGGGAAGTGGTCAGACCTGGAAATCTATTGTTCTACCTCCCCCTGCTCAAGCTTGGCTCAGCAGCAGAAGGGCAGAACAGTGTCTGTGGTCAGCGGCAGTACATGCTTGCTGGCAGACCCTGAAAGGCTGTAAACCGGGAGTACATGGGGCTCCTTTATGGCCCCCCGTATATGGGATCATTTATCCAACACCAGAATCGGTGTAGGGGGGTATAACTCCAACATGTTTGATACCAAACATTACCAGGTTCGACGCAGCTTTGTGTATATATATCCATAGTTACACATTTTCTAATAACTGATGTCCACTATATATCTTAAAATGGCTGCCTGCACTTACAAAGCCTGGAGAATCGGCTCCGGGGTTTGTAGGGGTGTCCTGCTCATGCAGGGACACACTCACATCTGAAAGAAACACGTTAGTTAGATTCCTCACCTTAGAATATCGTCAGGCTGGATCCGGAAAGATGGTTCGTCAGCAATACCCTTGCGCGTCGCTAGGCGTCGTCTGCGGCTCAGCGTCCGTCGTAATTGCCGGGATGACGTCAGTTCTTCTTTTTTCTGCGCCAGTAAGCGCCGATCTGGGAATAGCATACCCTTTTAGTCACTTTTTGACAAAAAATTTTTGGGGGAACTCTTTTGGTTCCATTCTTCGTCGACCTCGACTCTGGTGCCGGTAGGGATGCCTGGCTTCAAAGCTTGTGACTCCTGTCACCGACTGATGTCGGTCACGGACCACCACCGCCGGTGCCTCTATTGCCTTGGGGCTGACCACGATGCCGAGTCGTGCCTCGACTGCCGGGCCTTGACTTCAAAGGTTAGGCGGGAGCGGTCCCGCAAGCTGCTCGAGTTCCGACAGTCGGCTCTGCGCCGTTCAAGGTCCTGGTCGAGGAGGAAGTCGAGGGACCGGTCGCGAAGCCGCAGCCATCGCCGCTCATCGGGGTCCAAGTCTTCACGATCCGGTAAATCGAAGCACAGCAAGAAGTCGAAGAGGCGAAATAGCTCTTCGGGCTCCGACCAACCCCATACCCTCCGGTCCCTGGGTCTGACGCAACTCCGGCGGAGGTCAGTGCCTTTCTTGTGGCCATGAGGAATCTGGCTCCGCCGTCGACGCCTGCCGGCGCGCCTTCGGGCCCCGCAGGCTCGACTGGGAGGCCTAGCGAGCCGGCGGCTCCGGCCCCGGCACCGTCGTCGACTCTGGTCCCGATGCCGCAGGTCCCCGAGGGATCCAGGCCTGGATCCCAGTCGGCGCCAGTCGACCTCACGACCCCTCCGCCGGCGCAGACTCCTCCGGTGCCGCCCCTGGCGCCGCCTTTGGACGACGCCGTTCCCCGGTTTAGTCCCGGTGTCAGAGCGGCACCGCACCAGACGCCGATAGGTGGCAATTTCATCTTCCTCCTGGCTCCGATCATTCCACCTGTATACCAGGAATCAGATGACGGTGACGACTGGGAGGGGTCCGAGGACCCTCTCGCCCGGCAGGGCCAGTTATCTCTGGACTGGGCAGACGAACTGGGGGATGCCAGTGGTCTTGACACCTCCCCTGACACTGGCTTCATCTCTCCTCCGACCGTGGCTTCGGAGGAAGGTGCTACATTTTCTGTGGTGCTGCGCAAGATGGCCAAAGCCCTTGGGCTGGAGCTGCCTGCTGTGGCCGTGAGGACTCACGTCCTCACTGAAGTGCTCCAACCGTCAGCAAGCTCCTCGGAGCCTCTGCTGCAGTTTAATGAAGCACTGGTTGACGTTCTGAAGGGCACCTGGTCCAAGCCCTCCACAGTTCCTCCTGTGGACCGGAACGTGGCCCGGCGCCACCGCCCTGCACCGGGCGACCCCAGTTTTCTGTCCATGCACCCCACGCCCGAGAGCCTGGTTATCCAGGCCTCTACCTCCCAGACCTACTTCCCGTCCGCTCCCCCGGATCGGGAATCCAAAAGGCTGGAACAGTTTGGGAAGAAACTGTTCTCCTCCCTTAGTTTGGGGTTGCTTTCTATCAACTTTCTATCAACACCTTTTGGACCGTTACTCCCACTCCCTGTGGGATACGGTGGAGGACGTGCTGCCCCAGTGTCTGGAGGAGGCCCGGACACAGCTCGCCCAGGCTCTTGCCGAGGGGCGGAATGCGTCACGGCATGCAATCCGATGTGGACTGGACACAACAGACTCTCTGGGCAGGGCAATGTCGACCACGTGGCGCTTCGCCACCACGCCTGGCTGCAGTCCACGAGTTTTTCCTGGGATGTCCAGAGCACCCTCATGGACATGCCCTTCGATGGCAGTCGCCTTTTTGGTGACAAAGCGGATAGTGCGCTGGAGCGCTTTAAGGACTCCAGGGCTACGGCCAAGTCCTTGGGTCTCTCGACCCCGCGCCCGCAACCGTCCGCTTTTCGCCCCTTTAGTAGCCACAGGCCGCAGAACCAACCTCCACGCGGTCTCGGACTCTGATTCCGCCGAGGCGGTACAGGGGGACAACGTGCCGGTCCGTCTACATCTACCCCAGCAGCATCCGTCTCAAAGCCCTCCTAGTCCGAGCTTTCAGGCCCATTCCACGCCAGTGGGAGGCAGAGTTCGCCATCACCTGCTCCACTGGCGTACCATCACATCGGACAGGTGGGTGTTGCAGATCGTCCAAAGGGGCTACTCCCTCCCCTTCGAGGCGACCCCTCCAGCCATGCCACCGCAGTGCCACCGAAATTCGAGGGATCACTTGCAACTTCTGCAGGAGGAAGTTACGGCCCTCTTGGCCAAGGGGGCCATCGAGCGCGTTCCTGGTCCAGAAATAGGTTGTGGTTGTTATTCCCACTTCTTTCTGGTTCCCAAGAAGGACAAAGGGGGTCTATGCCCTATCTTGGACCTCAGGAGCATCAACGCCTTCCTCCGAAAGGAGAAGTTCAAGATGCTCACCTTAGCTCAGGTTCTGGCTGCCCTAGACCCTGGAGACTGGATGGTAGCGTTGGACTTGCAGGACGCTTATTTCCACATCCCTGTCCTGCCGGCCCACTGGCGTTACCTGCGGTTCACGGTGGGCCAAGAGCATTTTCAGTTTACCGTGCTCCCCTTCGGCCTCACCAGTGCCCCTCTGGTGTTCACGAAAGTGATGGAGGTGGTTGCAGCTCATCTGCGCAGATTGGGGGTTCCAGTCTTCCCCTATCTCGACGACTGGTTGTTGAAGGCGGGCTCGCCCCAGGCAGTCGTCTCCCACCTCCAGACTACGGCCGACCTCTTGCTTTTGCTGGGGTTCTCCATCAATGTGCCGAAGTCGCATCTGAGTCCCTCCCAGAAGCTCCTCTTCATCGGAGCGGTTCTGGACTCGGCGCAGTTCCGGGCCTATCCTCAGGGATATTCAGGCTCTGATTCCCATCTTTCGGCCTCGATCCCGGGTTTCGGTCAGGTTGGTGCTGCGGCTTCTGGGTCTGATGGCCTCCTGCATCCTGTTGGTGCATCACGCAAGATGGCAATGCGGGCTCTCCGGGCTCTGCAGTGGGACCAGCATCGGGGCAACCTGTCTGACCACGTCCGGATCTCGGAGGGCACTCGAGACAGTTGCAGTGGTGGCTAACGGACCGCGATTGGGTCAGTGGCAGATCCCTCTCCCTATCCCAACCGGAGCACGTAGTTGTGACGGATGCGTCACTCCTGGGATGGGGGGCCACATAGGAGAGGCAGAGATCAGAAGCCTCTGGTCTCCGGCGGAGTCTCTGCTCCATATCAACCTTCTGGAGCTGAGAGCGATCCGACTTGCACTGAAGGCATTCCTTCCCTCAGTCCGGGTAAGTGTAGTGCAGGTGTTCACGGACACCACCACCGCCATGTGGTATTGCAACAAACAGGGCGGGGTGGGGTCGTGGACCCTTTGTCAGGAGGCTCTGCGCCTCTGGACATGGCTGGAACATCAGGGCATCACCCTGGTGGTTCAACATCTGGCGGGCTCTCTGAACGCCAGAGCAGATGAACTCAGCCGCCGGTGCATGATGGATCACGAATGGCGTCTAAACTCGGACGTGGCGCAACGCCTCTTTCAACAGTGGGGAGAGCCTTGGTTAGATCTATTCGCCACCGAAGAGAACGCGCAATGTCAGCAGTTCTGCGCGTTGGAGTTTCCAAGGCGGCACTCGCTTGGGGAAGCCTTTCGTCGCGAGTGGAGTTGCGGTCTGTTGTATGCCTTTCCACCTATACCACTTCTGCCCAGAGTGCTGAAGATCAGGCGCGACCGGGCCAAAGTCATCTTGGTGGCTCCAGATTGGGCATGAAGATACTGGTATCCCGAGCTACTCAGTCTATCGGTCGATCCCCCGATACGACTGCCTCTTCAGGAGGACCTTCTGTCGTAGCAGCAGCGGACGGTCCTCCACCCGAACTTGTCCAGCCTCCACCTCCATGCGTGGAGATTGAGCGCTGGCAGTTGATGCCATTTGACTTGCCTCCTGAAGTCTGTGATGTTATTCTGGCAGCCAGGCGTCCCTCCACAAAATCGGTGTATGCCTGCAGGTGGAACAAATTTGTGACATGGTGCACAGCAAAGGCTGTGGATCCCCTTTCCGCCCCTCTTTCTGAGGTTCTCCTCTTTCTTCTTTCCATGGCCCATTAGGGCTCTGCTCTGGACACCCTTAAAGGTTATCTTTCAGCTATTTCTGCTTTCTTACGGCTTCCTGATCAGCCTTCTCTTTTCAAATCCCCTGTTGTTTCTCGCTTCTTTAAGGGCATTACTCACATGTTTCCTCCTGTCCCTTTCGTAATACCTCAGTGGGATTTGAATCTGGTATTGACGTTTCTGATGTCCGCTCCCTTTGAGCCACTTCATAATTGTCCCCTTCGTCTGTTGACGCTTAAGACTGCTTTCCTGGTTGCCATCACCTCTGCTAGAAGGGTGAGTGAGCTCCAGGCTCTCTTCTAAGCCTCCTTTGCTTTCTGTCCATCCGGACAAAGTTGTTCTCAGGGCTCGTCCTTCCTTTCTCCCTAAGGTGGTAACTGCCTTTCACATAGGAGTCTGTTACGCAGCCCACCTTCTTTTCGCCTCCGCATCCCTCGAAAGAGGAAGAGCGGCTCCACCGTCTGGACCCAAAACGGGTGCGGTCCTTCTATCTGTACCGCACCAAACCGTTCCGGGTGGACGACCAACTCTTTGTTGGCTACGTGGGCGCTAAGAAGGGGCGGGCGGTGTAGAAGCAAACCATCTCTCGTTGGGTCGTTTTGTGTATCAAGGACTGTTACTCCTTAGCTAAAAAGGAACCTCCGGTAGGGCTGAGGGCCCATTCCACTCGGGCCACAGCGGCGACCACTGCCCTCGGCCGGGGAGTCCCTTTGCAGGACATCTGTCAGGCTGCACCGTGGGCCTCGCTGCACACGTTTGTTAATCACTATTGCCTGGACAGCCAAGTCCGGAGAGACGGCTTCTTTGGCCGTTCTATTCTCCAGGACTTTCTGGTGTGATCTTGGTTCGCAGACCCACCACCGGGGTTGGTATTGCTGGGGAATCTATTCTAAGGTGAGGAATCTAACGAACGTGTTTCTTTCAGATGAACAAGTTACTTACCTTCGGTAACGATATATCTGTAAGAAACATTAGTTAGTTAGATTCCTCACCGACCCACCCATCCTCCCCATTCTGCGAACCGATATCTAGGGTTGAGGTCATCCTTTTCAGGGCCCTAGAATTTTTTGGCACCAGTGTCGGTCTCTTGCATGGTTCTGCATTCCTGGCGTGAAAAGCTATGTACAAGAACTGACGTCAGCCCGCAAGGGCGGCGTCTAAGTACTCCGACGTCATCCCGGCGATCACGACGACGGACGCAGAGCCGCAGACGACGCGCAAGGGTATTGCTGATGAAAAATCTTTCCGGATCCAGCCTGACGCGTGGGGATATTCTAAGGTAAGGAATCTAACTAACTAATGTTTCTTACAGATCTATCGTTACCGAAGGTAAGTAACTTGTTCGTTATAACCAAGCACCCTGCCCTCATGACGGAAGGGCCTTCCATAGGGGTGACATATAGCTTTTAAGTGTAATGACCTCAGATATAAGGGAACTTATTTCTTTCGTGAGAGGCGCAAGCACCAGCACACACAGGCTGCAATGGCAGCCCTGTACTCAGAATAGAAGTGGACTCCTGTAGCTGGCACAATACTTGGCCCTATGTAAGTGAGAGGAGCAATACCTGGTAGGTTCGCCCTCGGTGCTAGTTGGGCTGTTAGAGTTTCTGTGTCGGCACCGGCCGACTTCGGCCGACTTACCTTTGACACCCGTGCACAACCCTTCTGGGTCTCCACCTTCGGCGTCCATCCTTGATCAGCCGACTCCTGCATTGACGCCAGCGGCGCCAATCCAAGTCATTTCTCCTCTTCCCTCGATGTCGCCTTCTCGGTGTCGGCTGCGGAGTCGGTAGAGCCACTCAGGAGAATATTGTTTTTCCTCTTTCCTCTCATGGTCGGACTTCTGTGAGTCACCTTGTAGTGGGTGAAACAGAAGAGTTTGGTCTATTACATCCTATTGTGGAGAAAATTCCACCTCCCATAAAGAAGAATTATCTGAAAGAAACACGTTAGTTAGATTCCTCACCTTAGAATATCCCCAGGCGTCAGACTGGATCCGGAAGATTTTTCGTCAGCAATACCCCTTGCGCGTCGCTAGGCATCGTCTGCGGCTCCGCGTCCGTCGTCGGCGTCGTGCGCCAGGATGACGTCGTCGGAGTACTTAGACGCCGCCCTCGCGCGCTGACGTCAGTTCTCGGTTCTTCTTTTTTCCGCGCCAGTAAGCGCAGATCCGGGAGAGCTACCCCTTTTAGTCTTTTTTGACTAAATCTTTTTTGATCATTTTTGATCCTTGTCTGTCGACATCTGGTGCCGGTAGGATGCCTGGGTTCAAGGCTTGCGAGGATTGCCATCGACTGATGTCGGTGACCGATCACCACCGCCGGTGCCTCTACTGCTTAGGCCCCGACCACGACGCGGAGTCGTGCAACGACTGCCAGGCCCTGACTTCGAAGGCTAGGCGGGAGCGGTCCCGCAAGCTTCTCGAGCTTCGCCACTCGGCTCCGCGTCGTGCGCGATCCCGGTCCAGGTTGAGGTCCAAGGATCGCTCGCGGAGCCCTAGCCGACGCCATCGATCGTCCGGCTCCAAGTCGTCGGGTAAGTCCAAACAAGTCCAAGAGGCGACACCGCTCTTTGGACTCCCCTCGCCGGTCGCGCGACTCGGCCGAGGGTCAGGGTGGTTCCACCCCCGCGGCTCCGGCGGAGCCGCAGGTGCCGCGTCCGCCCCCATACCTTCCGGTCCCTGGGACTGACGCGGCGCCGGCGGAGATCAGTGCCTTCCTCTCGGCCATGAGGAGCCTGGCCCCGCCGTCGACGCCCGCTGGCGCGCCTTCGGGCCCCGCGGACTCGACTGGGCGAACTTGCCTGCCGGCGGCTCCGGCCCCGGCGCCGTCGACTACTCCGGTCTCGACGCCGCAGGTCCCCGCGGGGCCCATGCCTGGGCCCCAGTCGACGCCGGTTGACCTAGTCACTCCTCCACCGGCGCCGGCGACTGAACCACCGACGCCGTCACCGGCGCCGCCGGCGCACACGCCTACACCTTTGGCGCCGACACCGCCCCAGTTTAGCCCTCATCCGGACCCGGCGCCGCAGCGGCGTCGACCGACGCCGCATCCGACGCCGCTTGAGTCCTACCATCTCTACAGTCCGGTTCCGATCATTCCTCCTGTTTATCAGGAATCGGAAGAAGGGGGCGACTGGGAGGGGTTCGAGGACCCTATGGCTGTTCAGTCACAGCTTTCTCAGGACTGGGCAGATGAACTGGGGGAGGCCAGTGGGCTGGACACCTCGCCAGACGCTGGATTCACTTCTCCTCCGACCGTGGCTTCGGAGGAGGGTGCCGCATTTTCTGTGGTGCTGCGCAAGGCGGCCGAGGCCCTTGGGCTCGAGTTGCCTGCCGTGGCTGTGAGGACTAACATCCTCACTGAGGTGCTTCAAACCTCAGCAAGCTCCACAGAGCCTCTGCTGCCGTTCAACGAGGCCCTCACTGACGTTCTGCAGGGCACCTGGTCCAAGCACTCCACACTTCCTCCTGTGGATAGGAACGTTGCCAGGCGCCACCGCCCTGCTCCGGGCGACCCCAGTTTCCTGTCCCAACACCCCACCCCCGAGAGTCTGGTTATCCAGGCCTCTACCTCCCAATCCTCCTTCCCGACCGTTCCGCCGGACCGGGATTCCAAGAGACTCGAGCAGTTTGGCAAGAAACTGTTCTCGTCCCTTAGTTTGGGCCTGCGGTCCTTAAATACCGCCTGTCTCTTGGACCGTTATTCCCATTCCCTGTGGGATACGGTGGAGGACGTGCTGCCCCTGTGTCCGGAGGAGGTCCG
This sequence comes from Triturus cristatus, assembly GCF_964204655.1. Lineage (NCBI taxonomy): Eukaryota > Metazoa > Chordata > Amphibia > Caudata > Salamandridae > Triturus > Triturus cristatus. Next base: position 125,062,440 of record NC_140581.1, read on the forward strand.
GACGCGTCTTAACCAGGCTTTGGCCGATGGGAGGGATGCAGCACGGCACGCCATACGATGTGGGCTTGACACCACGGACTCGCTGGGTCGGGCGATTTCCACCACGGTGGCGCTCCGCCGCCACGCCTGGATGCGGTCCACGTCATTTTCCGGGGATGTCCAGACCACCCTCATGGACATGCCCTTTGATGGCACTCGCCTGTTTGGTGAGAAGGCGGACAGTGCGCTGAACCGCTTTAAGGACTCCCGGGCTACGGCCAAGTCCTTGGGCCTCTCGACTCCGCGGGCGCACACCTCCGCTTTTCGCCCCTTTCGTGGCCAAGGAAGGGCGCCTCCTCACGTCCGCAAAGCCACCAGCCGCAGATCCAACCTGCGCGCGGTCGCGGACGTGGCTTCCGCCGTGGCGGAAATGGAGGCCGACGTGGTCAGCCCACTTCCACCCCGGCAGCATCCGCCTCAAAGCCCTCCTAGTCCGAGCTTTCAGGCCCATACCACGCCAGTGGGCGGCAGAGTTCGCCATCACCTGCTCCACTGGCGGTCCATAACATCGGACAGGTGGGTGCTGCAAATCGTCCGAAGGGGCTACTCCCTCCCCTTCGAGACGACCCCTCCAGCCATGCCACCGCAGCACCACCGTATCTCGGGGGATCATTTGAATCTTCTCTCCGCGAGGAAGTTTCGGCTCTCTTGGCCAAGGGGGCCGTCGAGCGCGTTCCGAGTCCAGACGTAGGTCGTGGTTGTTATTCCCACTACTTTCTGGTTCCCAAGAAGGGCAAGGGGGGCCTACGCCCTATCTTGGACCTCCGGAACGTCAATGCCTTCCTCCGAAAGGAAAGGTTCAAGATGCTAACGTTGGCTCAGGTTTTAGCTGCCCTAGACCCTGGAGACTGGATGGTAGCGTTGGACTTGCAGGACGCATATTTCCATATCCCCGTCCTGCCGGCCCACCGGCGTTACCTGCGGTTCACGGTGGGCCAAGAGCACTTTCAGTTTACCGTGCTCCCCTTCGGCCTCACCAGTGCCCCTCGGGTGTTCACGAAAGTGATGGCGGTGGTCGCAGCTCATCTGCGCAGATCAGGGGTTCCAGTCTTCCCCTATCTCGACGACTGGTTGCTGAAGGCGGGCTCGCCCCAGGCAGTCGTCTCCCACCTCCAGACTACGGCGGATCTCCTGCATTTGCTGGGGTTTTCCATCAACGTGCCGAAGTCACACCTGAGTCCCTCTCAGAAGCTCCTCTTCATCGGAGCGGTTCTCGATTCGGCGCAGTTCCGGGTCCATCCACCGGAACAGCGGGTCCGGGATATACAGGCCCTGATTCCCATCTTTCGGCCTCTATCCCGGGTTTCGGTCAGGCTAGTGTTGCGGCTTCTGGGGCTGATGGCCTCCTGCATCCTACTAGTGCATCACGCCAGGCGGCGCATGCGGGCTCTGCAGTGGGACCTGAAGTTTCAGTGGGCCCAGCATCACGGCAACCTGTCCGACCATGTCTTGATCTCGGAGGGCACTGCACAGCAGTTGCAGTGGTGGCTCACGGACCACGAGTGGGTCAAGGGCAAGAGCCTCTCCCTTCCCCAACCGGAGCATGTCGTAGTGACGGATGCGTCCCTCCTGGGTTGGGGTGGCCATATGGGAGAGGTGGAGATCAGAGGCCTCTGGTCTCCGGCGGAGTCTCGTCTCCACATCAACCTGTTGGAGTTGAGAGCGATCCGGCTTGCACTGAAAGCCTTCCTTCCCTCTGTCAGGGGAAGTGTCGTGCAGGTGTTCACGGACAACACCACCGCCATGTGGTATTGCAACAAACAGGGCGGGGTGGGGTCGTGGACCCTTTGTCAGGAGGCTCTGCGCCTCTGGACATGGCTGGAACACCAGGGCGTCACCCTAGTGGTTCAACATCTGGCGGGCTCTCTGAACGCCAGAGCAGACGAACTCAGCCGCCGGTGCATGATGGATCACGAATGGCGTCTGAACTCCGAAGTGGCGCAAGGTCTCTTTCAGCAGTGGGGAGAGCCTTGGTTAGATCTATTCGCCACCGACGAGAACGCGCAATGTCAGCAGTTCTGCGCGTTGGAATTTCCAAGGCGGCACTCGCTCGGCGACGCTTTTCGTCACGAGTGGAGTTGCGGTCTGTTGTACGCCTTTCCGCCTATACCACTTCTGCCCAGAGTGCTGAAGAAGATCAGGCACGACCGGGCCCAAGTCATCTTGGTGGCTCCGGATTGGGCACGAAGATACTGGTATCCCGAGCTACTCAGTATGTTGACCGATCCCCCGATACGTCTGCCCCTTCGGGAGTATCTTCTGTCGCAGCAGCAGGGGACGGTCCTCCACCCGAACCTGTCCAGCCTCCACCTCCATGCATGGAGATTGAGCGGCGGCAGTTGATGCCATTTGACTTGCCTCCTGAAGTCTGTGATATCATTCTGGCAGCCAGGCGTCCCTCCACAAAGTCGGTATACGCCTGCCGGTGGAACAAATTTGTGGCATGGTGCACAGCAAAGGCTGTGGATCCCCTTTCCGCCCCTCTTTCTGAGGTTCTCCTCTTCCTTCTTTCTCTGGCCCAGCAGGGCTCTGCCCTGGGCACCCTGAAAGGTTATCTTGCTGCCATCTCCGCCTTCTTGCGGCTTCCTGATCAGCCTTCTCTTTTCAAGTCCCCTGTGGTTACACGCTTTCTCAAAGGCATTACACACACGTTCCCTCCTGTCCCTTTTGTAATTCCTCAGTGGGACTTGAATCTGGTATTGACATTCCTGATGTGCGCTCCCTTCGAGCCTCTTCACAATTGTCCTCTTCGTCTTCTGACTCTTAAGACTGCTTTTCTGGTGGCCATCACCTCGGCTAGACGGGTGAGTGAGCTCCAGGCTTTATCTTCAAAGCCTCCTTTTCTATCTGTTCATCCGGACAAGGTTGTCCTTCGGCCTCGTCCCTCCTTTCTTCCTAAAGTGGTGACTCCATTTCACCTTGGGCAGTCTGTCACCTTGCCCACCTTCTTTCCGCCTCCGCATCCTTCCAAAGAGGAAGAGAGGCTCCACCGTCTGGACCCAAAACGTGCGCTCTCCTTTTATCTGGACCGCACAAAACAGTTCCGGGTGGACGACCAGCTTTTTGTTGGGTACGTGGGCGCTAAGAAGGGGAAAGCTGTGCACAAACGGACCATCTCTCGGTGGGTCGTTTTGTGTATAAAGATTTGCTATTCCTTGGCTAAAAAGGACCCTCCTGTTGGGCTGCGTGCCCATTCTACTCGGGCCACGGCGGCTACTACTGCCTTGGGACGGGGAGTCCCTTTGCAGGACATCTGTCAGGCGGCGACGTGGGCTTCGCTACACACGTTTGCCAGGCATTATTGCCTTGACAGCCAAGTCCGGAGGGATGGCTTCTTTGGCCGTTCTGTCCTCCAGGACTTTCTGGTGTGATCTTGGTTCGCAGACCCACCACCGGGGATGGTATTGCTTGGGTATCTATTCTAAGGTGAGGAATCTAACTAACGTGTTTCTTTCAGATGAACAAGTTACTTACCTTCGGTAACGATGTATCTGTAAGAAACATTAGTTAGTTAGATTCCTCACCGACCCACCCATCCTCCCCGTTCTGCGAACTGACTTCTAGGGTTAAGGTTGTCCTTTCAGGCCCCTAGATTTTATTTTTGGCACCAGTGTCGGTCTTTGCATGGCTCTGCGTTCCTGGCGCGGAAGGCTATGTACAAGAACTGACGTCAGCGCGCGAGGGCGGCGTCTAAGTACTCCGACGACGTCATCCCGGCGCACGACGCCGACGACGGACGCGGAGCCGCAGACGACGCCTAGCGACGCGCAAGGGGTATTGCTGACGAAAAATCTTCCGGATCCAGTCTGACGCCTGGGGATATTCTAAGGTGAGGAATCTAACTAACTAATGTTTCTTACAGATACATCGTTACCGAAGGTAAGTAACTTGTTCGTCTATCTGCTCTCCACAAGGCTAGTGGGCTGGAGTCTACCCCAGCGTCTGAGTTATTTTCTCCCCCAAGCCTTGCTACTGAGGCAACTTCCTCTTTTGTAGATATGTTGAGGAGAGTGGCTACAGTTTTGGAATAATCTTTGCATACGGTGGAGAAGCCCACTGATCCCCTGATTGATGTCAGACAGGGATGGAGCCTTTTCTCCCATATAGTGAGTCCTTGTATGATCTACTGTTGGGCACATGGGCCAAGCCAGATACGGGGGTGTTGGTGGATCGGGCTATATCTCGCAGGCACTTGCCTGCTCCGGCATATCCAGCTTGTCTCCTAAAACATTCTACCCCTTGTAGTTTGGTAGATCTGAAAGAGACATGTTAGTAATAGATTCCTTACCTTAGAATTACCCCCAGGTGTCAGACTGGACTCGGAAAGTTTTCGACAGCAGTACCCCTGTGCGTCGGAAGGTGGCGTTGTGCGGCTTCGCGACTGTCGTAGGCGTCGTGATCGCCAGGATGATGTCGCGGCAGCTACTTAGACGCCACCCTCGCGCGCTGACGTCAGTTCTTTCTTTTTCCGCGCCAGCAAGCGCAGATCCGGAGAAAGTAGGACCCCCGTCAATTTTTGACTGAGTTTTTGGGAACTTTCGTCTCTGACTTTTTTGAGTCTTTGACTCCTGGTGTGTAGGGATGCCCGGTTTTAAGTCTTGCGAGGTTTGTCCCCACATGATGTCGGTGACTGACCCGCACCGCGAGTGTCTCTACTGCCTGGGGCGCGACCACGACCCACGTTGTGCCCCGAGTGCCGGGCCATGGCTCCGAAAACATTGCGGCAGCGGTCCCGAAAGTTGCTTGAGGCCCGGGAGTCGGCTCCGCGCCGTTCAAGGACCCAGTCCCGTGGGAGGTCGAGGGACCGCTCGCGTAGCCGCCACCATCGTTCGACGAAGTCTTCGTACTCGGGGTTCAGGTAAGACGAAGCACAAGAAGTCGTAGAAGCGCCGTCGCTCTTCGCCTAGCCTGTTGCACGACACGGCTGAGGGTGTGGGTGGTGCCACACCCGAGGCTCGGGCGGTTGCCAACGGCCTACCCGCCTTTCTCGGGTACGTCGGCGACTCCGGCCCAGCTGCAGAAATTTCTGTCAGCCATGGCTCGCCTCTTTGGCTCGTCGGGCCCCGTCGGCGTGCTTTCGGGCCCACGCGGACCCGACTGGGGGTCCTCGCCCTTCTTTGTCGATGGCTCCGGCCTCAACGTCCTCGACGGCTCTAGCATAGGCACCGCAAGACCCCAATGGATCCATGCATGGATCCCAGCCATTGTCTGGCAATGTCGTCCCCGGTTTCCACCCTGACATGGAGACAGTGCCGAACCGGTTTCGATCGACGCCTATTGCTGAGGGAAGAGATGCAGCCAAGTTCACGATTCGTTGTGGCCTTGACACCGCCAACTCGCTGGGCAGAGCGATTTCCACGACAGTGGTGCTACGCCGTCACACCTGGCTGAGGATGACTGGCTTTTCAGGGGATGCTTTTCACTCCTTTCGTGGCCAAGGAAGGGGCACCTAAACACGTTTGTTTCAAAGCCACAGGCCTGCGAAGCAACAGTCTCAGCGCAGCCGTGGACGTGGATGTGAGACCAGCGGGCGGGTCAGTCCACCTCCTCCCCTGCCACCAGTGCCTCCAAACCTTCCTAGTCCGTTGTTTCAGGCCCATCAAACGCCAGTGGGCGGCAGGATTCGCCATCACCTCCCACACTGGTGCACCATCACTTCGGACAGGTGGGTTTTGCAGATAGCCCGAAGGGGCTACTCCCTCCCCTTCGAGACTACCCCTCTAGCCATGCCGCCTCAGTACAACCGCATGTCAGGGGTTCACTTGGCACTTCTCCAGCAGAAAGTTGCGGCCCTCTTGGCCAAGGTGACCATCGGGCACGTTCCGACGCCAGAAGTAGGTTGTGGTTGTTACTCCCAAAGCTTCCTGGTTCCAAAGAAGGACAAGGGTCTGCGTCCTATCTTAGACCTTCGGAATGTCAATCGCTTCCTCCGGAAGAAGTTCAACATGCTCACACTTGCTCAGGTCTTGTCTGCCCTAGACCCGCAAGACTGGATGGTAGCATTAGACTTGCAGGATGCTTACTTTCATATCCCTGTCCTGCCGCACCACCGGCGTTACCTGCGGTTCACGGTAGGCCACGAGCACTTTAAGTTCACCGTGCTCCCTTTTGGCCTTACCGGCGCCCCTCGGGTGTTCACGAAAGTGATGGCGGTGGTCGCAGCTCATCTGCGCAGATCGGGGTTTTCAGTCTTCCCCTATCTCAACGACTGGTTGTTGAAGGCGGGCTCACCCCAGGGAGTTGTCTCCCACCTCCAGACTACAACCGACCTCCTTCATTTGCTGGGGTTCTCCATCAACGTGCCACAGTCACACCAGCAGCTCTGGACACGGCGCAGTTTCGGGTCTATCCTCCCGAGCAGCGAGTCCGGGACATTCGGGCTATGATTCCGATCTTTCAGCCCTTGTCCTGTGTTTCGGTCAGGATGACCTTGAGGCTGCTGGTCCTCATGGCCTCCTGCATCCTGCTGATCAATCATGCCAGGTGGCATATGCGGGCTCTGCAGTGGGACTTGAAGTTCCAGTGGGCTCAGCATCAGGGGAACCTGTCCGACTACGTCCAGATCTCAGAGGGCACTGCACAGCAATTGCAGTGGGGGTTCACGAACCAGCACTGGGTCAGCGGCAGATCCCTCTCTCTTCCCCAATTGGAGAACACAGTGGGGCGGCCACATGGGAGAGGCGGAGATCAGAGGCCTCTGATCTCCGGCGGAGTCCAAGTTCCATATCAACCTTCTGGAGCTCCGGGCGATCCTACTTGCACTGAAGGCATTTGTGAGAAGTTGGCCTGGCATATGCGGTCTCCTAGTTATAGGGGACACCTTGCACCAGTCCAATTCGATTCTTATTGATGATAGGTTTAAGACGACCTTTAAAGAAAGCTATACTAGTGGTAGCTGTGGAGAGCAGCCTTCAGGCTAAGTCTTGAAGGAGTGTTAAGCTTATTGTTTTACCATAGATAACCTCTTGAATGACCAAATGAAAGAGTAGCCCACAAAGGTATATATATAAAATATATGTATTTATTCTAAACGGAATCCCACAAGTCTCTTTATGAGGCTGAGGCAAAGTTACAATTCAAACAAGCATTTATAGATACAATAAATAGCACTGGAATCATAGGGCTCCAGGGGGGACCAAACCATATATAAAAAAAGTGGTATAAGAACCACGACAATTCTACAGACAATGCCTAGGGTATTTAGGATCGCTGGCCCCTTAAGAATCCACCCCAGGTTATGAGGAAGGGGACCCATGGGAGGCGCGTGCAGTAGAAATAGATCTCTATTAAAGCCTATGGAGAATGCCGCGGTTTGATTTAAACAGATTAAAGCAGGAGTACAAAGTTAAAACTTTAGAGTTATGCTTTTGAGGAGCCCACTACCACGAGAGTACCGAGGTACCACTGTTACCTGCCCCAGGGAAGCCGGGTGCATAGGTCGTTTTCGATGTCGGGTCGCGGCCTGATTTTCAATGGGAAAATGTTCAAAACTGCTGCTAGCCAAAAGCGTCGATGATGCAGTGAAGATTGAAGTTGTAGATCTTGTAGAGAAGAACCTGAAAGCAGAGGGGACAGAGTCTGGGTCATGGCACAGTGACCAGGGAGCTCAAAGGAAGGAGCCCTTCAATGTCGGGTGCTTCAAGTGGAAAGAGGGGTAGCTTGGATCTGCAGCCACGGGCTCCAGGAGGCTTCAAGGAAGGCCAGCTTCGGGAGGGCGACTGTCCCACGTCGGATGAGGGTCGCTGCGGTGTTAGTGCAACCGCAACCCACGCAAGATGAACAAATCAGCTACTGGTGCAGACCCACGAGGTCTGTGAGAGGTCTCCTTTGGAGAGACACTAGAGCAGGCCTGGAGCAACCAGGGGAACTCTTAAATGTCGAGATTGTCCTCCGCTCGGGCCCACAAGTCGAGAGACAAGGGACCGCGGAAGGCAGCAAAATGGAGTGCGTAAAAGGGAGCCCACGGGCCACCGGAGGGGGCTAGGGCGCTGATCTTTGGCACAAATGCTGCTTGGTGGTTGGCTCAAAAATGGGCCAAAGCACAACTTCTCCACTGGTCAGGGTCGTGTGCTATGCAAGAGGTGGCCGGTGTCCTGGGCTTTTGGTAATCTCGGCACCCACGCGGTCCACAGTGCTCAGGTTTGCTGTGCACACTCACTGGCCTCTGGGATGCTTAGGAAACCCACCTCGAGGGTGCTGGAAGTCGACGAAGTTCGTGAGAGCAGCGAAGTTCCAACCGGGTCACTTGCAGTGTTTCAGGTGCCTGCCAAGCAGGGGGGGTAACTCCTTTACCCCAAGGGAAATTTCTTCAGTCAGCTGGGCAGCAGCTCGTCGAAGGTCAAGTCTGTAAGGTCCAAGATTCATCTGAGGCTCTGGGGCCACGTTATTCACCTTTATCCCCAAGATTAGGGGAGTGTCCAGAGTAGTGTCCACCAATGAGAGGTGAGGCGGGAAAGGGTGGCTACACCCTCTGCCCTTTGTGTGTTTCCCGCCTGGGTGATGGGCAGGATGCCCCTGAACCGGTTCCAGGCGGTGTATGCAGAATGTAGGCGCTGTAGCTGCCTACGTGCAACTCTGAAAGGCAACTTTGGTGCACCCACCCTGTTCCAATCCACATATCCTGTCTGGGGAGATGCTAGCACCTCCCTGCCACAGGAGCCCTATTGTCCAGCTGGCGAGGCTAGGGTTTTCCCCAGCAACAGCCAGCCAGAGTCGTGTGGGTGGCGGGTAGTAGCCATTTTGTACTACATGTGCACGTTTAAATTGGTGTCCGAATTCTGCTGCTTTTCCCATATCGCCCCTCTAGCCGGGGGGAATCGTGCCCTCATGCCCATGGCTGGACTGGGGGTAGGATTCCTACATGTTTGACACCAAACACGATATGGTTCTGTGTAGCCATTCTCAAGTTATCACGCTATCGTGATAGACTTATAATGCGGTTAAGAGTATATGGTATGGCTACACTACAAACAACCCAGCAATGATTTTACGAGGGTTGCAGAGAGGCCCTACTCAGGTAGGGGTCCCCCCTTACACATACCTCAGCACCCTGCCCTGTAGGATTAGCAAGGCCTGCTATAGGGGTGACCTATGAGAGTATATGTGTTGTAATGGGGTGGGATATAGGGTACCTATATCCCTGTAAGGGGTGCTAGCACCACCTTACCTAGACTACAGTAGTGGTCTGGTGGTGTCAGTTTGTGTGGCTGTCCCAGGGTGGCACAATAAGTGCTGCAGCCCTGGTAGGCCTACTGAGGGACCCATGCCCTGGGTACCTAGAGTACCATCTACAAGGGACTGTCAGGGCATCCTCAGCATCCGATTGGTTTGTACCTAGGGTACTCGCATCGTTTAACAGAGGAAGCAGATAGGCTGGGGTCCTGGATAGCAGGGCCACAGCCTGGCTAAAGTCATAAAACAGTCAAAACATCAGCAAAAAGTTGGGGGCAACTATGCAGTCGATGCCACTCTCCTACAGCATTCCTTCCCTGTCTCAAGGGGAGAGTAGTGCAGGTGTTCACAGACAACACCACCGCCATGTGGTACTGCAACAAGCAAGGCAGGGTGGGGTCGTGGACCCTATGGCTCTGCATCTCTGGGCATGGCTGGAACATCAAGGCATTTCCTTGGTGGTTCAACAGTTGGCAGATTCTTTGAACACCAGGGCAAACTAACTCAGCTGCAGGTGCATGATGGATCATGAATGGTGTCTTCACTCGGAGGTGGCGCAAGGTCTCGCTCAACAGTGGGGAGAGCCTTGGTTAGATCTATTCGCCACCGAAGAGAACGCGCAATGTCAGCAGTTCTGCACTTTGGAATTTCCATGTCGGTACTCGCTCGGCGACGCTTTTCGTCACGAGTGGAGTTGCGGTCTATTGTACGCCTTTCCACCTATACCATTTCTACCCACAGTGCTGAAGAAGATAAAGCTCGACCGGGCCCACGTCCTTCTTGTGGCTCCGGACTGGGCTTGAAGAGTTTGGTATCCCAAGCTACTCAGTATGAGCGTGGATCCCCTGATCCGACTGCCTCTTCGTGAGGATCTTCTGTCGCAGCAGCAGGGGACAGTCCTCCAGCCTCCACCTCCTTGCGTGGAGATTGAGCGGTGACAGTTGATTCCATTTGACTTGCCTCCTGAAGTTTGTGATGTATTCTGGCAGCCAGGCGTCCATCCACTAAATCAGTATACACCTGCAGGTGGAACAAATTTGTGGCATGGTGCACAGCGAGGGCGGTGGATCCCCTTTCTGCCCCTCTTTCAGAAGTCCTTTTGTTCCTTCTTTCTTTAGTCCGGCAGGGCTCCGCTCTGGGCACTATTAAGGGCTATCTTTCTGCAATTTCAGCCTTTCTCAGGCAACCTGATCAGCCCTCTCTTTTCAAGTCCCCTGTTGTAAATAGATTTCTCAAAGGCATTACTCACCTATTCCGTTTGTGATGCCGCAGTGGGACTAAAATCTGGATCTGAAAGAAACACGTTAGTTAGATTCCTCACCTTAGAATATCCCCAGGCGTCAGACTGGATCCGGAAGATTTTTCGTCAGCAATACCCCTTGCGCGTCGCTAAGCGTCGTCTGCGGCTCCGCGTCCGTCATCGGCGTCGTGTGCCGGAATGACGTCGTCGGAGTACTTAGACGCCGCCCTCGCGCGCTGACGTCAGTTCTTATTTTTTCCGCACCAGTAAGCTCAGATCCGGGAGAGCTACCCCTTTTAGTCTTTTTTGACTAAATTTTTTGATCCTTTTTGATCTTGTCTCGACTCCGGTGCCGGTAGGATGCCTGGTTTTAAAGCCTGTGCTGACTGCAACCGCTTGATGTCGGTTACGGACCATCACCGCCGGTGCCTTTACTGCTTGGGCCTCGACCACGACGCGGAGTCGTGTTCGGACTGCAAGACCCTGACCTCGAAGGCTAGACTGGAGCGGTCCCGTAAGCTTCTCGAGCTTCGCCACTCGGCTCCGCGCCCCTCTCGATCCCGGTCCAGGTGAAGGTCCAAGGATCGGTCGCGGAGCCGCAGCCGACGTCATCATCGATCGTCTGGCTCCAAGTCTTCGGGTAAGTCGAAGCACTCCAAGAAGTCCAAGAGGCGACACCGCTCTTCGGACTCCCCTCGCCGGTCGCGCGACTCAGCCGAGGGTCAGGGTGGTTCCACCCCTGCGGCTCCAGCGGAGCCGCAGGCGCCGCGCACGTCCCCATACCCGCCGGTCCCTGGGACTGACGCGAAGCCGGCGGAAGTCAGTGCCTTCCTCTAGGCCATGAGGAACCTGGCTCCGCCGTCGACGCCCGCTGGCGCGCCTTCGGGCCCCGCGGACCCGACTGGGCAACCTTGCCTGCCGGCGGCTCCGGCCTTGACGCCGCAAGTGCCCGAGGGACCCGTTCCCGAGTCCCCGCCGCCGGCGTCGACACCGGTACCACCTCCGACGCCGGCTCCGCTCGGCGTCGAGCCCCAGTTCAGCCCCGCTCCGGGCCCGGCGCCGTTACGGCGTCGATGGACGCCGCGTTCGGCGCCGCTGGAGACACATTATGTCTATCGCCCGGCTCCGATCCTTCCTCCTGCATACCAGGAATCGGATGATGGGGGCGAATGGGAGGGATCCGAGGATCCTATGGCCGTTCAGGCTCAGCTGTCACAGGACTGGGCAGATGAACTGGGGGAGGCCAGTGGTCTGGATACCTCTCCAGACACTGGATTCATCTCTCCTCCGACTGTGGCTTCGGAGGAGGGTGCTGCTTTCTCTGTGGTGCTGCGCAAGGCGGCCGCAGCCCTTGGGCTCGAGCTGCCTGCCGTGGCTGTGAGGACTAACGTCCTCACTGAGGTGCTTCAGTCTACAGCAAGCTCCACTGAGCCTCTGCTGCAATTCAATGAGGCCCTCATTGACGTTCTGCAGGGCACCTGGTCCAAGCCCTCCACAGTTCCTCCTGTGGACAGGAACTTCGCCAGGCGCCACCGCCCTGCTCCGGGCGACCCCAGTTTTCTGTCCCAACACCCTACCCCCGAGAGCCTGGTTATCCAGGCCTCTACCTCCCAATCCTCCTTCCCGACCGCTCCGCCGGACCGGGATTCCAAGAGACTGGAACAGTTTGGCAAAAAAGCTGTTCTCCTCCCTTAGTTTGGGCCTGCGGTCCTTGAACACCGCCTGTCTCTTGGACCGTTGTTCCCACTCTCTGTGGGATACGGTGGAGGACGTGCTGCCCCTGTGTCCGGAGGAGGTCCAGACACGACTTACCCAGGTTCTGGCCGATGGGAGGGATGCAGCACGACATGCTATCCGATGTGGGCTTGACACTACGGACTCGCTGGGTAGAGCGATTTCTACCACGGTGGTCCTTAGACGTCACGCCTGGCTGCGGTCCACGTCCTTTTCGGGTGATGTCCAGAGCACTCTCATGGACATGCCCTTTGATGGCACTCGCCTTGTTGGCGAGAAAGCGGACAGTGCGCTGAATCGCTTTAAGGACTCCCGGGCTACGGCCAAGTCCTTGGGCCTCTCGGCCCCGCGGTCGCAAACTTCCGCCTTTCGTGGCCAAGGAAGGGGTGCCTCCTCACGTACGCCTAGCCACCAGCCGCAGAACCAACCTGCGCGCGGTCGCAGACGTGGTTTCCACCGAGGCGGTTCTGGAGGACGACGCGGTCAGCCCACATCCACCCCGGCAGCATCCGCCTCAAAGCCTTCCTAGTCCGAGCTTTCAGGCCCATTCCACGCCAGTGGGCGGCAGAGTTCGCCATCACCTGCTCCACTGGCGGTCCATCACATCGGACAGGTGGGTGCTGCAAATCGTCTGAAGGGGCTACTCCCTCCCCTTCGAGACGACCCCTCCAGCCATGCCACTGCAGCACCACCGTATCTCGGGGGATCATTTGAATCTTCTCCACGAGGAAGTTTCGGCCCTCTTGGCCAAGGGGGCCGTCGAGGGCGTTCCGAGCCCAGAAGTAGGTCGTGGTTGTTATTCCCACTACTTTCTGGTTCCCAAGAAGGGCAAAGGGGGCCTACGCCCTATCTTGGACCTCCGGGACGTCAATGCCTTCCTCCGGAAGGAGAGGTTCAAGATGTTAACTTTGGCTCAGGTTCTAGCTGCCCTAGACCCTGGAGACTGGATGGTAGCGTTGGACTTGCAGGACGCATATTTCCACATCCCCGTCCTGCCGGCCCACCGGCGTTACCTGCGGTTCACGGTGGGTCAAGAGCACTTTCAGTTTACCGCGCTCCCCTTCGGCCTTACCAGTGCCCCTCGGGTGTTCACGAAAGTGTTGGCGGTGGTCGCAGCTCATCTGCGCAGATCAGGGGTTCCAGTCTTCCCCTATCTCGACGACTGGTTGTTGAAGGCGGGCTCGCCCCAGGCAGTCGTCTCCCACCTCCAGACTACGGCGGATCTCCTGCATTTGCTGGGATTTTCCATCAACGTGCCGAAGTCACACCTGAGTCCCTCTCAGAAGCTCCTCTTCATCGGAGCGGTTCTCGATTCGGCGCAGTTCCGGGTCTATCCACCGGAACAGCGGGTCCGGGATTTTCAGGCCCTGATTCCCATCTTTCGGCCTCTATCCTGGGTTTCGGTCAGGCTAGTGTTGCGACTTATGGGGCTGATGGCCTCCTGCATCCTACTAGTGCATCACGCCAGGCGGCGCATGCGGGCTCTGCAGTGGGACCTGAAGTTTCAGTGGGCCCAGCATCACGGCAACCTGTCCGACCATGTCTTGATCTCGGAGGGCACTGCACGGCAGTTGCAGTGGTGGCTCACGGACCGCGATTGGGTCAAGGGCAAGAGCCTCTCCCTTCCCCAACCGGAGCATGTCGTAGTGACGGATGCGTCCCTCCTGGGATGGGGTGGCCATATGGGAGAGGCGGAGATCAGAGGCCTCTGGTCTCCGGCGGAGTCTCGTCTCCACATCAACCTGTTGGAGTTGAGAGCGATCCGACTTGCACTGAAAGCCTTCCTTCCCTCTTTCAGGGGAAGTGTCGTGCAGGTGTTCACGGACAACACCACCGCCATGTGGTATTGCAACAAACAGGGCGGGGTGGGGTCGTGGACCCTTTGTCAGGAGGCTCTGTGCCTCTGGACATGGCTGGAACACCAAGGCGTCACCCTAGTGGTTCAACATCTGGCGGGTTCTCTGAACGCCAGAGCAGACGAACTCAGCCGCCGGTGCATGATGGATCACGAATGGCGTCTGAACTCCGAAATGGCGCAAGGTCTCTTTCAGCAGTGGGGAGAGCCTTGGTTAGATCTATTCGCCACCGACGAGAACGCGCAATGTCAGCAGTTCTGCGCGTTGGAATTTCCAAGGCGGCACTCGCTCGGCGACGCTTTTCGTCACGAGTGGAGTTGCGGTCTGTTGTACGCCTTTCCGCCTATACCACTTCTGCCCAGAGTGCTGAAGAAGATAAGGCACGACCGGGCCCAAGTCATCTTGGTGGCTCCAAATTGGGCACGAAGGTACTGGTATCCCGAGCTACTCAGTATGTTGACCGATCCTCCGATACGTCTGCCCCTTCGGGAGGATCTTCTGTCGCAGCATCAGGGGACGGTCCTCCACCCGAACCTGTCCAGCCTCCACCTCCATGCGTGGAGATTGAGCGGCGGCAGTTGATGCCATTTGGCTTGCCTCCTGAAGTCTGTGATATCATTCTGGCAGCCAGGCATCCCTCCACAAAGACGGTATACGCCTGCCGGTGGAACAAATTTGTAGCATGGTGCACAGCAAAGGCTGTGGATCCCCTTTCCGCCCCTCTTTCTGAGGTTCTCCTCTTTCTTCTTTCTTTGGCCCGGCAGGGCTCTGCCCTGGGCACCTTGAAAGGTTATCTTGCTGCCATCTCTGCCTTCTTGCGGCTTCCTGATCAGCCTTCTCTATTCAAGTCCCCTGTAGTTACACGCTTTCTAAAAGGCATTACTCACACGTTCCCTCCTGTCCCTTTTGTAATGCCTCAGTGGGACTTGAATCTTGTTCTCACATTTCTAATGTGCGCTCCCTTTAGCCTCTTCATAATTGTCCTCTTCGTCTGCTGACGCTTAAGACTGCTTTTCTGGTAGCCATCACCTCGGCTAGACGGGTGAGTGAGCTCCAGGCTTTATCCTCAAAGCCTCCTTTTCTCTCTGTTCATCCGGACAAGGTTGTCCTTCGGCCTCGTCCCTCCTTTCTTCCGCAAGTGGTGACCCCCTTTCATCTTGGGCAGTATGTCACCTTGCCCACCTTCTTTCCGCCTCCGCATCCTTCCAAAGAGGAAGAGAGGCTCCACCGTCTGGACCCAAAACGTGCGCTCTCCTTTTATCTGGACCGCACAAAGCAGTTCCGGGTGGATGACCAACTTTTCGTTGGATACGTGGGTGCTAAGAAGGGGAAAGCTGTGCACAAACGGACCATCTCTCGGTGGGTCATTTTGTGCATCAAAATTTGTTATTCCTTGGCAAAAAGGACCCTCCTGTTGGGCTGCGCGCCCATTCTACTCGGGCCACGGCGGCTACTACTGCTTTGGGACGGGGTGTCCCTTTGCAGGACATCTGTCAGGCGGCGACGTGGGCTTCGCTACACACGTTTGCCAGGCATTATTGCCTTGACAGCCAAGTCCGGAGGGATGGCTTCTTTGGCCGTTCTGTCCTCCAGGACTTTCTGGTGTGATCTTGGTTCGCAGACCCACCACCGGGGATGGTATTGCTTGGGTATCTATTCTAAGGTGAGGAATCTAACTAACGTGTTTCTTTCAGATGAACAAGTTACTTACCTTCGGTAACGATGTATCTGTAAGAAACATTAGTTAGTTATATTCCTCACCGACCCACCCATCCTCCCCGCTCTGCGAACTGACATCTAGGGTTAAGGTTATCCTTTTCAGGCCCCTAGATTTTATTTTTGGCACCAGTGTCGGTCTTTGCATGGCTCTGCGTTCCTAGCGCGGAAAGCTATGTACAAGAACTGACGTCAGCGCGCGAGGGCGGCGTCTAAGTACTCCGACGTCATTCCGGCGCACAACGCCGACGACGGACGCGGAGCCGCAGACGACGCCTAGCGACGCGCAAGGGGTATTGCTGACGAAAAATCTTCCGGATCCAGTCTGACGCCTGGGGATATTCTAAGGTGAGGAATCTAACTAACTAATGTTTCTTACAGATACATCGTTACCGAAGGTAAGTAACTTGTTCTTCTTACTTATTTGATGTGCGCTCCTTTTGAGCCGCTTCACAACTGTCCTCCTCGTTTACTTACTTTAAAGACTGCTTTCTTGGTTGCCATCACCGCCGCTAGGCGTGTGAGTGAGCTCCAGGCTCTTTCCTGTAAACCTCCTTTTCTGTCTGTTCATCCGGACAAGGTTGTGCTCCGCTCTCGTCCTTCCTTCTTGCCAAAGGTTGTTACTGCCTTCCACATTGGGCAAACTATCACCCTGCCCACTTTCTTTCTGCCTCCGCACCCTTCCAGAGAGGAAGAGAGGCTCCACCGTCTGGACCCAAAACGTGCGCTCTCATTTTACCTCAATCGCACTCAACAGTTCCGGGTGGATGACCAACTCTTTGTTGGCTACGTAAGCGCCAAGAAAGGCCGAGCTGCACACAAGAGGACGATCTCCCGCTGGGTCGTCTTGTGTATAAAAGCCTGTTATTCTCTGGCTAAAAGGAATCTCCGGTGGGGCTGCGCGCCCATTCTACTAGGGTGACAGCAGCTATTACTGCATTGGGACGTGGTGTCCCCCTGCAAGACATCTGTCAGGCAGCTACGTGGGCCTCGCTGCACACTTTTACTAAGCATTATTTCCTTGACAGGCAAGTCCGGAGAGACGGCTTCTTAGGCCGTTCTGTTCTCCAGGACTTTCTGGAGTGAACTTGGTTTGCAGACCCACCTCCGGTAACGATATATCTGTAAGAGACATTAGTTGGTGATAGATTATTTACCGCCCTACCCATCCTCCCCGTTCTGCGAACTGATTTCTAGGGTTAAGGTCATCCCTTTCAGGGCCCTAGTTTCAATGCACCAGTGGTCATTATCTTGCATGGCTCTGCTTTCCTGGTGCGGAAAGTCGTGAACAGTATTGACATCCGCGAGGGTGGCGTCTAAGTAGCTGCCGCGACGTCATCCCATTGATCACGATGCCTACGACAGAAGCTGAGCCGCACGACGCCATCTTCCGACGCGCAGGGGTACTGCTGATGAAAACCTTTTGGATCCAGTCTGATGCCTGAGGGTAATTCTAAGGTAAGGAATCTATCACTGACTAATGTCTCTTACAGATATATTGTTACCGAAGGTAAGTAACTTGTGCTTTAGGCTGCGTCAGCCTCACAAAATATGGATTCACTCAAGGTTCCATTGGATAGAGATTCTAGGAGACAGGATTTGTGAGGCAAACCTATTTTTTCCTCGACTGGTTCTGCTTTAAGGTCTGCTAAACAGGTCTTGTTTTCTTGGGAGTGTTTCTCACACTTTGTGGGATTCCCTGTAGACTATGTTGCCAACACTTCCGGATGACCTCCAATCTAATCTTGAAAAGCTGATTCGGGATGGACTGCAGGCATCAAAGCTGATTATTAGATTCGGCAAGGATACTACTGATTCACTAGGACGGGCGCTGACCCCAGCCTCACCCCCGACTTCGACACGGCACCGGACTGACCTCAATCAACGTCGGTACCAGTATGTACATTTGTGCCTCTGTTCATTCCTAGTGTTCCCTTCAGCCCAGAGAGGCAGCCAGAGGAGGGTGAGGAGGACTGGGAGGGGTCTGTGGATACTTTGGCTGACCAGCTTGAAGAGCCGGACTGGCGAGAGGAACTGGATGATGTTGGTGGTTTGGATACCACCCCAGACCTTGGCAAGCTCCCTTCCCCCCCTTTCCTCATGGCTGTGGAGGAGGGAGCTTCATAACCAGTGGTATTGCATAGGGCGGCTGAGTCCTTTGGTCTGGAGCATCCTATGGTGGCAGTCAGGACTAACCTCCTGACAGAGATGCTTCAACCGGCAGAGGCCTCTTCAGAGCCCCTTCTGCCTTTTAATGAAGCCCTCACCAACGTCCCTCTAGGCACTTGGTCCAAGTCCAGCACAGGGACTCCTGTGGACAGGAAAATTGCTCTGATGCCACTGCCCGGCCCCGATGTACCCACTTTTCCTCTCCCAACACCTGACCCAGAGAGGTTGGTGGTCCAAGCCTCGTCCTCTAAGGGCACATTACTGCTCCCCCAGATAGGGAATCCAAGAAGCTGAACCATCTTTGGAAGAAAACATTTTCTTCCGACAGCATATCGCTGCAGTCTGTGAACACTGCATGCCTCTTGTGCCATTATACCCATGTAGTGTGGTATACGGTTGCGCAAGTGCTGTCACATGGCCCGGAGGAGGCCTGGGCTTTCTCACCCGGCAAGTTGCAGAGGGTAGAGACTCAGCTAAGTTCACTATCAGATATAGGCTGGATACCGCCGACTCATTGGGCAGAACGGTTTCCACGTCAGTAGCCTTGAGGCGCTACGCCTGGTTGAGGACGTATGGGTTCTCTGTGGATGTCCAATCCACCTTACCAACATGCCCTGTAATGGACGCCACCTTTTTGCTTACAAGGCGGACTCGGCGCTCAAGCGCTTCAAGGATTCTAGGGCTATAGCCCGATCCTTGGGCCTTGCAGCAACCTCTTGCGCCACGCAGTCCGCTATTTGCCCCTCTCGTGTCTACGGAAGGGGTGCCCCACCACTTTTGACCCAGTCTAGCCACCGGGTCTGCAAGCTGTCCAGCCTGTGTGTGGCTTTGGAAGTGAGACCCAGCAACACTGGTCTGGGAGCCAGCGGGCCGGTCAGTTCACCCATAACCCCCTTGCAACAGCCTCCAAGCCCTCCTAATCCGACCTTTCAGGGCCAGCAGAGGCCAGTGGGTGGCAGGATTCGCCATCACCTCACCCACTGGCAAACCATCACGTCAGACAGGTGGGGTTTGCAGATAGTCTGAAGGGTCTACTGCCTCCCCTTTGAGACTAAGTTTGTTTATGTTTTTGGCAATTTTTAAAGCGCACAACTACCCGGGGGTGTCTCGGCGCTCTGTAAACAGAACGATAGCAATGGCAGATTTTAATGTGGGAAAAGCCAGGTTTTCAGTTTCTTCCTGAAGCTAATAAGCGTTGGGGTGGTTTTAATGGAGAGGGGGAGTGTGTTCCAAAGTTTGGCTGTGGAAATCACGAAGCATCTGTCTCCCCAGTTGGCCTTTTTTGTTCGTTGGACTTTAAGCAGATGAACTGTGGAGGAAAGAAGCGATCTTGGATTTTCTAGTGGGCAGAGGGCGTTTTTGAGAAATTGTGGGCCTAAGTTATTGATGGCTTTATAGGCAATACACAATGCCTTAAATTTTGTCCGGTTCCTCACGGGAAGCCAATGAAGCTGTTGAATATACGGGGAGCTGGAGGTGAACTTAGGAATGCCCAGTAGGATTCTGGCTGAGGCATTCTGTACTAACTGAAGCCTGTTAAGAACTTTTTCCTGGGCGTTAAGAAGGAGGGCGTTGCAGTAGTCTGTTTTGGAGAAAACCAAAGTGCTGATTAGAGTTTTACCAGCTGAAATGGGAAGGTAGGGAAGAAGTTTTTTTGATTTTTTTCAGGGTGAAGAAGGAAGCGGAAACTACGGAGTTGACATGATGGTGGAAGGTCTGTCTATTATCAAATATAACTCCAAGGTTACGAACCTTGGTGACAGGTTCAGGTGGAGGTCCCATCTCAGTAGGCCACCATCGAGGAGACCAGGTAGGTTCCAGTTTCCCGAATGTCATCACCTCTGTCTTGTCAGAGTTTAATTTGAGACAGTTTGATGACATCCAGGAAATAATTGCAAGCATTCCTTTTTGAAAGTTTGCAGCAACTGTCATTCCGTCATTATGTACGGATAGGACCAATTGGGTATCGTCGGCATAGGTCGTGAGGGCAATGCCGTAGGACTTAATCACCCTCGCCAAGTCCGAAACATATATATTAATCCACAATCCCTCCATGCCACAATCCTTTCATTGCATGTCGGAGGATCACTTGGCCATTCTCTGCCAGGAAGTTGCAGCTCTCTTGGCCAAGGGCCCTATCGAAAAGGTCCCTGTGCCAGAAGTAGGTTGTGGTTGGTACTCGCACTACTTTCTGGTACATAAGCAGAACAAAGGCCTATGTCCTATCTTGGACCTCAGGGCCCTCAACCGCTTCCTCCATAAGGAGAAGTTCAAAATTCGAACCCTGGCTTTGGTCCTGTTGGCCCTCGACCCTGGACACTGGATGGTAGCGTTGGACTTGCAGGACCCGTATTTTCACATCCCCGTCCTGCCAGCCTACAAATATTACCTCTGGTTCAGGGTAGGCCACGAGCTTTTTCACTTTACATCCCCCTCCCCTTTTGGCCTTACCAGCGCCCCTCGGATGTTCACGAAAGTGATAGTGGTGGTCGCAGCTCATCTACGCAGATCAGGGATTCTGTCTTCTCCGATCTCGACGACTGGCTGTTGAAGGCGGGCTCGCCCCAGGCAGTCGTCTCCCACCTCCAGACTACGTCGGACCGCCTGCCTTCGCTGGGGTTCACTATCAACGTGCCGAAATCACACCTGACTTCCTCTCAGAAGCTCCTTTTCATCGGAGCGGTTCTGGACACGACGCAATTTCAGGCTTATCCTCCCGAGCAGCGAGTTCAGGATATTCGGGCTTTGATTCCGATCTTTCGGACTCTATCCCGGGTTTCAGTCAGATTGACCCTGAGGCTTCTGGGCCTCATGGCCTCCTGCATCTGCTGGTAGATAATGCCAGGTGGCATATGCGAGTTCTGAAGTGGGAACTGAAAGAGTCTGTCCGATTGTGTTCAGATCTCGGAGGGCACTGCACGATAATTGCAGTAGTGGCTAATGAACCAGGATTGGGTCAACAGCAGATCCCTCTCCTTTCCCCAACTGGAGTTAACAGTGGTGACTGATGCATCACTTCTGGGATGGGACGGCCACATGGAGAGGCGGAGATTAGAGGCCTCCGGCGGAATCGGGCTTCACATCAACCTTCTGGAGCTCCGGGCGATCCATCTTGCGCTGAAGGCATTCCTTCCCTCTGTCCAGTGAAGAGTAGTGCAGGTGTTCACAGACAACACCACCGCCATGTGGTACTGCAACAACAGGGCGGAGTGGGGTTGTGGACTCTATGCAAGAGGCTCTCCGTCTCTGTACATGGCTGGGACATCAGGGCATATCCCTGGTGGTTCAACACCTGGCAGGTACACTGAACGCCAGGGCAGACTAACTCAGCCGCAGGTGCATGATGGATCACGAATGGCGTCTTCACTTCGGAGGTGGTGCAAGGTTTCTTTCGGCAGTGGGTAGAGCCTTGGTTAGATTTATTCGCCACCGAAGAGAACGCTCAATGTCAGCAATTCTGCGCGTTGGAACTTTCTAAGGCAGCACTCGCTAGGCGACGCTTTTCGTCGCGAGTTGAGTTGAAGGCAGGATCGCCCCAGGCAGTCGTCTCCCACCTCCAGACTATGGCGGACCTCCTGCACTTGCTGGGGTTCACCATCAATGTGCCGAAGTCAGACCTCACTCCCTCTCAGAAGATCCTTATCAGAGCAGTTCTGGATACAGCGCAGTTTCAGGCTTATTCTCCCGAGCAGAGAGTCTGGGATGTTCATGCTATGATACTGATGTTTCAGCCTCCATCCCGGATTTTGGTCAGAATGACCCTGAGGATGCTGGGCCTCATGGCCTCCTGCATCCTGCTAATGGATCATGCCAGGTGGCATATGCGGGCTCTGGAGTGGGACCTGAAGTTCCAGTGGGCGCAGTATTGGGGGAATCTTCCAACTACGTCCAGATCTCGGAGGGGACTGCATGTCAACTGCAGTGGTGGCTAACTGACCACGCTTTGATCAGAGGCAGATCCCTCTCCCTTCCTCAACCAGACCTCACAATGGTGACAGATGCGTCATCCCTGGGATGGGGCAGCCATCTGGAGGAGGCAGAGTTCAGAGGCGTCTGGTCTCCGGAGGACTCCCGGCTCCATATCAACCTGCTGGAGCTCCGGGCGATTTGTCTGGCACTGAAGGCATTCCATCTTTCTGTCAAAGGGAAGGTGGTGCAGGTGTTCAGACAACACCACCGCCATGTGGTACTGCAACAAACAGGGCGGAGTGGGTTTGTGGACACTATGTCAAGAGGCTCTTAGTCTTTTGACATTGCTGGAACATCACGGCATGTCCCTGGTGGTTCAACAGCTGGCAGGTTCTCTAAACGCCAGGGCAGACTAACTCAGCTGCCGGTGCCTGGTGGATCACGAATGGCGTCTTCACTCGGAGGTGGTGCAAGGTCTCTTTTAGCAGTGGGGAGATCCTTGGTTAGATCTGTTTGCTGCCGAAGAGAACGCGCAATGTCAGCAATTCTGCGCATTGGAATTTCCAAGGCGGCACTCACTAGTCAACGCTTTTCGTTGCAAGTTGAACAGCGGCCTCCTGTACGCCTTTCCGCATGTACCACTTCTACCCAGAGTGCTGAAGAAGTTCAAGCGAGACCAGGCCCAAGTCATTCTTGTGGCATCGGTCTGGGCACGAAGAGTTTGGTACCCAGAGCTCTTGAGCATGGCCATTGATCCTCTGATCAGACTGCCACTTCGGGAGGATCTTCTGTTGCAGCAGCAGGAGAGAGTCCTGTCCAGCCTCCACTTCCTTACGTGGAGATTGAAGTCTGTAATGTCATCTTGGCAGCCAGGCGTCCCTCCTCTAAGACGGTATACACCTGCAGATGGAACAAGTTTGTGGCATGGTGCACAGCAAAGGCTGTGGATCCCCTTTCTGCCCCTCTTTCGGAGGTTCTTTTGTATATACTTTCTTTGGCCCAGCAGGGCTGTGCCCTGGGCACTCTTCAAAGCTACCTTTCAGCCACCTCTGCCTTTCTTCGCCTTCCTGATCAGCCATCTCTTTTCAAGTTCCCTGTTGC